>NW_009953571.1:4543284-4565409 GCF_000747805.2 Chaetura pelagica
TGAGTGCGGGGCTGTCTGCGGGCGCCCTGCCCCCGCCCCAGCCGCTCCTCGCCCGGAGCTGCGCGGGGCTGGGGGCTCAGGTGCTCCCCGGCTCCAGAGCCCTGGGGCTGCTGCTCGGGAGTGCGGGCGCAGCCGGAGGCAGCAGATGTCCCGGTGCTGAGGAAGCAGGAGAGCAAACAGGGCTGAGCGATGCCATCAGCCTTCGTTTCCTCAGGAAACGGTGGGAACCTGTGAGCAGCCAGAACCTCCTGCAAATTTAAACCTTTCCCTAGGAAACGGAGCCTGGGATTCCCTGGCATCTCCTTAGGGAGCGTAAGCCTGAGGCTAATTTAGGCAGGAGGTGCAGGGCCGAGCTCCTCCAGCCCGGGCAGAGAGGCCGCTGGTGCCCTGAGGGAGAGCAAGACCCTGGGACCCAGGGCAGGACCCTGCTCCCCTCTGCTTCCCCCCTTCGCCTTTTGGCGCTGCTGTGAACTCAGCAGGGTTCAGGAGGATGAAAACACCCGAGAGGAGCAGGTTTGTCTGGAAGTCCCCAAGCGGCTGGAGGGGAAAGGGCCAATCCTCTGGGCACTTCTGACTCTGCCATTTGGACACAATCCCTCCCAAAATGAAAACGTGTGGGATGTCTTCAGAAACCGGTGTAGTCAGTGCTGCCTTGCAAAACTTCATCCACTGAAAAACTCTTGTGCCAAAGAGATCAAAGCTGATAAATCAGGAAGTTTTCAGTTTGGCAAAGGCAGCTTTGCTGAAGCCACGTATAATCTGATACTCCAGATCTGCTCGGGGGACAGCACACGTATCCCATACAGCATCCAGATGTGCACACTTTGTGGGGGCTGATGTAAGGCAAGTGAACCAGAACCCAGGCAGAACGCCCAAACATAGCTTTTCACAAGGATTAGTGCCAGCACATGGTCCCTAAACTTTCTGTATGTGGAGACAGGCTAATCCCACCTCTGCCAGGAGGCCACAAGCTTCCAGAAGCCAATCTGAAGTAGCAGTCCCCAAAGAGAAGAGTCTATTTTTACAGTGGTGATGTAGAGATGGTGATGGTGCTTTTTCTGGCAATGCTGGAGAAACTCCTCTTTCCAGCATTGGCCACCTGCACGCAACAATAATAGCTGATGACTCAGGACAGCAGGCTTTGTGGCACTTCCATCCCTCTCACAGTTGAGTCACTGGCCGGGATAGGATGGGCCCAGCTGGGAAAGCAATGTGCAGGATGTGTCTCAAGTACACAGCCAAAGCAGACAGGTCCTTTTCATATGCCTGCCTGTGGGACTGTAGGCAAATAAAGATCGTTGGTGCAAGCCAGACTAACAGCAGGGCCCCAGAAGAGTTTTGTTTCCTCGTACTTCCAGCTGCAGTGCAAGCACAGCAGCATCTCCTGGCTCCCTGGGGAGAAGGAGACCTGGGCAGTGTAAACCAAGGAACAGGGCACAGCTGCCAGGGATCGTGTCTCCCCATCCTCCTCCAGCCCTGCTCTGTGGCCCCTGGAGGGCAGAGGCACCTGCTGCACAGGGGTTGGATGGATGCACTCAGGAGCACATTTACTAGTGAGAGGAAAGGTGGTTGTGTTTGCCTACACTGTGATCATCCCATTTCCCTTCATCGTCTCCAGGAATAGCTGTAGTTAGAATAATGGCACTGGAGTGTTTGCAGTTCATACTTACCTGAGACTCTCTAGGAAAAGTCCTAGAGACAATTTTTATTTGGTCACTCCTTTCACACTCTCCCCATTCAGACATTATTTTGGGGCAGCATTAAGGGTGTGCACATGTCCTAAGGGTGCATAATGCATTTGGAGTTCTTCTATGTTTTTTTAACTTGAAAATGTTTGGGTTTCCAATGTGTTATGAGGGGATTTTCTACAGTTCTTTCCTTTCTTACATTTACTCTCTGCTCTTATGTTGTGTAACTTCACTCTAACCTTGCTTTTTAATCTAGAAATTACACCATGGAAAAAATGCACTTCAGCTTCATGTTATACAAGTGTAGCAATTAATTCAAACATTCTCTACATGAAGGAAAACAGAAATTCTGGTAAGCATGCAGAAATGGAGGTCTCCAAGTCTGCTTTTACTTACCCAGACATCAGTCAGGAATGGCACCAATGACTTTCATCTGGGTGGAGTTAGCAGCCGAGAGCAAGTCCTGAGTTTTCACATGTGTAAATGTGCCTTTTTCACAGTATTGATCCTTCAGAATATGTCCTCAGATAACCCAGTCTCCAGGGTAATGCCTACAAAGTCAGCCGTGGGGGCAATGAAGAGCTGGGAGATGGAGGGCTGCAGTACCCCACCTCTGGTGCTATAACCCCGTGGCAAGATGAGTTTCTAGGAATTGGGTGCACACTGGAGCAACCCCAGTTGTGCCAGCCATGCCACCCAGACCTGCCTGTGGTGGTGGTGGTGGGCTGGCTTGGCCAGTAGTAACAGACAAGCTGGAGCAACGTGAAGCTCAGCATGAGCTAAGAGCTCCCATGGGCTTTTCCAGCTTTTGAGTGAGCTTTTTCAGCCCACACCGAGCCCCGTGCTGGTGCCCAAGCTGAGCCACTGCCCTCATGGCTGCAGCATCACTGCAGCCTTGCCTACAGGCAGCCTCCAGCCCCTGGCCCACCTTATACTGACATGGGCCCTGGGGAGGATTTTGGTTAGGTAAAGTTGCTCTGTTAACTCAGTTCTCCCACTGAGTTTTGAATTGGGGACTTAAGTGTTCACATTACAAGTTTGCTGTCTTGCTCATTCAGCCCTTCATTAGGGCCTGGCAATAGGAAGAGATGTGACAGCTGAGCTAAGGGTGGCATTTATGAGCTGGGCCAGCACGGACACCCCTCTGCCTTGCTCTGTGGAGAATAAAAAAACCCTCTATTTTTTAGATACAGGAAATTATGAACAACCTCTTACGGTTCCTCAAGCCAATACGTGATTTTTCTGCCTTTTTTTGTCCTTTGTTTATATGATTATTCTTTTAAACAAATGGTTTCTA
This sequence comes from Chaetura pelagica, assembly GCF_000747805.2. Classification (NCBI taxonomy): domain Eukaryota; kingdom Metazoa; phylum Chordata; class Aves; order Apodiformes; family Apodidae; genus Chaetura; species Chaetura pelagica. The sequence goes on from NW_009953571.1 coordinate 4,546,270, forward strand.
TTCTGGTTTTATTTGCATTTTAGGCTGCATTTTGTGATTCTTTTTTTTTAATTTTATTTGGATCTGACACAAATCTCTGATTCCAAGTGCCCTTGGGGTTAACAACATGAGGCAGCTCTCATTTTATGTGAATGGATTGGCTGAACTGAAATGTAAACTTTAGACAGGCCAGTTTACTTCCCAGATGTTTCTGTCTGTGGTTTTTCGGATGGTCCCACTTCCCAAAAGCAACTGAGGGATGGTCTCAGCGTGGCAACATGGCCAAGAATTTTGATGTAATCCCCTGCATATGAAAAGGCAAGAGATGCCCTTCCAGCATTTTTTTTGTCAGCCATAACCCAGTCTCTGAGCAGTATCTACCCTAACTGCTCATAACTAACACACCCCAAGAAAGGCTCAACTCTTTGCTTACAGGATCAATGTGTTTACATTTCTTTTCATGGCCACAGCAGGAGAGGCTGGCTGCCTACACTACACTACAACATTTTCTATCTCTGCATTGTTAAGTAATTACCTACACTTCTCAGGACAATCTAAGGAGAAAAAGGCCCTTTTTCTCAGTTTCTCCCAGAATTTTCCTTGAAATGAAAAGGGACATATTTTGGGTTGTCAGCCTGGGAGATTGTGCCTCAGCAATGTGAGGCCCCCAGTAACAATTAGAGACAAGCTTTAAAATGTCTTTTCTGAAGCAAATTTCTCACGTCTTTCCCCCTGCTCTGGCCCCATTGAGCTTGCAGATGCTTGTGCCCAGGGCCAGCTCAGCTCTCCATGTTCTTTCCAGGAGCAAATTACAGCCAAGTCTCTGTGAGTGGAGAGGCATTTACCAATTGACCCACAATTAGGAGCAGAAGAGAAGATGGATTTGGAGAGAGTTTTCATGCTCCATTACTACAGACAGAATAAAGGATAAACCTTTGGTCATAAGATGAAAGCACTTTTCAGTGACCTGTTTTGCTGGAGTCATCTCGCGTGTGATGCCTCTGTAACAAAATATTTTTAATGGAGAAGTCACAGAATCACAGTATCATCAGGGTTGGAAGGGACCTCTAGAGGTCACCTAGTCCAACCCCCCTGACAGGGCAGGGTCACCCAGAGCACATCACACAGGAACGCATCCGGGTGGGTTATGAATGTCTCCAGAGAAGGAGACTCCACAACCTCCCTGGGCAGCCTGTTCCAGTGCTTTGTCACCCTTACAGTAAATAAGGTTTTCCTCATGTTGAGGTGGTATTCCTGTGTCCCAGCTTGTGCCCATTGCCCCTTGTCCTGGCACTGGGCACTAAAAAGAATCTGGCTCCATCCTCCTTACACCCACCCTGTAAATACTCACAGACGTTGATAAGGTCTCCTCTCAGTCCTGTCCAGGCTAAACAGTTCCAGCTCTGAACCTTTCCTCATATGGTGGATACTCGAGATCCCCAGTCATCTTTGTTGCCCTCTACTGGACTCTTTCCAGTAGTTCCCTGTCTCTCTTGAACTGGGGAGCTCAGAAATGGCCAGAGAATTCCAGATGTGGCCTCACTAGAGCAGAAGAAGGGGAGAATAATTTCCCTCGACCTACAGGCCACTCTTCCTAATGCATCCCAGGATTCCATTTGCCTTCTTGGTCACAAAGGCATGCTGCTGGTTCATGGTTAACTTACTGTCTGCCAGGATCCCAAGATGCTTCCCCTCAGGTCCACCCCCAACCTGTACTGATGCAAGAGGTTGTTCCTCCCCAGGTGCAGGACCCTGCATCTGCCCTTGATGAACCTCATTAGGTTCCTCTCTGCCCAGCTCTCCAGCCTGTCCAGGTCACACTGGATGGCAGCACAGCCCTTTGGTATGTCAGCCACTCATCCCAGTTTGGTATCACCAGCGAACTTGCTGAGGGTGCACCCTGTCCCCTTGTCTAGGTCACTGATGAGTATGACAAGACTGGACCCAGCACTGACCCTGGGGAACAAAAAGTCATTGCAAAACTGGGGCTCCTTTCCCAGTTCACTGAGCTAAGGAAATGTTTCTGTTCCAGTTGCAAGGAGCATTTTCCAGACCCTAGGAATAATCTCGCTTCCCAGCCTGTTCCCTGTCCCACCTAGCTCCACTGAGCCCACCAAGGTGCTTGGCACAGTCTCTCCGCAGTCTCCTGTGTTTTCTTTCTTCTTGCTCCAAGGGAGAATCCTCCTGGATGGGGACAGGGAGGTGTAGAGGGGCAGATAACAGATTTTCATCACCAAGGCAACTGAGAAACAATAGGAATGAGTGACTTCTCCAGGTCTAGAAGGTTGCCACCTGCAGCCCCAAGCATGGTCATGGTGGCCAACATGGCTCTCCCTGAAAGATGCATCTCCAAACCACTGTCCTACCACAGCTTGGGAGCTGGTGAGCCACGAAGTCCCAGTGAGTGGGAGCCTGGGACTGGCTTGTATGAAAGAGCTGGAAGGATCTCCATGAGTCCCACTGCTGTCTTGCAGGACAAGGATGGGCTGCCTGGGCTGTGATGGCAAGTGGTCACCTTGTTTCAGATGCGGGGCTGGGTTGATTACCAGCCCAGCTCTGTGAAGTGCCCCCAGCAATGGAGCTGCAAGTGAACCAGTGCTGAACCAGAGAGAGGTCAAGATACCCTGTATGGTCTATACATAAGGATGGGGGCCAGCCAGGACACAAAGGACAGATGCACTTTCAAGCCCTGACTATTTTACATGTCTTGGGTGAGGACAAGCAGTTGTAAAACACTGTCACTGCTTTGGCAGCCACTGTGCACCACAGGTGAACCAGAGCTTAAGGCTTTGGCTGTGAAAGCAAAACCCCTGGTATTGGGTGTGTTTTCATGCCTAAACGTTGCTTGCTCCAACTAAATAAAACATTTATTTACCTCAAATTTAGATCTTCTTATCTCAGCACTTGTTTTTGTTTACCCACATCATTTAGTGCCCTTCTTGCTCCTTAAGCCAACAGTACAGGGGCAGAATTCCCTGAAGGGAAGCTGCTTTAATATATCCAGCCTGACCAGGAATGGGAAGTATCAGACACCTTGCAAAGAACTTGTCATGTTTCCAGCTTACTTTCAAACCAGTGTGGTTCAGAGAAGTTGTCCTGGGTAGTTGCAACAAACAGCAAGCAAACGGGGTGGTTTCCCTTTGCCAAGTAGTTAGGCATGTCTCTGGGAAGGACTGAGCAGGAGTCTAGAGGGGATCAGAAAGGTTCAGGTGTCGCAAGCAGAAGCAAAGGTCACACATCCAAAGCAAAGGTTGGGACGGGAGTGCATCGTGGAAACCTCAGCATAACATCAGCTGGTTTCTTGATGAGAAGCACGAAGGTCAGCAGCCTGATGGTCACCAGCAAATGTTTGTGCTGCCTTTCAGAGGATGACAAAGCTCCTGCCTTTCCCCATGACAGTCATACCTGAGGCTAAAGTACCGTGGTGAGATGCAGGGGGCAGAGGTACAATTTCCACTGGCTGAGCCTCCTTACAGGAAACAAGTGTTTTTCCTTCAAATGTTCAGACCATTTTTTTTTTCCTTCCTTTTTACAGGAATGGTGTTAAAGTGCAGTCATCCTCTGCAAAGTGCTTTTGCATAAGTAGGTCTTGCCCAGTCTGATCCCTGTGTGTATTCAGAGTCAGATCTGCTGACTTCAGTAGCAAAAACACAGTCTTTCTTACTCCTCTGATCTTTGCACAAATACCCAATTGAAGTTTGGGCTCCCTTTTTTATCTTCTGGGCATTGTCAGAAGACTCAAACATGATATGAACTTGACAGATGTCATCTAACTGGCCAGTCCCTGTCTCCCTCAAGCTGACTTGCCCAGTCTCTTTAGCCATGTGAAAGAGTCTGATCCCAGCTCTGTCGCTGTGCCTGGTGAACTCTTGTAATGTTGCTTGGCAAATTGATGAGCACCCTTCAAATTGTCAGCTGCTCTGACTGGGGAGCCAATTATTCAAAACCAGGGAGTGAAAAGAAAAGAGAAGAGGAAAGGGGACGTTTTGTACTGCCGTCCCCAAGCCATAATGCAGGTGCCAACATGAGGAGCATGGTCTCCTAGACTTCTCCCTGGGCTCAGCAGATGAGTGTGTATGGGAGCCGTGGGACCCAGGGGTGCTGCCCGTGCTGACGGGCATGTTTGTGTTTGTCACCTCCCTGTCAGGATGAGCCGGAGGCATGCTCTGCTCCCCTCCCCCTCCGCTTGTATCCTGTTTTCCCCATGAAGGAAATCTGGGCAAGCGGGCGGAAAAGCACTGGGGGGTCCCAGCAGCCTGGGCTGGGGCAGCCGAGGCAGGGCACGCTGCTGCACACCTGCCCCACAAGGCAGGTGAGCCCCCGGGACTGCCTGTGCCCCTCCACAGCAGAGCAGGAGCCCCTGGCCAGGAACAGCCACCATCAGACAGCTTCATCCACGGGGGAGTGCAGAGACACCAGTGAGGACTGTGGGGCACAGGAAGTGACACCAGCAGGAGAAGACTCAAAGAACAAGCACTGCCCCAGTTAGGTGGACTTTCCTTGACCCAGTACCTTGCCTTCCACCCAGCTAATCTCTTCCCAACACTGTATGGCCATAAAAGTGATAAATGGTGGTGCAGTGAGGTCACCAGCTCCCTGAATGGCAACAAGGATTTGCCGAAAAGAGCACTGTTGGGATGAGGGAAAAGGTAACAGATGAATCATCGTGTCATCACTGAGGCTGGGGAGGTAACCCCATGGTATGCAAGGCCAGGGGCAGAGGTGGCATTGCCTATCAGAGGAGGCAGCAGAATTTCCAGAATAAAGCACATCGTCCTTCAGTGAGCCTTTCTAGTTCTCAGTGCTCCCAGCAGCCACGCTCGTCTATGATGTAGCTCCTCTCCAACTCTAACACTCACCTGTGCAGCCTGATGTTGCAGAGCCTTGCAAGATGCCCAGGGCTTGGGGCAGTCCTCCTGCACTCTGAGCAGATCTCTTCCCTCAGTATGCAGTCTCAGATTTTGCACCTACCCTCCCACTCACAAGTTCCTGCACTGGGAGACAAAAAAACCCTGCATATAATACCTCTGGATTTAGACAACTGCTCTGTTTTAATCCAATGCTACGAGGGAACTCTCACAAGTTGTGTGACTTGTGCATATGTGTAGGGGATGCCTTTGGGCTCACTGACTGGAAAGTTAGCAGAGACTGACAAAGGAGGCAGATTAAGGAAGCCAAATGTTAGCACCCTGTTCTCCACGAACGTGTCTTTTTGTGGAAGAACACTGAAGTTTTGTATAAATACGTAACAATAATCTTTTCCTTGACCAAGGCCATGATGGAAATGCCCAGAAAGGAAATTGTGGGAACAATCATAGAACAGGTAATGTGAAATCTGCTGCAAGCGTCATGAGCAAACATGATCTGAATGGGATGAGATGGCAGAATGTGTAGGCTAAGTGGGGACAGCAAGCAGTGACTTCCAACGTGGAGTTGCACAAGCAGTAACTGCCCAAGAAGCAAAGCAAAGCAGAGCATGTGGGCCTATGAGAAGCTGCTGCATGGGCATCAGAGGTCTTGGAAAGAGGCAAAGCAAAGGAAATCTCTGAAGGGTGAAATTAAGATGATGAAACTATGAAGGGAAGGTGAGACTGTGACTGGGCCTTTAATAAGCTGAGTATTTAAGTCTGTCTGATGATCCCTCAAATCTTGCAGGGTCTGGGGATGCTGCTGGGAGTCATGGCAAAAAGAGGCATCTCCCCACTAAGCTCCTGATGTTCAGAGTAAAGAGACAGTGGATTAGCCCATCAAGCCCTGATCAACCAGGTCCTTTCAGAAGTTACAGGAAAACCCATAGTGAGGGATATGAACAGAAACATCCAGCTCACTGCTTTTTGAGACTTGATTTTTTCTTTTATTTTTTAATGTATCAGTTCACGTACACAGCTCAAATCCTCAGCTGCTGTGAACGTGTGAGCCATGAGCCACAATCAAATCCCAAGAGCCGGATACCCTGTCTATAAGTTACCTAAATAAGTTCATGGCAATGAGACACCGGTTCCGGAAATTCCCAGATAGATTTAGCTGTAAGCCAAAGAGATAAAGCCTTTCATTTCAAAAGGATGACATCTTGATCACAGTTTGGGGTTGCTTGGGGTTCAGTTTGATTTTCAGAGGTGGTACAACTAACACATTAGTTTATTTGGTACTTCAGCCTGATGAAATGTCCATCACAGCTGTACCCCTGCCCCCAGTGGCTCTGCCTGTGTCTGCATGGAAACAGGTCTGGGATGCTGTACACAGATGAGTGTGTGCAGGAAGAGGGCTCTTCCACACAGGAAGGGTATTTTCGTAAACAGGAAGTGTATTCTCCTACCAGATTTACTGGTGTGTCCAGTCCTGGTTTAGGTGGAACTGTCTGATCAAGAAGAAAACAAGAAGCTCATTCACAGGCTGGCAGAACAAGTTAGCAAATTATAGAAAAACACACATCAGCCTGTTTCTATTCTCAGTGTTGATTTCAGAGGGGGGAGTTGTTCCACTGAGTTCAGTGAATTGATCTGAGCTGCAACAAAATCAGAAGGATGCTACAATTTTAAAAGAAATTGTAATAACAATAGTGACAACATAACTTTGTTGTCACTTCCAAGAGACCATCCCTGGTGAGTGATGCTACGTATTTGCATGAGTTTGCAGGACTGAGGCCAGGAGAGGTAACAACAATGCATGAGTATGTCCATCCCTGGCCACAGTGCTGTCTCCTCCTTTCCCACTCTGTTGTCCCCTTGAAAGGTTCTGCTTTATGCAGCTGTGATGGGCTGTGGCTTAACCTGATCTATTTTTAAAAATAAACTTTTATTTTGGATGCACAATGCAATGGAAGTAATTACCTAAATCAGAGATGATTCAGCCTCAGCCTCAGTTGTGCCTTGCATCAGCCACTTCCATACAGACGGCCCCGAAGTGGCACGTGTTGGCAGCAGCAGCCACAGTTACAGGCTGTGCCTGTGCATGTATTCTCTCCTGTTAACCTCGGGGTGAGCACTCCCACAACAGCCCTGATCAGAAGCCCTTGCTCCTGTGCAAGGCATGAGCCCTCAGGATGACCCAGCGGTGTTCCACACACACATGGTAAACGCCAGCCAGTCCAAGAGCCTGTAAGAACAAGGCCAAGGTAGCTATACAGGGATCAAGCATGTGTAGGAAAGTGTGGGGAGCTGAGAGTATGAGGATGATGTGTGGAAAGGTAATGCAGGAGTGGGGAAGGCAGGGACCTTTGAAGATCTGGATGTGTGCACAAGGAGAGTCATAGAGGACTTGAGGGTCGAGCCATCCAGGAGAGCATAGCAGAGGGGTCTGCAAGGTGGAGCAGAGCCCAGGGGAGCACACTTGTTCTCCTGGGATGACTTCATCGCTGTTTCAAAGCGTTGACATGCACGAGAAGGGAAAAGAGTTGAAATCACACCCTGCTTGACATTTCTGTAGCCTGGCACAAACAGGGTTTGCAGGTGCCACCCAGGCAGGGACATGACCTGTCACAGCTGCTGTCCTTGAAGATACTGCATACAAGCTGAGGAACTTGAGCTGAAACATCACTGTGTATTGCAAACAAGCCTTACAAGGAGTCCTGCAGCAATTCTCAGATGTGCTGGCAAACATCCACCCTCCCATTGCACAAGGCAGATATAAAAGTGTGAAGTATCAACTCTGGGGGCAACTTATTCAGGTGAAAAACTCAGCAGAAGATGCTACAGTTGTAAATAGGTGGCTGCTGGACATGGAAAAGTCTCTCAGGATGTGTTCATTCAGCTGCTACTGCTTTAAACTAGGTTTTCTGGGTGTTGCCAGCAGTGGGGCTGGGAGAAGCAGGAGCTGGATTCAAACATCCTCTAGTGCATAGGAAGCTCAGCCTGGACCCCAGTTTGACATCAGTCAAGCCTTTTTCTGTAAACTAGACCAAATCAGATGAGCAGGTCTAACTCCTGCCCCTCCCTTGGCTTCAAAAATGGTAAGAGGTAAATCTGGATTATACTTTGTCACTCTGTCACCATCTTTAAGCTTAACAAGCCTGACCTCTACAATGAGGTAGGAATGCACAGTAAAGTAGCACAATGTTTGTTGGTGCACCTGTCCCCACAGGCACACAAGAACCCTACATGCATGGCTCTACTGCCTGGTGATGCCAGAAGTACACTGCAAAAATTTTTTTTCTACATAGAAGCCTCTGAGACAGGTTGGTTATTTCACTGCTGGAACATGTGTTTCTGGTGAAGCAAGTGAAATCCAGATGTGACTGCAATGTGAGACAGCTCTAACTCATGCCATGATGATATTTTTTTTCCTTGAACTGCTCCTCAGGGCTGCTGGTGCCTTCTCCCTTACCCCCTCTGCCCAGCCACCTCCAGCCTTGTAGAGGCACTTGTGGTCTCCAGGCCATGAACCTTGCCAAGGATGCCTAGGCTGATCTTCCAAAGCAATTGGAGATTTCAGCTTGTTTTGTCAGGCCAGTTTCTCATTATCTGTTTATATCTGGACCAGTTTATGACTAGATGAGTTTAGTGGGCAAAACTACACATTTCTTACATAGTTCTCCTGATTTATCAGAATTTGAAGCCATTTTCCAGAGACCTTATGGCATTAGAAAGCAAAGCATTTCTTCTGCATTCAGACTGAAACAGCAAATTATTTTCCATAGCTTAGGCCTCCTGACTAACTCCTCTCTAGTTTGTCAGCAGACGTCCAAGCCATGCATTAGACAATATTCCTTGTGTGGCTGGGCCATATCCTCACCCATCTCAAAACGAGCAAAGTCCATGGGGCTGTGCTGTATTATGCTTGTCAGAAACACAGAGACTTTAACTTGCCTCTGTCAGCAGAGCTGCAGAGGAATCTGACACCTTGGGATTTGTGAATTTTCACAAGCACCAACATACCTTAAAAAACAAAGCAGAAAGATTACTCACTGAGATTGCATTCACATATTTACCTACTTAGCCCCACCAAAGAGTTAAAAAAAAAAGCTGATAAATTTGTTCTCGAATAAATTCTGCCCTTATTAGTACTCGTGCCGTCCAATGACTATCTGCTGAAGTGGACTATGCCCAGATGTTGATCTGGGCTGTAGGAGAGTGCAGCAAGAGTTGTTCTGGTTTTATACTGAAGTGACAGATCCAAGCCTGACTTTACAGGACCCTGGTTGGATGTTTTAAGTGACGTTATGCACATATTGCCTGAGGAAGCTCCTTGAATGAACAGACAGACCTAGGTAGGTTTAGGGAGGGGTAGGTTAGTGCTGTGCTCTCACTGCCCACCTCCAGCACATGGGTTTTTTGATTTAGTAAGAATGTGTTACACATGTGACATGCTAGACAAGACATTTGGTTACCAGTGTTATTTCTTAGTTCAACAATGGTATTTTGCTTGCCCCAAACATCAAACCTAAGGTCCTAACCTCAAAGAGAGATGATAGAATCATAAAACCCTGCACTTGGCCTTGTTGAGCTTCAAGAGGTTCACCTGGGCCCACTTCTCCAGCTTATCTAGCACTTCTGCTAGTGCATGATCACTGCAGCTCAGGCTGCCTCCAGTCTTGACATCCCTGATGTCACTTGCATTTGTGACCATTAGGTCCAATAACATGTCCCCTCAGGTAGGGCTGTCAATTTCTGGTCTTAAAAAGTTGTCATCGAGGCACTCCAGGAGTCTCCTGTATTGCCCACATCTTGCCATGCTACTTTTCCAGCAGATGTCGGGGTGGTTGAAATCTCCCAGCAGGATGAGAGCCTGTAGGCATGATGGTACCACCCAGCACTGTAACACCCAGAGAGGAGAGGTGTTAAGAACTTAGGGGAACAGCTGAAAGCACCATTTATCAAGGGTGCTTTGCAATGCACCTCTTTTCTCCTCAGTATGCAATATGCCACCTGCAGAACTGTAGGTGCTGAGCAGCCAGGTTTACAGCCAGCAGCCCAAAGGCTTGAGGAGCAACAGCCTGATGCCACAGTTTGCTCCCAGCCAAACTGGCATTTCCACAAACTAGATTTCACAGAAAGCACAGACAAGATCACTCCAGCCCTTCCCTCTCCCTGTTGCACCTCTGATGTCATAACAGCATTCAGGGGCTCTCGGCCCAGAGGCAAAAGCCACATCTCCCTGTTCTTTTGCTTTGCTGTTTCTGGCCATGCCCAGTCCTTCCCTCACCATACCAGGGCCAGTCTGCATGGAGCTTGGTATTTCAGCATCACACAAGTGGACCTGGAAAGAGAAAACTGGAGGTGCATATGCCCAGGATGCACCTCAGCTACCAGTTTTTTGGCAAACAGACAAATTAGATCAGAAGTTATGATGTCCTGCCCACATGTGCAGCATGCATAAGGCATAGCTCAGCCTCTGTCAGCTGTTACTGAGAGGTGCTGTGGGACATTTACAGCTCTGCTTCTGCAGTCACATGCTCTTCTACAGGAGTATTTCCCATGTCCAAGGCTTTTATCTCTGTAGTACTCAAAACACTGAGGACCATGGGTCTAGACACTAACTCTTATCTGTAAAAGTTGGTGGTCACTGATAATTAAACCTCCTCTTCTTTAGCTGGCATTTGCCATTAAATAAACAGTGTGCTTCCTCTTACTCTCAATTAGATTAGTGCAAATCAAGAGCAATTCCGGTTCAGTGTCAGCTTAAAACAGTAACCAAAGGCCTGGAATACTTTTTATGTGTAAGTAGAAGTTCATGGAAGAGCAAAGTGCCAGATCAGCAGCCCAGGGGACTGCAGGATTTATTAAAAAGTGGCCTAATTCCCAGCAAAGTCCCTGTGCCTAGTGTTTCCTATTGAATGGCCCTGCATGTCCCAAAGGCTCCTTGCCAATAGGAAATGCTAATCTCCTGCACGTAGGTAGGGTCTGAGGCACGAGTGGTGCTGTGAAGATTCCCAGAACAGGTGCACACAGAGCTCAGTGCTCAGTAAACCTGTGGCCTCGACTGGCAGAGAGGTCGGCCCATGCAAGCCCACCCAGTACCTGTGCTCACTCCACCACCATCATGGCCATGGATACCCCTCTGGCAGAAACTGGACCAAAGTCACCACATCCCTTCCACAGCTCTTCCCAAAAAGGGACACGAAAGAGAAAATAACAACAACAAAGGATGTAGCTGATTCTCTGCACTTATTATTAGCGGAGGAAGGGCTGGGATTAATCACTCCCGCAGAAGCAGCTGTAAAGGATGGAAGTAGTTGATCAAAGTGGACTTTGTTATTCCTGATGTATTATTCTGCTGAGCAATGAGAACTAGCATGGGGCACTAGAGCTTCAAAGGGACTTAAATGACTCCAAGGCTTGAACCAAGGACACTGCTGGAACTAATCGAGAAGGAAATCCAGGGCAAGGTGGAAATGATGGAAATGAGTACTTTGGTCTGAGGAATTTTTCCACATCTTTCATTTCCTAATTCCATACCTTTGAGGTAATAAAATTTACAGTGGCGGAAAAAAAAACCAGTGGTACAATGAGAAGTGTTCCTCTGTGGGATGGGGCTACGTGTGGCTGGTCTACACCTGCTTGTTGCACTGCTGTGTGAGAGGAACAGAGGGCACAAGGATCCACACCATTTCACACTCCCAAGGTCTGACAAAACTGCAGTCCCTCTGTCTCCTCCTGTCCCAGAATAACCCTCCCTATTTCTGGGCAGTTACAGAGCACCTCTGAGACCTGGCCAGGCTCACTTTCCTCCTCACTGGCCAAACAGATGTATAACAAGCACCTTCTACATCTTTGGAGGAGTGTGTAGCCTTGGCATGGTCCCTCTGTTAGATGTGAGTACAACAAGCCACACTGTGCTGCTTCTGGAGACTGTAGCAGTAAGCCATGGGCGAGTTGGAGAACCTCTGAATATTGCCTGGGGGTGAGCCTTGGGGAGCCTGACTCACCCACACTGAAACTGCACTTGGAGCTTAGCTGCACACACTCGTAGCCCCATGTCTGCAAGGCAGCTCTCATCCTAAGATGGAAAACAATCCTTTCCTTCCTTCCTTCCTTCCTTCCTTCCTTCCTTCCTTCCTTCCTTCCTTCCTTCCTTCCTTCCTTCCTTCCTTCCTTCCTTCCTTCCTTCCCTCCTTCCTTCCCTCCTTCCTTCCCTCCTTCCTTCCCTCCTTCCTTCCCTCCTTCCTTCCCTCCTTCCTTCCCTCCTTCCTTCCCTCCTTCCTTCCCTCCTTCCTTCCCTCCTTCCTTCCCTCCTTCCTTCCTTCCTTCCTTCCTTCCTTCCTTCCTTCCTTCCTTCCTTCCTTCCTTCCTTCCTTCCCTCCTTCCTTCCCTCCTTCCTTCCCTCCTTCCTTCCCTCCTTCCTTCCCTCCTTCCTTCCCTCCTTCCTTCCCTCCTTCCTTCCCTCCTTCCTTCCCTCCTTCCTTCCCTCCTTCCTTCCCTCCTTCCTTCCCTCCTTCCTTCCCTCCTTCCTTCCCTCCTTCCTTCCCTCCTTCCTTCCCTCCTTCCTTCCCTCCTTCCTCCTTCCTTCCTTCCTTCCTTCCTTCCTTCCTTCCTTCCTTCCTTTCCTTCTAGAGCAAGTGGATCCAAAACAGCCTCTCCTAATGCAGTGCTGCCTTCTCTGAGACAGTCAAGGACATGTTGTCCAGAAGTAGGCCTCTTCTTCTGCTAACAAAGTAGTGGTTGTCTCTTGAAAGAAAGTCCATGAGTGCATTCATATCCATACAGACTCTGTCAGAGCTCATCTTGACACCGTCGCTGGGTGCTTGGTGCTTTTCTGTAAGCCTTGACTGTCATGGAGACAGGATGACATCTCTGGAAGAGTTCAGGTGCAAAGTTTCATCTATAGACACAAACCTGTCTCATAGCACTATACTAAGACACAAGTCCTGCAGAGCTATAGTTTTCTCCACCCCTACTCAGACCTGATGTGGTCCATCTGCCTTCAAATGGCATGTGACTTTCCTGAGTAAGGAGATAGTAAAAAATGTGTCAGACTCTCAGTAAGCAGAATGGTGGGTGTCAGTGGGTCCTGAGTCAGTCTGGTGGGGTGGGTCCTTCTTCTAGCAAAGACCACAGCACAAGGCTACGTGCTAGGCATGCACAGCTCCTGCAAGGAGATTTGGGCACATACTGGGTATGCTGGATAGCACTGGAGCTGACAAGGTAGTGTGCTTCTTGAGCACTATTAGGGTTTGAAAACTTCAGACCTGATGCTGAGTTCTCTCTCCTGTTGGCTTTCCACCAACCCAGTGTTGCAGCAAAAAGCTCAGATCTTCCAAGGCACGGTAAGGACACTATAAACAACAGCCAAGAAGATGGATGAAGATCAGGAGGCCTAAGGGTGCAGTGTGCTCAGCCCACTTTCGAGTCTACGGCTCAGCTCAGTGTGTGGATACAGTTGCAGCCACCTTCTGCTCAGCTGAGTGGAAGGCAGCAGCACCTACTCCTGCCTGATCCGTCGCCTTCCCTCACTACTCTCACCAGAAAACACCAGAGAGACAGAAGGGTCAGGTATCTTCTCCATCATTTTCTCCCTCTGCTTCCAGCAAAGACCTGTGGCTCTGTTTCTTGTGGTTTATTGATTATTTAATTATTATTTTTTTTTGGGGGGGGGGAGGCATTTTATTTGTTTTGGTTTTGGTTGTTTTTTTTATTTTGGTTTTGGTTTGTTTTTGGTCAGGAGGAATCCAGTGTGCATTCCCTGCTCTGGCAGAGGGGGTTGGACTAGATTATCTTTCGAGGTCCCTTCCAACCCCTAAGATTCTATGATTCTATGATTTTGTGGTTAAAAGTCAGAACTGAAAGCATTTCCCTCCCTTCCCCAAAATCCAGCAGCTGCTGAGTTGGCTGTTTTGCTTTCTCAGCCTAAACATGCAGCAGCACATTCGGGTGAGGGGCAAAGCAAACAAGCCTCTGAAGAAGACTGATGGGATGAGAAATGGAGAGCCAAGCCCACATGCCTCAAGAGGGAATCTGACACCCTGAGTGCTGGCCAGGGAACTTGCATCTTGGCTCTGTCACAGAGTGCTCAGCCCCCTGTGGACCCAGTGGGCTTTTATAAGTCGTGTTGTGTGGGATGTGTTACACGCAGGGCAGGAGCTGCTTGGCACAGAGGAGTATGTGTCTTTTTGGTTGAGGGGAAATACTGCAGGGAAATACTGCACCGTACTTGATTCAGATGGGACCTCATCAGCTACCTCCTCTGAAGTAGCTGTGCTTGCTTTCAGCTTTCACAGAGGGATGGAGCCTTGTTCAGCCTACGATCCAGAGTCGCCCTGTAGCAGCAATATACTCTGACTCAGTGTGTGCTTCCTCCCTCCCTGCCTGCTTTTGCACTCTACAGTGGGCAAGGTAGACCTGGCCTGTGTGCAGCTGCCTGTGTCCCCAGGGATGTGACATTAGCAGAGGCAGGGAACTGCCACGGCTGCATCCCCTTCCTCCTGCTGTGGAGATATTCCCTGGGGGAGCACCTGATTGGTGTCGTAAGAGCATCAGAACATGCTGAGCTTCTCCGCTGCTCCTGTGTCCTGCAAAAAGCTGAGGAAGGCAGGTGTCTCCAGCCTCAGTGAGTGAAGAAACCTGGTGCCTCCTGCTCCCTTTTCCTGACAGCAGGGAGGCCATGGAGAAGAACTATTCCACCCTTGGAGCCCTTCTCTTGGAATCACAGACAGCAGGCATTTTAATAGTCCCAAAATGCATCCTTCTGCTGGTAGGACGGGCAGGGCTACCAGGCTGAGCTTCATCTTTACCAACAGTAAGGTCTGGCAGAAAGCAGCTTGCATTGATGTGGCACTGCTTCCCCTGCAAAGGCCCTTGAAACACCCCATGTTCCTTTGAGTCAGCAGGGAGACAGGGAAAGCTCCAGGGAAGGGTCAGAGAAAGCAGAGCCCCACAGTCTCAGTGAGTGCAGCTGGGAGGGAATTGCCTTTGGTATTTCAAAACAAATTCATTCAGAAATTCAGTGTCTGGTGGTGTCCCAAACTCTGCCCTCAGTGACACTAGCACCCCAGCTCTGCCAAAACAAATGTGCACCCTTGGCTCAAGAAAGAAGATTGAAGCCCTCCCCAGCATCCTTCAAGGGGATGAGGACAGCATGAGATGCATGAAAAGCCAGCAGATCACAGACAGGAGCTTGTAGAAATAAGGGAGTATAGGCAGTGAATCACAGAATCACAGACTCCTGGGGGTTGGAAGGGACCTCGAAAGATCATCTAGTGCAACCCCCCCTGCCAGAGCAGGGACAAGTGAAGTAGATTTTATAGAGTGGAGAGAAAAGCAAATATAGCTGAGAAAGTTAATGCTGGTGACTAATCAAGACACAATCAGATGGGTCAGCTCAGCTATGTGTCCTAGGCTGGGAGTAATGGGAAATACTAACTTGGGGTCAGCTTGGCAAAGGCAGTCTTTGTGCAAGTCCCTCAGTACAAAGGAGACTGCAGACCCTTCCCATCCCCTGATCAGCACCTGCTCACAACCTGGAACCAAGCTTTAAAATCGGGGCTGTTTCCCAGTCTGCTGGCTGCCCCCCAGCAGGGCAGTTTCCCTAGCATGCCACTAGCAAAGCACAAAGAGACTTTTCCAGGGGGCAGTTCCTGGTCTCACAACACAGAGCAAACACCCAGGATTAAGAAAGCAAAACTGTCAGTGCCTGGGAAGTCAGGGTGGGAGCAGCACCGTGAACAGGTCTTTGTGGCAGTCTGGAGCAGCACTGTGGTGAGTCTGGGTGTCTGTGCTCCGCTGCCCTTTCTTGAGAGTTAGATGTGATGACAGAGAATAAATATGGCCTACAGAGGCAGCACGCCTGTTGGAGCTGGTCTTTGTCTCTGTCCCCAGAGGGGGATGCTGAGAATGTGGGGCTCAGAGGGAGAGCAGTTTCTTTGTGTGCAGCTGCAGATGGATTTGTGCAAGGCGTTGGACACTGTGCCACATGACATCCTGGTCTCCAAACTGACAAGGCATGGATTTGACAGATGGACCACTTGGTGGATAAGAGATTGGCTGGATGGCTGCACCCAGAGAGCTGTGGTCAATGGCTCAATGTCCAAATGAAGGCAGGTGACGAGTGGTGTCGCTCAGGGGTCAGTATTGGGACCAGTGCTGTTTAAGATCTCTGTTGGAGACATGGACAGTGGGATTGAGTGTATCCTCAGCACGTTTGCTGATGATACCAAGCTGTGTGGTGTGGTTGATACCCTAGAGGGAAGGGATGCCACCCAGAGGGACCTTGACAGGCTGGAGAGGTGGGCCAGTGCCAACCTTGTGAAGTTCAACAAGGCCAAGTGCAAGGTCCTGCACCTGGGTCGGTGCAACCCCAGGCACAAATACAGGCTGGGGGGGAATGGCTGGAGAGCAGCCCTGAGGAGAAGGACTTGAGGGTGGTAGTTGATGAGAAGCTTGACATGAGCTGTCAGTGTGTGCTGGAGCCCAGAGAGCAACTGCATCCTGGGCTGCATCAAAAGAAGTGTGGCCAGCAGGGCCAGGGAGGGGATTCTGCCCCTCTGCTCTGCTCTGGTCAGACCACACCTGGAATACTGTGTACAGTTCTGGTGCCCTCAGCACAAGAAATATACAGACCTGTTGGGAAGAGTCCAGAGAAGGGCTACCAAGATGATCAAAGGCCTGGAGCACCTCTGCTGTGAAGACAGGCTGAGGGAGCTTGGGCTGTTCAGCCTAGACAAGAGAAGGCTCCGGGGAGAACTTATAGCACCTTCTAGTACCTGAAAGGGCTACAGAAAAGCTAGGGAGGGGCTTTTCATCAGAGAAGATAGTGATAGGACAAGGGGTAATGGTTTTAAACTGAGAGAGGGAAGATTTAGGTTAGATATTAGGAAGAAATTCTTCACTATAAGGATGGTGAGGAACTGGGATGGGTTGCCCAGGGAGGTTGTTGATGCCCCATTCCTGGAGTTTTGTGCAACCTGGTCTAGTGGTAGGGTTCCCTGCTCATGGCAGGAGAGTTGGAACTTGGTGATCTTTGAGGTCCCTTCCAACCTTAATAATTCTATGACTCTATGAAGCCAGCAGAGATAGGATCCTTCAGGGATGCCCTCAGGGTTGGGTTTGCAGCTTTGCAACTGCCTTTCACACCTACCACCTCTTTTGGATTGTTGGGACAGAAGCAAGAGAACTGGATGTGGCATCTTGGTACGAACACCCAGGGTGAGCTGTGGCACTACGTGCCCTCTTTCTCCTCTGGGCCAGCAGAAGGCACGTGCTGCCAGTGAAGCCCACCTAACTCGCCCTTCACTCTGGCCTGCCCTGAGCAACCCTGCTGACTTGCTGCTGAGACCCTGCAGCCTTTCCAGCTGTACTTAGAGAGGCTAGTATTCATGTCCCACTGGGCAGTTGCTGAGTGACTCCCACAACTTGCCACGCAGTGAAAGCCCAAGTCAGGGCAGCCCTGACCCTACTGCTGGCCGCCCAGGGCTCAGATGGCAGAGAAAGACCAGCCTCCCATAACCAGGCTGGTGGCAGACCCTGAGCTGCCGCACTGTAGGGGCACCCCCAAGACCCAAAAGACTGTGCCTGTGCTGTTTCTTGAGCAGTCTCTTCTTTGCCCAAAGAGAATAAGACCAACACTGCCTCAGCAGAGCAAAGGGGCCTCGGGCTGCTCAGCCTCAAAGCGAGGATCCCCCAGTCCAGGGAGCAAGGGCATGTGGCACCCCTGGACATCAGGCTGCTGATGAAGGAGGTGTGCCTCAGGTGCCCAGACACAACACACCTGGGTTCAGAGTAACTCTGCTTGGCTGACTGCTCACCTGGCTGCTCACCCAGGAGGCAAAGAGGGAGCCTGCTGCTCTAGCAGGCATGGTGGGGTATCCAATACTTAAGGCAGGGTCTTACTGGAGAGGGAGGGAGAGGGTCACCTGCCGGGTTGTATTTCAGCATTGCACTCTGGTTTAGTCTCTTATCCCTTGCTCTGCAGCACAGCCCCAGCACAAAGGATTTGACACCAGGTGATTATTTGAAACTGGAGACACATGATGCTGGTGCATCTCTGATTACAGATATTATACCCACACCTTTGCTCTTAATGATCATGAGCGTGTTACCCCGTGGTTTGTTTTTTGTTGTTGTTTGCTTACATAACTGATGCAGTGAAATGAAAACACTGTCTACGTAACTGTGAGGATGTCTGATGCCCAAACATGACTATTATTCCATGTTAAGGTGCCAGTTGCGTGAGGTAGGCTTCACTTTGAATTATTCATGTCTTGAACATAGATGCACACATCTGCCCGGGGCCTCTCCGATTCTCAGCTATTGTCTTTTTCTGGATCTGAGGTTTCCCCAAGGTTGGAGCAGAAATATTCACCAACTGCCCCAACTACACAGATGTTGCATATCTGTTTAACAGCATTTACTATTTTCAGGACTGTTTTAAATAAATAAAGCTTTCAAACTGAGCGTTTGTCGAGATGGCTTCCCCAAACTCTGCTCCTATGGAAGGAGGAGAAGGGAAGAAGCTCAAGGGAAGAAGCAAACAAGAAGAAAGGAGGAGAGAAGCAAGCAGGCAAGACAGGAAGAAAGATGGAGATGGGAAGCAAAACTGAGCTACATGCTATCCTACATTTTATTAACATTTGATTAGCATAATGAATATTCAGCCACATGATTATCTCACTGCTCCTCTTTGCATACTATATTGTGTAAAAAGTTTCTTCTGTGGGTTTTTTCCTTGAAAGTATTTTCCCTGAAGAAATGATTTCTCGTTATCAGGAGTCTAGGGCTGAGGGAAGAAAGAAAAGGAGAAAGAAAAGGAGAAGAAAAATATCTAAGACTGTTTCTCATGTATCTCAGCCAAAGCCAAACAGTTTCTACCATATATCTATAACTTACAGGGGACTGGTGAGCAGGGGACTGTTTTAAAATATGAGCGTGCTCACTGTTGTTATCTTTACACAGCAGTAGTGTGACATTTCGATGTGCCAACATCTCAGCCACCGCTTCCATTTATTTTCAAGATGATTGCAGAGCTGGATGTCGGTGTGAACCGGCCCCGCCTTGGAGCCGGGCCAGCTCCTGCGGCTGAAATGCAGATCAGCACAGGCACCCGCGCCCTCTCAGCCTCGGGGTTCGCCCCTGAGGCAGAGCTGGAAGGAGATGCGGGGGATTGTTCCTGAAAGCCTCTGGCTCCCGGGATGGCAGCGCCGGGCACGGCCAGGGGGGCTCTCCCCGGTGCTGCCCGGGGGCGACCCCCGGCGTGGCCGCTCTGCAGCCGGGACCAGCCGGGCCTCGGTAAAAC
>NW_009953571.1:4568062-4585598 GCF_000747805.2 Chaetura pelagica
CCGGCTGCCCACTGCCCACGGCCTGCTTCCTGCCTGCCCACTGCCCATTGCAGGCAGGTGCCCAGGTTTGCTGGGCTCAGCCCCACATCTCCCCCTGGGAGCATGGGGTCTCACAGGGAGGGGATGGCTGCACACCACCACCATCTCTGGTCACAGGAAGCAGGTGAAGAAGGGTTGCTGTGGCAGGGAATGGTAGGCATGGCTGGGAGGAATCACTGGTCTGGTTGGTCTCACTTGTGGCTGGGGGACACAAAATGGAGATCTGGAGTTGCCACAGAGAAGGAAATCAGGTTTGAAGGACATCTGAGGTGGCTTTCCATAATAACCATGAAGTGAGCTTTTTAAGATGCTCAGCTTGGGCTGTGGGAGCCTGGGGATGGTTTTTGTACCTGCAGGATCCAGATAAAACCAACTGAGGCCTTCAGGAGCAGGTTTCCCTCTTCTTTATATGGCTGAAGCCTGAAATCCAGTGCAAGGGAGGACCTTGCCCGGAGGTGCCCCAGAGAGACCCAGGTGCATGCAGGGGCTGTGAGGACACCCACAGCCAGCCCCTCAAGTCTGGGACAGCCCACAGTGTCCCCTGCCCCAAGGCAAGAGGATGGTTGCCAGAGGAAGGATCCGCAGCAGGGTTACGTGGTGCAGCATTTCCTGAGAGCAGCCTCCTCCGTATGCAGCAGCACAGATCATATTCATGAGGAAGGATGAGGTCAGCTCTTCTTTTGGGGTCCATGTGTCAGCAATTCTGCTCTTTGTTTAGAGCCATCTCTCTTATTTCACCCCTGGTAAAGCCACATTTACTGGAGAACATGGCTTTCCTAATCACTTTAGGTAAATTCATATGTCTGAAAATTAAAAAAAAAAAGATTTAAGAAGAAAACCCAGAAGGTATTTTTCCCTTTCTTGGGCACAGCCACAATGGGAATACCAGCAGCATTCAGGTGGGAAGCTGGGACCAAGTCTGGCTGGGAAGATTGTGCAGCTTTGGGGTTACCCTATACCATGGTCTGCAGCACATGCCACCCAAGACAGTGACAGCTTGGGGCTGCATGACTCAGTGGCCACGTCCACACTCTACCCTCTCAGAAATCCACAGCTGATATAAAAAGGTATGGGGAGAGAGGACTGTGTTTGGGAGCATACACAGTGCAACTCCCCTGAGACACAAGTGTGTGATGTTGAAGACATGGAAGAGAAGCAGGCCACAAAGAGCAGCTGGGGGCACTGTCCTGGTTTGAGCCAGGATTAAGCTAATTTTCCTTTTGCTTTGAAGACTCAGCAGTTAGAAAACCATTCCTCTCTTATCAGATTTAGTAAGAAAAGAGTGTTGCTAGCTAAAAGAAAGCTCACTGAAGGAAAAAAAAAATGAGCAGAGCTGAATGGGTTAATGCTATAAAGCTCTCCAAGAGCCCTGGGTGATTAATTAGCACAAGATGAATCCAAAATAGTGGAACAGGGCAGAGCTGAGAGGAGATTTGTACCTGAAGGCTCTCTATTAAATGATGAGCAAGCAGATCAGAAAGGCCAGATGTAACCATTATAAATACAATTGTACTTAGAATGTCAGAAAGGCCATTGTATTCCAAATAGTGCTCAAATGCCATGTCACTCGGGGAGCCCTGCATGTATTCCTCTGATCACACAGGCACATCAATGGCATCTCTGCTGGATCATGTTTCCTAAGGAGCCTTCTTTAGCTCTAGAGCATTCTATTTGCCTTGGAGAGCCTTGAAGAGCCAGCAGTTTGCTCTGTCAACCCATCAACAATATACTCTGCATGCATCTCTTCCTTGGGGTGGACTAGCTAGTTCTGTGTCTGAAAGTACTTTCTGGTATCAGGTTCTGGTTGAAGGCCTTTCCCTCTGAAGGCATCAGTGCCCTCTCGGCAACCAGCCGTAAGAGCATGACAGCACACATTGCACAGAAGAAAACTTTCACAAGGTGCATCATGTAATATAGCACAGGGCAGAGGCACCTAAGCAAGCTCCAGATGTGTAAAGATTGGTCAAAAGACAATCTAAGGTAAAGCGCCTGGGGTTGACTCTGGACAAATGACCTACCCACGATAGAAGGCCCAGCTTTCTTGCCCTACTTCTGAGGACAGCCTGTGTCTCAGCCTTCTGCAACCTAGCTTTCTGGGCCTATTTCTTGCTCTAAACCCCTGGTGCTTTGGTACCTGATACCCCTGGCTGTGCTATCTTCCCCTCACAGTCTCTCCTTTAAAGAGTTGCTCCTGTGTATTATCTGTGGTGGCTTCCGTTTTGCTCCGTTCCCAAACACCAGGTCTATTCTTGGAACGTCCGGCTAGAGCCCTTGTATTGACGTCAAAATTACTCAACAGTTATTGTCAGGAAGGACTTGATTTGCATTTGAATAGGGTGGCTTTTTAATGTCTCAGAAATAAGATGCTATTGTGGACAATGTCTGGAAAGATTCCCCAAGGTAAATGTAAGGAGTTAAATTTCATGCACGTCTCTTCTTCTAAGGACTTCTCCAGTGCAGTAAGGATGGGGGGGGGGGGAGAAAACAACCTGTGTGGAGCAGAAGAGCATGACTGCTTTCTCCAGAAACCCCCTTCCTGCACTCTGTCCTCCAGGCCTGGCAAGGAGAGCACAGTGCTGCTCTGGCTTCCTGACAGGGAGGCACTGGGGAGCTCACAGGCCCCTCTTGAAAATAACATGGCAAATGTGAACCAGTCACTCTTGGATGTTCCCAAGGAGGAGGGGAAGGGAAGGTTTAGTGGGGATTTTCTTGTTAAGTAAGTGACCAGCATAATTCTCTCTTTTGCCACCAACAGCCTGGGCCTGGATGCACCTTGGTCAATCTGTCTTCCAGAATGGTCCCCCAGGTAAAGGGTGGGCTGGGGATCTGGAGGTCTTGGCAACAGGATCACTGTATCAATACTCAAACTTGGGACAGTGAAGTCTGCTCAGTCTTTCCTATGCCTGAGGAGTTGGTGTTATGTCCCTTGCTGTTTGCTGTGTTGCTGATGCCTCAGATTAAATCTTAACACCACAGTCTTTTTCTGTGCATGAGCATTAAGACAGACAATTATTAACACAGTGAATCTAATGCATGCAAATCATAACTTAAAGCCTGGTAGCTAAAAGCAATTGCTGCAAGAAAAACAATAACTCAGCCCATGGTACAGGATTTTAAGCTTTATCAGAAGGGGGGTGTGGAGAAAACAACCTGTGTGGAGCAGAAGAGCATGACTGCTTTCTCCAGAAACCCCCTTCCTGCACTCTGTCCTCCAGGCCTGGCAAGGAGAGCACAGTGCTGCTCTGGCTTCCTGACAGGGAGGCACTGGGGAGCTCACAGGCCCCTCTTGAAAATAACATGGCAAATGTGAACCAGTCACTCTTGGATGTTCCCAAGGAGGAGGGGAAGGGAAGGTTTAGTGGGGATTTTCTTGTTAAGTAAGTGACCAGCATAATTCTCTCTTTTGCCACCAACAGCCTGGGCCTGGATGCACCTTGGTCAATCTG
Source organism: Chaetura pelagica (assembly GCF_000747805.2). Taxonomy (NCBI): domain Eukaryota; kingdom Metazoa; phylum Chordata; class Aves; order Apodiformes; family Apodidae; genus Chaetura; species Chaetura pelagica. Next base: position 4,571,548 of record NW_009953571.1, read on the forward strand.
TCTTCCAGAATGGTCCCCCAGGTAAAGGGTGGGCTGGGGATCTGGAGGTCTTGGCAACAGGATCACTGTATCAATACTCAAACTTGGGACAGTGAAGTCTGCTCAGTCTTTCCTATGCCTGAGGAGTTGGTGTTATGTCCCTTGCTGTTTGCTGTGTCGCTGATGCCTCAGATTAAATCTTAACACCACAGTCTTTTTCTGTGCATGAGCATTAAGACAGACAATTATTAACACAGTGAATCTAATGCATGCAAATCATAACTTAAAGCCTGGTAGCTAAAAGCAATTGCTGCAAGAAAAACAATAACTCAGCCCATGGTACAGGATTTTAAGCTTTATCAGATCCGGATTTTTTTTTATTACAGTCATGCCTAGCTTTTATGTAGGTGGATGTCCACCTTTGTCCTTGTGCATCATTGTAAGTAGAAAGTCTCTCACCAGCTATGAACTGGGATGCCCCTTCTCCATTCAGAAGAGGGAACTGGGTGCTCTGCTGCTGCTGCCGGCTCCCGGTGAAGCAAGTTGCCTTTGAATGCAGATATGTTCACATGTGGCGAAAGAGACCATGGGGACACAGAAGGCTACATGAATTAACACCAGCTAAATAATATCCTGGGCTTTAGTCTCCCTAGTATTAGCAGTTTCCAATGTGTGGAACTTGAGGAGGCTGGGTGAGTCTGCTCTTCTGCAAGGGAAGACACATCCTGGGACTCATGCAGATGGTTCTAGCGTATGGTGTGCTCGTTTTTAAGCCATTATGCCACTACAGGTTGGGCCTTTGGCTCTTGCTTTGTCACTCATCTCTCCACCTGTGAGATGAGGATGATATGTCTGCTTGACTTCATGAGACCTGTGAGAATTCTTGGACACGAGAGCAACAGATGTTGTGTTAAGTACCTATGGTCCAGAAAAAGTAGCTTCAGATAGTACCTGTGTGGCCTGAGGTGTTACAGCTGGCTTTTCCCTGAAACCAAGCTGCAAGCAGGGTGTTGAGTGGCTTTTCAGAGCTGTCCTAAGGCCCTGAACCCTCTCCAGACATCCAGCTTCAGGGTCACTTTTCTTGGGACTGCCCAGATCACATTGTTGGGATACCCAGACTTGAAAATCAAAGCTCAACTTTTCTGTTCCAGCTTTTCCCTGCTCCTCACACAGCCCACTTCAGCAATGTGCTCAGGGCAGCGAGCCAAGGCCTTATTTTCTATCATGCTGTTACCAAGAAGGATATGAAGCTTTCCAAGCTTTGCCTGATTGCATGTTTGTGCTGAACAGTGCCACTGTTTACAGATAAACAGACCATGGTCCTACCCGTGTGCTGCGTGCGGAGCGGCGTGGGCTGGACTGACCTCCTAGTGCACCTCCCAGCTCTTCCGCTCACCCTGCTTTCCACTGCTGGAGGTATTGCTGTGGCTGTTTTCCCTTCCAAGAGTCTCAGGGGAGGTGAACTTTAAGTCCTGCCTAAATTGTGCAGGACTTGCTGGCAGAGACGCTGCCTTGGCCCGTTGTCCAGCCAGACTTGCCAGGCTGTGTCCCCAGTCAGCGCTGTCAGGAGAGTGGGAAGATGCCCTTTGCAGAGACACTAGTGCATCCACAAGGGTTACAGGACTTACAACTGCATATCCCAGTGCAGACCCACAAGGGACACCAAAATCAATGCCACCATTCAATTAGCAGGCAGGAGCCTGCTCAGAGCCTTGCTCAGAGCAGCAGCTCCTTTGGAAGCCCAGACAGCAGGGACACGTGCCAGGGGAGCAACTGGCAGGCAGTGTCTACACCACCAAAGGAATGCTCCAAGAAAGGACCCTTCTTCTGATGCCAGAAGGCAGCTAATAACTTGTATGTGAGTGAAGACTTTGCTGTGCTGTGCAAGTGGTGTGAGCCACCCAACTGCCTTTGCTAGCCTTCCCTGCCAGCCCTAGGTTGACTACTACTTGACCTTCAAGGCAGCTTGATGAGGAAAATGTCTGTGACAGGGGAATAAGAGCATGTTCCTAACTATAAGCTCCATGCTCAGCCCAGCTTGCAGGGGAAGGATCCCAAACTGCTCATGGAGAACCCATCTGACTGGCTAGACTCAGCTCCCACTTGCAATATCCCTACCATCCTGTGGAAAATGCACATAGCTTGCTGACCCACCCCATCCTTAATGTCTGTTTTACAAATCCTTGCTGTGTCAGCAGCTGCAGACAGTGGGTGATGAGCTGCCACACAGCCTGGTACATGCTGTGCAGCTGGGAAGCATTTACCCGTTGCTAAATTCGAGCCTCTTGCTTTATGGCAGGCCAGAGAGCTCCTCAGCCCTAACCTCTTCATGTGCTGTCAGACTAACCACATGCACAATGTTAGGAGGAGGTTTCGTTTCAATTTACCCTCTTTAATAGTGAGATGTAGCTCTGGCTCAGCATTAGATGTAGGAAGTGAGCACACCCTACACCAAAGGCAGATCAAGGCACCCTTCACCTCTCTGCTGTGAGCAGTTGGCTGTGGGTGGATGATGTGAGCAACCTGACTCATGGTTTGAAGCTGGGGATGGGAACTGAGACTAATTTTGGTTTAGCTCATCCAGCTGGGGCCTGGTGGGGCTGATGTTGCACTGATGCAGGGAAGCTGGTGCCACTGGAGTCTGCACTGGCCCGGATGCTGTGGGCTTGAGGGGAAGGTCACATTTCTGGGTCCCCAGTCACATCCAAAGGGACATTGCTGGGGGATGTCCTGCTGCAGCCTGTGCTGGCACTGGCACCAATAGTGTGGAAATCCAGGCAGCCAAAGTTCTGACTGCTGTGGGCAGTGCCTTGCAAGCTGGGACAGCCAAAGAGCCCAATGAGGTGAAAGCCAGCAGGATGGCACTGGAGCAGGGCAAGGCAACAGAAGTGGACATTCAAGGAGAACCATAGGTGGGTGAGGGATGTTCACTAACATTTCTCATGCCATGGGAGAAACCAAGAAATTCTTCACTTTTGCTGCAGCTGACAATCCTCTGCAAAAAAATTGTTATCTGTGATTAGATAGCTCATTGTTGGCTCTTACTGACTGCTAGTGTAAATCAGTTCTGAGCTCACCTGAGGGACATGAATGGATGAAAAGAAAATTAGACTTGAAGGAGAAGAAGAACCATCTACTGTCCTTGCCAATTTATACCCAGAAAACATGAAATTTGTAATTCTGGAAGTGTAGGATAAGCAGTGTGTGGAGTAATTAACTTACTAAACAGTGAAGAGGAATTTATAGACTTTCAGATATCTCCTGGGCACATTGCCAAAAGCATGCACTGGAGACTCAGTTCTCTCAGTTCTTCAAAGGTTGCCTGAGGTCCAAACCAGGCTTCAGGTGTCTGCCCTGGCAGTTCTTCACCAGCCTCCTGTGCTGTCAAGCCCCAGGCCACTGCTTTTCTTTCTCCAGCACAGCTTAGGGTTGGGACTCCCTCAGCTGGTCTTTTTGGCTGGCCAATGTCTTGGATGATGCTAGTTATTTAACTTCCCAAATTCATGAGGAAGGCTAGCAAATTATTTCTTACCAGCAACAACGAGTGATTTCCTCCATCCTGTGCTCTCTTTGATGAATGTTTTTTAAAATGTGGTCAGTGTGTGATCTTCCAGGTCAAAATTCATCCTGCTTTTCCTTTAACTTTGCCCCAATCACTCCTTTGCTGCCCACAAGAAGCAAACTCTGCAAAACTCCAAAAGGCAGCTGGACATGTGTCTCATTTGGCTATTCTTGGTAATGCTGACTACAAGCAGCATTCTCCCAGGGTTCATGAGCTTTTCTCCAGCTGCACTGGAAGCTGCAATGGATTTGCTAGTGAATCCACCATCACAAACTTTTCAGCAGGCCTTTAACTAGTGCTCTTCGTTTTTGTGCTTGAATCTCCTACTTTCCTTACACCCCAAGCTGTTTCACAGGCTCTAGCCCTTCTGCATTTGTGTGCTCAGTGTCTCGTGTGTGCTCTCCCTGCCTCTTTTTCTGCCCATATGGTATTAGTGTCTCTCCTTGTTCATTTACGCTGGGTCACTGTAAACATTTCTGCTAGAACCAAAACTGGCTGAAAATACTCTGAAAATGTTTCTTTTTCCGTGTGCAAATGATGATTCACTAAAAATGTAGACCTGCAGAGTTGTTTGATTTTCTGGGTACTCTATGGGGTAGATTTCTCAAGTGTGGTGAAAACTAGTCATGAAACTACATCTGCTTTACCTAACTGGGGAGTGCTTTTTAAGTTCCTGAGTTGACGCAGCCCAGGTGCTCTGGACTGTCATGACCTGCTCCCCTCTGCCATGGTCTGCTTTCAGAGGGACAGACAAGCTGTGTTGTGTCCAGCTCTGCTCCTAGTTGCTCCCTGCAGCTTAGGGATGAGGACTGCAGGGCACATTTTCTCTCAGTCAGTCCCTTCAGTCTCTCCAGCTGTGTACAGGCTTTTCTCAGATTAGTGAATGGGCAAGTAGTTGGGAGGTTGGTCAGTGCATTCACCAGATGACCTCATGCAAGGACATGAACCCAAATCTCAATCCCACAAGCATACCCATTCTCATTTCAGTGTTGACACAAGAGAAAGGAAAGAAGGAATTGGGTTATTTCTGATTACATTTTTCCTAAGATCTCATCTTGGTACTGGCATACATAGAAATACTAGAACTTTTTGAAATCTCAAATGTTTTCACAGGAATCTGAAAAACCCTGCTTTTGTCTGTCTCCAGTTCACACCTTGCCAGTGGGCAAATAATATTACTGTCAGCTTCCTCAGTGGAGACTTACATTTCTGTAATGGTAATATCTGTGAGGGTCTCTTGTCACCTCTCACACTGGTATTGCTTTGCTATGTTCTTTGAACAGGAGGGCCCTTCCTAGCCCTTGCTGTTTGATTTATTTTCTTACTTTCACAGAGTGCCCTGTATTTTCAGTCACCTCTGCTTTACCTTTGCTTCTTCAGATTTACCAAACTGTTGCTGATACTGTCATGCAGGAGAGACTGTGACACATGATGACTTCTTGAAGTGGCATGAGGTCTTGCAGCAGCTGAACGTTGTCATTCAGTATCATCTGAAGTCATTGCCCCAATGTCCTGTCTATTAACCTTAGCTGGAAGTTTTCCTGGGCTTTGAAGTGTTTTGTTCCACTCAAACTTCATCTCCAGGTTTGCCATACATAAGCTGCAGACACTGCTGAAATCAACTGACTGTGAGCTCTGATAACCTGGAGAGATAATGTAAACCTATTTCAATACATGAGTGATTGAACTCCAGCATAATCCTACTTTAGGGATACTTTTGGATAAAACAGTGATTGACAAGTTGTGATGCTCCTTGCAGACATACTTGTCCCATCTTTCCAAGCCTGTTCTGTCAGGTTGCTCTTAACATCTTCAGCTTTGTAATCTGTGTCCCTATTACTGAGAAGACGTTCTGCTTAGAAATATTGTCATTTAGGTTGTCATTCAGGTTGTGCATCAGGCTGGAGGGTTAGCTTCTGAGCTTATTCTCTGAGGAGGCTTCCGTGTGCCACGTTCAAAATTATCACTTTCTCTAGGAAATCCAGCTAAGAGTAACTGGATACAAGTTAGCTCCCCATCCATGATCAACTTGTTGCCCTGGAACATGTTGCCTTGTTTAAATGAACACTGAGCCTTAGTCATGGTGACTGTCTTACCTCTCAATAAATTATTACAATTTTTATTATTTTTTTTTTAATTAATTTGCTTGTACAATATCAAGATCTGATGCTTTCACTTCTGACTGTACTGAATGAGCAAGGTCTGAATGGGAATAGAGAGCTCCCAAGTCCTCTCCATCCCTAGAGGAATCTGTTGCAGGTCAGGGCTGAGCCCCACACCAGGGGCCTCGTTCTCCAGGAGGCAACACCAGCAGAAGCCCTGTGAGGGTGCAGTGTGCCCAAAAACACACATGGGAAGTTAAAGTCTGCTGTGGTGCTGCAAATGCAAAGCTTTGGAGAATTCAGCACCTTGACAGTTAAAACCACATGTACAGTTCACAACCCCCTGGTGCCTTCCAAGTGTGGCTAATCACTCACAACCCTCCCCAGCCCTCCTGCCACTGACGTGGCCATTCTCTTTATAGCTCTACTAGAGCGTGTTCAAGTTTCTGTCAGAACCAGAAACATGCCACACGCTGCTCTAATCCCTTTAGCAGTGCACAGACTCAAGCAGCTCTCCAATAAAAGGGTGAGTGCCACCCCTGAACTTCTCTAATTCGTCACAGTCAACAGGATTTTTTCCCCTCTCTTTCACAGCCGAGAAGTAACTTAACAAGGCTTTCATGTGCCGGCTGGTCCCTGTCGCATCTACAGCCTGATGAAAGTGCTGAGGGCAGCAGCAGACAAGGGATGCTCAACTGCAGGGTGAAAACGAGCTTCCCTCTTAACTGTCCCCATCATCCCACAGCAAAGGGACAAAATAAGGGGTGAGGAAGAGCTCTTTTGCAAACAGCTTCATATCACCACCGCAAGCTCCCCCTAAATGCAGGTTGAGTGCTTTTGTATCCTGCAAGGCAAGAGGCCACCCACTTCCCTCCATCTCCATCCTCTGGCAGCATGATGGGGAGTAAAGTGTCCTCAGTCTGGGTCTGTCATCCTGGCAGGGCAGCAGGGTTTGGGACTCCCCAGGTCATCCCTGTTAGGTTTACAATTTGTAAACGCTTAGACAGATGGGCCTGGCTAGTTCCACAGAAATGCCATACAGGATGCAGCAGAGGCCCTGCTGAGCAGCATATTTTTTCCTCCATGCCTTGCAAATTGCAGCCAGCAGTGAGTACAAGCAGGTTTGTTTTTTTTCCTCCTGTGTTTAGGAAATCTCTCTGTTGTGGCTGGTGAAGAAGGAAGAGCTGAGTGTGCTTTTGGGTGTCAGCATGAAGGTGCCTGCTCAGCTCAGAGCCACTTCTCAGGCAGGTAGCTCAGAAACTCAGCCAGCAAGACCCTTGCTTTCAGGGAAGCCTCAGTGATCCCAAACAGATTCCTGAAAGTAGAAGGAGGCTGTGGACTCAGTCTTCACAAAGTTCTCCAATAGGTCCTACCACTTGCATGTGTGTGTTCCCAGGAACCTGTGCTCATCAGTTGAGTGACAGATGGGATGTCTGAGAGGCCAGAGTTTTATGAGGCCATGCTTGAAATCCCATCTGTGCTACTTGCACCAGTCCTGTTGACCCTCATCAGCTGCCAGCCTTTGCCATCTCCTTTCTGCCTGGCAAATCCTTCAGGTCCATCTAGCTCCCCTCAGCTGCCAGTGGCTTTAGGGAGAAGATAGTAAGTGAAGCTCAAGAGTATATTTCCCTGTGGGTTAGGGGGAAAGAGCAGAAAAAGAGAGAGCAGAAACCTCCCTGGATGAAGTTGTTGCTCCAGATGCATGTAGATATGTAACCCCTGGCAGGCTGGCAGGGGTACCCACAGCACAGCAAGGTGACAGCCTCCCTGGGAGAAGGGCAGATGTCACAGGTCAAGCTGCTCTCTTGCTAACCTAGGTCACACAGACCTGAGGCTCCCACTACTGGTATCTGAACCACAGAGGACATCAGCTTGAATTTTTGAGGGTCACTTCCCCAAGTAAGCATGTGAGCAGCCCTGCGGCCTGCCCCTGTGGGATGCCTCTTTGGTATTCCTCTCTATCAGTCCATGTACACACACATATTCACACACTTTTTACTGCATCCAGGTATGGCTGTGGCAGTTTTTAAACCACTCACACCAAGTCTCAGCTTGCTAGGGAGTCCCCCCCAGGAATATTTGGTGCTCCCTGCAAATAGCAGGGGCAATGGGGGATGCCTGTTGCTCAGCAACTGCCATGGCCCCACTTGTGCATGTGCACAGCTGCATGTGTGCATAGGTGTGTCACAGGAGAGGCCGAATGGCTGTGAGCCTGTTGGGGTGTGCACTGGGAGTCTGTGCAGCACCCAGGAACCACCTGGCACCAGCAGCTTAGAGGATAAACACTGGCTTCTCGGAAACCATGATGCAAGTTCCACTTTGAAACACTGTCAGGTCCATTTTATGGGTCTGGAAAGGATCATGCACGCACACGCTATGTTTATTAAATGCACAGAGTTTAACACTAGTCTGGATGGCTCTTTTCCTTTCAGGATGGTGACCCTGTTCTAGGGAAACTGATGAAACTCTACAGGCGGGAGATCTGAGTCATGAGAGCTTCTCATGGAAACTTACTTCCTGGCCTCCTTTTTGCTGTGTACTGAGAACAGAAGATGAATTAAGGCATGGTGGAGGGAAGCTGCAACAGCAAGAGCTCTCTGGAGCACGATAAGCAGTTTTCACTCCTATAAAGCATGTAGTCTTCCAGTATCTGAAGCCTTTCCTGCTTCTTATTTCTCCCCTTTGCCCTCCTCACTCCCAGCCCTGCTCAGGGAGCAGCCTGTGGTCTCTGGTCACACATCCATTCAGTAACTTGCAAGGTCCCATCATTTATAATTCTTAGACACACAAGCTGCCACTTTCACATACGGAAATTCCCAGAGGTCAGAGAAGGGAAATGGTTAATTCCTTTTATTCAATGCCTAACCTCCCCCCTTGTCCTCCGCTTCCCACCCCCACCCTGTGTGAACAGGAAGCTTGAAAAGGAAAAGCTTTCTGAATCCAGCAGCTGGGAATGGAGGAATCCTGGAACTTTATGCTGCAGAAGCTCAGAGACAACAATAAAGGTTTCCCCCCCCCATCCAAAGAGCAAGTATATATATAAAAGGAGTTATCTCTGCAAACAAACACATGGGGGATGGGAAGGGTCAAAATCTCAGCAGGCAAGTGCTGAATTGGCTAAAGCTCTAGGGAGGGCAGGGGGCAGACCTGGCTGTATCACAAGCCCAGTGAGTTGGAAAAGCTAGGGAGAAGCCTAGCCAGGTCATGCTCATACAGGTGTGATTTGCATCTTGCTCATGTCTTGGTTGCATTGCTGAGAGACATGAGTCAAAAAACCCTCTTTCAAATGCTTAAGTAGCATAGGGTGCACCTGAAGCATGCAGAAGTGTTGTAACTTTAAGACCAGCCGGGACACCAGCTTGCAGACCTTTCAGGTGGGGAAATCAGGGTGACTGAATTCTAGGCTACCTCTGGACTTTTGCCAACCTGAGTAGGAAGGTGAGAATGAGGGTGATTTGCTTAGAAAGTACCAGAGTGCCTGCTGAGGTTAACCAGAGGAAGCCAGACTCATGCCTGGGGAGTTTACTCACTAATGGAAAACAGGAGCCTGTTGAAACAACTTTCCAAGAGTCTGGCACTGCAGAGCTCATGCCTATGCTTTTGTTACTGTGCTAGAGATTCTTAGAGATCCTTATGTGGACTGTTAGGATGCCATGGAGTTTCAGTTAGTAAGGTGACAGATAATAATCTGAAAGGCAAAGATAACAAGCTCAGTCATGTACTTTGCACTGAGGGTGAAAGCGTGAATTTGGTAGGAATAAGAATTTGGGAAATATCCTTCCACTTTCAGTGTACATAGCCCCATAGCAAGGCTCTTTGAGCCTGATGGTCAAAAGGAGCTGCTGAAGTTATTCCTGTGCCCCCTCTGTAAGTGTCCATGTGCACTTGCCTATAGGCAAGCAGGAGCACACCGCCGGCAGGTATGGGACCAACCTACAGCTTCACAGGAGTGCAGATGCTCTTGGTGAGTTTCACCATGCAAAGATGGACTCTGCTGCTGTGACTCAGACCTGCTACTGCATGCAGGGAACCCAGGCATCCTGTCACTTAAGCCAACTCAAGCATTATCAGCTGTAAGCTTTATTCCAGAGACTAGACTGAGGTGCTCTCACATTCTGTAGCCTGCCACCAGAGCGATGCAAGCAGGAGCAACACAGCCTGGCAGCTTTATCAAAATTAATTACTGCTTGAAAAGCCTGCCCTAGCCTAGCTTGGATAAACACTGGGAGTTACATGGCAACAGGAGAGGCAGGGACCTTGCATTTTATATCCCTGCTGATCCCCTGAACAAACTATGTCACCACTCCATGGGGGTGTGAAGAGCTGAGGGCTCCTGGAAGGAAAGAGGTACCTGGGACTGATGCTGTTCTACAAACCAGAGGGCAGAGCCCATCCAAGCAGTGCCCTCCTGTTCACAGCACTTTCCTGTTTCAACTTTCAAGACCTCAGGAAAACGAGGGGCATGAAAAACACCTTTTCTGAGCCTTCATAAAGTGTACAGTAGCAAGTAGATACAGGCAGCCATCACCACCAGCAGAGTTTAAATGTGATGACCTTTTTCTCATGCGGATCACAGAGTCCTGCCATTCCCATGTTTATGAAGGGTTTCTGCAACTGCAGGTGGCAACAGTAAACAAAGGAATGCTCTAGTGGCTGGGTTATACCATCATCCCTCTGCATTTGTAACCCTCAGTCTCCTTCTCAGAGCCCCAAAGCCATGTTTGCACTTTTCTTGCAGTGAAATTCATTGCAGACTTCAGATGTTTCCTCTTTTGAACCTCTGGATATTCTCTCCTCTTTGCAAATCTGGGGCTCACATCTGAGTTACTCAAATGCTGCCACTGCCAGGACACGACCAATCAGACTGCCATGGCTGCTGTGTTCCAGGGGGACCCATCCTGGCCTCTCCTATGGGCTGTGCCTGACAGCCCCAATGCCATCCCTCCCACCCGCTGACACTGCAGACAGGGGCATTGGCAGTGCCTGCGGCCCTCCAGCACACCCCAGCTGGGGTGGCCCTGGGGACTGTGGCCAGATGGCATCGCTTAGAGCAATCCCACCCCAGCCCCAGGGCAGTCCTGGCACTGCATCAGCTTGGGACCAGACCACAGTAAGTTCTGCAGGAGCTGTCAGGCTGGGACCTGGGAGCACATTTTATCAGGCTTCAGACCCCCCCAGTGCAGAAATGTCTCGGGGTGTTCTCCCCACCACAGCTAGAACACCACTGAATTGTTCTCTTTGCACCAAACCCTAGCTGGTGCAGACCTGTGGTGAAGGGGGCTGTGTGCTCTCCCATCCCCTTGCCCAGTGCATTGTTTTCCCAACCATCCACCAGCGCTGGGTCCATCCATCCATCTGCAGGGTTAGGATCCACAAATCTCCCAGGGCAGGCGGCATCCTGCTGTGTTGAAACGGGAAGTAGTAAATGCAGCCTGAGTCACTGCTCATGTAAATACCACATCATATTTGACAACTGCTCTAAGGCAAGACTTCATTAGCAGCATTTTGTGATCTGACTTCAGGGACTGCTTTCTGAAGTTTTCCCTTTTTTTCTTTTTTCTTTTTTTTTTTTTTTTCCCTCTTCCCCCTCCCCCCCCTCTTGTTTGTAACATCCCCTTTGAACTTGTGACAATAAAATTTCCTTCCCCACTGATTTAGTCCTTTTCCACTTGGCAAGCATGGACATTTTCCCTGCTGTTTCTATGGAATCAAAGTCCCCATGAGTCCCTTTTGTTTACTTCCTTGCAAGTAGCCGAGCATCGTTGGTGAGGTCAGAGGGAAGGTGTGTGGCTCTGGGAATAGCAAGAGCGATGCTGCCAACACCACTAGGCTGTAAAATTAACCTGCCTTGACACCTATTCCATTTCCAGTCTCTCACTTTAATGATGCCAGGTTTCATATGTGTGTACCCACCCCCATGCTTTCTGATTTAAGCTGGCACCCAAAATGAAAGCACCAAAATACTATGAGAAAGCTGCAATGTTTGTGAAGTAGTGAAGCCAGTGAAGATAAGGATGATAAAATGCATCACTTCAGAAACAGGGTGTGATGAGCTTTGGGAGACAGGACTCTGGCTGTGCCCTCTCTGGCACAGTGTTGATGGACTGGATGAGTATGCTGCATCAGCTCCTGCCTGTTCCACCACTGCCACTGCTTTGCAGAGGGTCACCAAGGTGAGGGACCAGGAGAGCTGTTCATGCCAACTTCACATCCAAACAGTTATTTGTTTTCATAGAATCACCGAATCATAGAACAGAAGGGACCTCAGAGGTCACCTAGTCCACCCACCTACAATAAGCAGGGACATCTCCAGCCAGACCACATTGCTCAGATCCTCCTCAACCTGGGCCCACTTCTCTAGCTTGCCCAGGTCCCTCTGGATGGCATCCCATCCCTCTGGCATATCAACCACACCACCCATCTTGGTGTCATCAGCAAACCTGCTGAGGGTGCTCTCAATGCCACTGTCAACATAATGAATGAAGACATTGAACAACACTGGTCCACTGCAGATCCCTGAGGGACACCACGTGTCACTGTTTTTCATCTGGACATTGAGCCATTGACCACTACCCTCTGGATGCAACCATCCAGCCTATTCCTTATCCACTGAACAGTCCACCCATCAAACCCGTATCTTTCCAACTTAGAGTGAAAGATGTTGTGGGCAACCATTTCAAAGGCCTTGCAGAAGTCCAGATAGATGACATGCACAGGTCTTCTCTTGTCCACTGACGCAGTCACTCCATTGTAGAAAGCCACTGGGTTGGACAGGCAGGATTTGCCCCTGGTAAAGCCATGCTGGTTGTCCTGGGTCACCTCCTTGTCCTCCATGTGCCTTAGCCTTCTAGGAGGATCTGTTCCATTATCTTCCCAGACACAGAGGTGAGGCTGACGGATCAGTAGTTCCCAGGTTCCTCCTTTCTACCCTTTTTAAAAATGGGTGCAATGTTTCCTTTCTTCCAGTCACTGGGGATTTCACTTGACTTTTCAAATTTCATGGAGAGTGGCTTGGCAACTGGTTCAGCCAATTCCTTCAGGACAGTGGGGTGCATCTCATCAGGTCCCATGGACATGTGAGAAGGAGGGAGATTAAATGGAGTTATTTTCCCAAATCATCACTGGCCATTGCTGGAGAGGGAGTATTGGCTCTTCAGGGCAAGTGTTTTTATCCCATGTTGCAGATACTCTGCTTCTAAAGGATCTTTCCTTCGCAGTCAGAAGGTGCTACACAGCTGGTGCCACCTGTGTGACATGGGGCAGGAGCCCCAGGACTCAGCACAGACCGATGCTGCCGGCTGAGCAACACCAGCCACTGCACTTCTGGGTTAAGCTTGGTCAGTTTTATCCTCAGATTCATGCAGGAAAGATTCCCGACTAGAAATACTCCAAACAGGATGAGTGTGAGGAAACCCGTCATTTCAAACCACTTCTGCCATCTGAAACACTCTGTAAACTCCTCTTAAACTGGACTACTGTTAAATAGTCAAATGGGTCTCAGTAGAACAGCTGAGGTGAAATCTGCTCGTAGCAGCCCATGAGGGACCACTGGTTTCTCCACAGCTGTACCAGGTGGCTGCACAAGGCCCCTGATTAGCACCCACCGACCCTCCCTGAGCTGTGGAGAAAGGTGAGTGTGGTTAGCAGGGGACCCACCAATTCAGTTGGTGGGTTCTTTGTACACAGCAAGTTCTTTTGTAAACTTTGCAGGAGGATTGTGTGTGGTGTTTCCTTGTCTCCCTGTTTTGCACTGAACAACACAGCGGTGCCTGCTTCACAAACCAGCAAGCAGAGGAAGCTGCTGTGCCCAGCTGGTTTTAACCACTGCTACAATTTCTGCAGTGCCATTTTACCTTTCAGCCCCATTGCCCTGACTCTCCCCCTCACACACTCCTCAGACCACATCCCCAGCTGCCTGGGATGCAGCAGAGGTGAGCCTATGCCCATGGAAGTCTGATCCCATGCGTCTGGGACATCCTCCCCCACTCAGGTCAGCCTAAATTAGAAGCAGATTGGCTGAAATGCATGGCCCAGGGATGGGCATGTTTTCAGGAAGACCATGATCCACATAAAGGTCCCTGTGCTACTTTTCCTCCACAGCCCAACCCAGGCTGGGATGTGTAGTCTCCCAGCAGGGAGGTGAGATGGGGAGGCCCTGAGCTGCTGCCAGGCTGGGTCCCTGCCTGCAGGGGCAGTCTGGCTCCAGGCCAGATTGTCTCCACTAAGGACATTGCCTGACCGTTTGAATTTGTGTTTCTATTTGAAATATGCGTATGTTTTGCAAAATACAGTGAAGAAAGGTAAATAGAATGTGTCCCTCTGAAAACGTTTTTCTTCCTCACCTCCAGCTCTGGCTCTCCTGCCCCTCCCTTTATCCTCAGTTTTTTAAAATGAAGGGAAAGAGAAAT
>NW_009953571.1:4586027-4602889 GCF_000747805.2 Chaetura pelagica
AACCTGAGAGAAAGCAGAACATCCTCTACCCTTCTGATTGCAATTTTGATAAAGACTTTCCATTAAAAATCACCTTAGAAAGAGACAGTGGTTTTGACAATTAAAAAAAAAATAAAAAATTGTATTAGCATATGTTGCCTTGTTGCTACAGGTGTTCACCTGCTTTCCAGGCAAGAAACAGGCACTTGCTGAAACCACAGTAACTGCTCTGCTCCAGGGACTTTTTGGCTGCAGCTGCCCATCCCAGGCAAACTTCCCTTCCCACCATCAATGGGAAGATCCTGAAAATGGGTAGTGGATGGAGCTCCATCCAGGACTTGCCAAGGACAGGCATACCAGTTGCATTTTGTTGTTTACAGCCAGCATAAGGAAGGGCAGCTGGCAGGGAAATATCCAGCCTGTGTCTACAGTGAGACAGAAGCAGAGGCAAAGTTGTGTGTAAACCAACCTCAGCGCAGGAGCAGGTGGCCGGGAAGCTCGGGGTGACTTCAGCCCATCTGAACCCCAGCTTTGCAGGACAGAGCCTCACCACACTGTGCAGAGGGGCTGAAGGTTTCCCTTGTCCTCAGTGAAGACCTGACTGAACCACTGTCTCTAGCCTGCTAAGAGCCAGGTGAGCTGACAGAGCACTGCCACATGCTGGTCTCCTCTGCCCAGCAGGACTGTGTCGTGGAAAGGGACCACAAGCCTCCTGAAGTGCCTCTCCAAGTTGACACGTGCAGCCTGGGTAATGAGGCTGCTTAGCTTGCAGAGAGTGGCACACCTGCCAGGCTTGTAAAACTGAATTTATTCACACAGGGCTCACTCCTCATTGCAAATGCCTGGGCAGTGTCCTCCACAGGGGCATGGATGGCAGGCGTGGTTCAGGGACCCTTCCTCCCACAGTCTGTGGCCACAAGAAGGGGTGGAAAATTAAATTACCTTGCTTTGAGAGAAGAGAAAATGGTGTTGGGCCAACCCTTGCATCATATGCACACATCATAAATGGTCCTAGAAATGGAATTAATTTACTGAGAAATAACAGTCCAGTATTTTGACCTTAATGTTGCCAGCCTGGCCTAAAGCTAAGTTTCTCAGATGTAAGACACCACCAGGCTTCTCATCCCATGGTCAACTACCACACCACAGAAAACCAGTAAGGAAAATGCAAGGAATAAAAACTCTACCAAGAGATACTGTGGCTGGGGCAGATGAAAAGAGAGCAAGGGGGGTAGTGAAAGATGTCACTGAAATCTGACCTCCACCAGATCTTCTGTCCTACACCTGTGCACAGCGACTCAGCTGGACACAAGGTGAGGAGTCTAGATTGGCTTCAGAAAAATACAGTGTCCAGTACCTTAAAGATTAAAGCAGTTTGGTGATGGAAGTAGGAAGCTGCTGAAGAACCAACTAATCATGTTGCTTTGTATTAGCTCTTGCAAGAATATAGCAATGAGAGACTTTTCACTTCCTGAGTTCCTCAATATACTTCCTCTTACCTAATTTCTTTGCTATGTGAATACAATTTCTGTTCCCATGAGCAAGGAGGATGCTTCATTTTTGTTTCCAAACATTATTGGGAAGCTGGGTTTATGTTTTCATTAGTAACTACATTCAGGTCTAGCTGTTGTGAGATGGAAGTTATTTTTAATTTTCTCATCATAGTCCTCAAATTCCAACCTGCTGGGTAGGGTGGGACAAGAGGGACAATGTTGGCATGGCCAGGCTGCCTTTGGAGGATAAAGCTTTGGAGGATAAGGCAGACCTGAATCCAAGTGACTTTCTTAAATTATGAAGACCAGATCCTCAGTCAGATGTTTCATTTTGGGTGAAATCAAAAGGATTACACACACATTTCTTTTAATATGGTAGGACATAAGTCCTTCTTGAAAACAGAGCATCAGTTCTAAATCATGTAGGTGCTTTTGGGAGGAGAAATCAAGAAGCCCAGTGCTGATCTCTGTTGTATCAGCATAAGGCCAGAGTCAGTGCAGCAAGGAGTTGGACCAGAGCTCAAGCTGAGGGGAGGAAGTCCAACAGCTTGTTTGTGTTCTCCGGAAGGCGAGCATAACTCACTAAACAAATGTCAGGAGCAGTCACATCCCGCTCTCCTGGAAGCCAGTGGGGAATTAACCTGAGAAGAAACTTATGTCGGAGACAAAACACAGGAGGCTGAATTTTAAGAATATAAATGGACAATTGGGTGCATGACAATGACAGAGAAAAACATGCAGGAGCCATTGCACTGGGATTTAGCCCTTGCAAACTGTGTGTGCATGTCTCCTCTTTGAAGAACCTACACACACCTCAAAGGGTCACAGTTCACTGCCTGTCTTTGCAAATGAACTTTCCACCACAGGGCTTCTTGGAAAATATAGAGTCTAAATCCCTAAAGCAGTCAGCTACTGGAATTACAGCATTTGTGTCTAAACCACTCTGTCTTCTGCTTGGAGTCCCCTTCCATCCTTTTGGTTCTCCCAGGCACATGCACCAGCCTCTCCATTACCCTTTCCCAAACCCTTCTGCACCTGCAGTGGCTTTCTTGCAGCTACCCTTTGCACTGCATGGCATATGGCCTCAAGGAGAGCAGGGTGGCAGCTGCCTGCAGGGATGGCTGGTGATGTAGGGCTGCTGTGCAGTTGCAATGCTCAGAAGGAGAAGTGTGGGAGAAATTGAGTTCCATATTACAGGCAGGAGCACACCAGCCCTGGGAACCAGGGGACCACTGTCGTCCCCACTGCCATTCCCAGTCCCAGGGACATGCAGAGGAGAGAATCAAAACTATCGTACCAGTTTCTTTTTTCCACTACAACTGCAGCAGAAAAAGCTTGTGGAAATGTCCCAAGTTCCTACAAGAGAAATGTCTGGTCAGCACTTGGCTTCAGGTGGAAATGGTGCTGGTAGAAGAGAGGGGAAGTGCAGACAAGGCAACTGCTGCGGGCAGGGCAGGTGTGGGCTGAGACTGATCTTGGTCTCTTACTCTCATGCTGGCTACTCTGCCAGACTTGTTTCGTGTTGTTACATTGATGGTTTCACACAAGCCTATGTGTTGGAGAGGTGGGGGTTCCCCAGAGGCTGTAGTGTTAAAGTTAGTTATAGAAGACAGATTATCTATTTTCTGATTATCCTTACGTCCATCTAACTCTAGGCTGCTAGCTGGCCTGGTGATCTCCTGCACCGTAGAGAGGGGTCTTGCTGTTGTGCAGGATGATTCAGATTGGATTGTTGATCTAGGATAACACTGATTTAAAAACAAATCAGAAAAAAAAATCAGTTTGTTCTTTCTTTAACCTCCAGGATTGCAACTTCCAGCAAGAGAGGTGCCAGGAATGTATGGCTAGGAGCAGGCAGGAAGAGCAGGACCACCCCTTCACCAGTGGCCCACAGTCAGATCAGATTAAGCCTAAATGGGAAACTGCACCCTGTGGGTCAGCAGATATTATTCCTGGTCATTGCACAGCCCAAGTCACCATTGTTCATGTCTATTTTGCATGGGTTTAACTCTACTGGTACTAACACAGTTACTTCCTACTCTGCCAGACTTGTTTCGTGTTGTTACACTGATGGTTTCACACAAGCCTATGTGTTGGAGAGGTGGGGGTTCCCCAGAGGCTGTAGTGTTAAAGTTAGGTATAGAAGACAGATTATCTATTTTCTGATTATCCTTAAGTCCATCTAACTCTAGGCTGCTAGCTGGCCTGGTGATCTCCTGCATCGTACAGAGGGGTCTTGCTGTGGCAGGATGATTCAGATTGGACTGTTGATCTAGGATAACACTGATTTAAAAACAAATCAGAAAAAAAAATCAGTTTGTTCTTTCTTTAACCTCCAGGATTGCAACTTCCAGCAAGAGAGGTGCCAGGAATGTATGGCTAGGAGCAGGCAGGAAGAGCAGGACCACCCCTTCACCAGTGGCCCACAGTCAGATCAGATTAAGCCTAAATGGGAAACTGCACCCTGTGGGTCAGCAGATATTATTCCTGGTCATTGCACAGCCCAAGTCACCATTGTTCATGTCTATTTTGCATGGGTTTAACTCTACTGGTACTAACACAGTTACTTCTGCAACACCTCTACAGATCTTGGAGAGAAGCAGAGGTTCACTGGTTGAATTGCTCACTGTCCTTCCAAGATCTGAGCTTTAGCTCTGAATTGCACAGGGGATAGGCCACAGACAGAATCAACATGATCTGGATGAATTAAGCTAGCCAGAAGAAGCAAACACTCTAAAAATCACCTCCCAATAAATAAAAGAATAAGTTTGAAAGAAGGAAGACTTGTGAGCATTGATAAGGAAGTGAGAGCTCCAGGGGTAAAATAATCAGGAATAACCTTCAGCAAATTACAGCACCTGCACTTTATCTACAGATCTTCTGCTTGGTGTTACTCAGGTCCTGATGCACTGTGAGTTCCCTACGTAAGATCAGAAAAGTAATCCATCAGGATGGACTGAGAAGCCACCCTCTCTGTCCTCAGTTCTGGCTGACAGGACAGGTAATATTTTATTCTTATTTCTGTGTGTTTCACGTTCCCAGCCATCCAACATTCCCAGCAATCAAACTCTGAAGAGGAATTTCAGTGATGAACAGTGAGACAATAGAGTAGGGGTTAGGGTCTCCTCTTACTGACCAGTGCCAGGGTGTTTGCTGGTGGAAGGGAGGTGCTGATAACCTGGACAGATATTCAGGCTTCCGTTTGTTTTGCTGCCCCACTTAATCCTTGCAGTGGCTGGAGCCAGCAATGCTTCAGTTAGATTAATGAGCCCAACTGAAACAAACCCGCAGGCTTTAAGTACACACTCTCCTGTTTAACACTGTGAGACCCACTAAAAAATCAGCAGAGTTCATTTACACATTGCTGTTAGAAAACCCCTTTTTTCCTCTTTCATTTTATCCACAGTGACGAAGTGCTGGTGAGAGGCTGTGAGTGGAGACCTGGCAATAGGATCCCCTTGGGTCAGGCAGGGAAGGGGCTGAGCTCATTCAGGTTTGTGCCTCCTGCTGCTGCCACCAGCTCTGCTCTCAGGGGGGGCTTGTGAAGACACAGCAACTCAGTTGGCTCCAGGGAGCAACCGCTGGAAGAGCCCAGGACAGAAAATCATCATCTTGGCCTTAAAGATCTGCCACTAAACAGGAGCACATCTTCAGTGTTTTCATTTTAGAGTACCTGTTGCTGTTCATTTACAATGGTAAAAGACTTTTCTCTACGTTTTACCAGTGGTATATTAAGAGGACAAAATCTCCCCTTCCTGTGTTCCACAAATATTTTGCCCAGATATTTTAGGAAATCCTAACATTGAAGGCACATGAAGCAGAAAGCTGAGTGGCAGCTGAAAGAAGGGGGATGTGAGTAAAGGCTGTGAGTAAACAAAAGCCATTTTTAAGAAAGACTAAAAAAAGAGAATTTTGTCCCAAGGAAGAAAGAGGGAAAAAGGAAGGAAGGGAAAGAACTTCCCTCCTGCCAAGTGTACACACCAACCCCCCACTTTTTGAAAAGCATAACTTCTCATCAAAGCAAAATGAAAAGCTCATGGCTGAGCTAAAATGAACACAACCACTTCTGTACTAGGACTCTGAAAAATGCCAGTAGAGACAACTTCTCTTCCTGCCAGTGGAGGTGAAGAGACACTGCCTGCAGGGTAGGTGGAGAGCAAAGAAGAGCAAACTCCAATATTTGAAGTGTCACTATCAACTGATTTTGACTGCATAAAGGACTATCCCAGCTTGGCGACAGTGTGGTGATGCTGCAGAAAGTATTTCTCCTGTTGTTTCTGTTTGAAAGTGCAGGTGATAGGAACGCAATTCCTTTTTCCTGCAAATAGGTCATTACCCACGGCAAAGCACTGCCAAGAGCTCTGCTATTGAAATCTTGTTGCTTAAAGCTTGGGAGGCCAATCCAAGTGAAGAGAGAGCAGCTGCTGTTGCTCTGGAAGTTTCACCTATGCTCAGACTGGGAACTCCTGCATACGATTTCTACGTGTGTGCTGCAGGCGGGCTCCAGCTGCCAGCTCTGTGCTGAAGAAGACAACTGCCTGTGACTGAGTCACCTCTGCACAGCCTCTGCAGTGCCCACAGGATGCCTGTCTCATCAAGGAGAAGCCCCGGGGGCCAAAACCCTGGCCCTCCATCTGCCTTTCTGCTACCAGATGAGGCTGCCGAGGGGCTGGGCAGGTACCCACCGAGCACGCGGATGGGAAAGGAGGCAGCCCCACCATGGGGTCTGTGTTACCTGCAGCTTTCAGATTTGACATACCCAGCTGTAAGGTTGTCACAGAAATGAGAAACCAGGAAAGCATCATGGCCTGGCCTCACAGCACTGGTAGGCAAACCCCAGGAGTTTTAGAGAGAGCAAGTAATAAAAAAAATCCTCTGGAACCTCTTGAGTTCTCTCCTCTCCAGTATACTCTTTGCTTGCAGGCTTCTCCAGAGCTGTGAAAATCTGTGAGACTGCCTTCTGCTAGCGTAGTAAAGGACACTTGTGGGAATTTCCCCTGTTATGCTGAAACTCAGGGACCATTTATCTGTTATGTGTTATGATTTGGCAAGCACAGATCTAAGAAAAAAAGCTCCTTCTCTTCTCAGATGAGCATGAATTCACTGCAATTCTATCACAGACAGGAGTCTCTGGAAAAAAATTGAAATGGGAGTCAGACCAAGATTTTCCTACAAATGGAGTGCCATAATCATTGGGCTATATCTCTAACTTGCAGTGGTGTAAGTCAGGATGTATGTTTATTGTTGGTAGCGTGAGGGACTGACATGAAGGAAGATCAGATCCTGGATATAACTAACACCAGAAGCTGCATTTGCGTCAGCCAGAAAAGAGTGTCTTTGCCTCAATATTGTGTTCAGGGTGTTCTGTATCTCTGAGGTTTTATTTTCCTTTTCCCTGACCATAAAAATTATAAAATGAGATTAACATAAAGATAAGAGGCAAGTAAAGCAGCTCCCTGGCTCAGCTGAAGGGATTGGCACTGGATACCTGCCAGCTCTGAGACTCCTTCCCCTTTCTCCTCCACAGCAGCTGATCTTTAGGGCATCAGGGTAAGGCAGTGCTGTAAGCATTGCCCCAGGCCCCGCAGTACACCTGCCCCTGAGACACTAGAAAGTGGCCTTTCCTCGAGACCCAGCTGCTTTATGAACCTTGTTTTGCTCTTGAACAATGCTGTGAATGTCTGAAGCAACCCAGCTGAAGGCAGCTGAGCTAAACCTTCACAGGCTCCCTGGCAGCAAGGGCCAAAGCCCACCCTTTACCATCACGGGAGAGGCAGCACTTTGTGGCCAAGGTATAGGGCCTCCATCCCACCTTTTGCTGAGTGAAGCAAGAGGGCTCTGCCATCCTGCAACCCTGCTCTGAGCTGACAGGAGGTTGGGCACAGGACATCCTGTGTGTGTGGCTGCATCGAGCACTGGAACAGCCAGAGTACAGGCAAGAAGGGAGTTTCAGAGAGTCCGGGACATCTGCTGGTACTGGACCGCGTGGATGCGCTCGCAGTGGGGAACAGCACAGGGAAGTTGCCAATGATCCCCGGGGAGGGACACTGTAACCCCCACATCCAAGAAGTGATGACTGTGTTGATCTTCCACAGTGAAAGGTCAGCGTTCAGGAAAGCAGAAGACCAGAGAAGCAGTCACTTGAATCAGAGTTATCTACTCACGAGGGTCTGACTCCTTCAGTTCTAGAGGAGACACAGCTGTGTTATTTTACTACCATAGCTAGGAGATTATTTACATGGGCAGAATATGATTTTAACTCACATTTCAGGCATCTGTGTTTACTCTGCTGGAAGCAGGTCAAGCTAGGAAGTGTTCTAGTTCATGCTGACACATACAGAAAGCTGTTCCCTGCTTCTGCTGAGAGCCTCTGAAAAGAGAATATAGTAGTTTGGAAATGACTCTTGAAGCGAGAATTCCATCTTGTTTCTTGGTGTTAGAGCATGGGAAGAGCACAGGGAAAGGGAAATTGTATTGGCACATAGAATTTGGACTGTCTGGAAATAAGTGGTTATAAATGGAAGCACTACATAAAGGAATCCAAATGTGTCCTCCTCAGAAATATTAGAGCTTTTTGCATGTTCAAGCAATTTCTCCCTTGCCTTGTTCTTGGGGTCAGAAGCAGTGTGAAGGAGAGAGAGTCCTCTTCAGTGGAATTTGGTGTATCCGTGTCCATATCCATCTGAGGGTAGAAACACCCTCAAGGTAAAAACCAGCTCCTGTATGGGAGGCAGTTCCTCTCCACCTTCATCACAAGGGAGGAACAGACAGGTTGTGGCACAGCATCACCCTGCACAGCCCTGGCATGGAGACAATGCAAATGCAAAACCAGAGCTGACCAGAATGGGAATCAAGAGCAGGGTGAGTGAAGGACTCAGCCAGAGTTTTGGGGGATGCTAGTGTTAACACCTGCAACAAAGCACATCTTTCTTTATCTACACACCCTGAACTCCAAGGTGCCCAAGACAGCCACCTCCACACCGATGTCAGGGCAGTGGTATCAGTGCCCGCAAGCCCTGTAGCTACAAGGCAAGGGGACTTCTGGCACTCCATGGTGTGGTCCTCAAGTGCGTGTGAAAACACCTGTGCCATTTTGGGGAGGTTCTCACTGAGCAGCCTGCAGCTCCCACAGGCAGGGCTGGACCCCTCTGCCCATAGGACCCTCTGGGCAAGGCTGGTACCTGGAGAGTGCCCAGTGGGCTCGGCATGTCGCTTGCAGAGCCAGAGGTGCTCAGGCTGTGAAACCACAGAAGCTTTCTTAGGAAATCTTGTTTCTAAGCTTCATGCCCCTGAACTCCTTCCACTGAACCAAGTAAATGCTGATTTACGGGAATGGTATTTGTTTACATGTTATTGTTGTTAGTGATTGCCAGGAAAACAAAAGGTCTCTGCAGCAGCTCAGTCACACAAATGATTTCAGGGACTCAAAGATAATGGCACCACAAAGAAGCTTTCCCATGGCCAGGGTGCTGTATCAGCCAACAAGAAATGACAGCAATATATCCACCTCAGCAGAACTGCTATGTGCTGCTCTGGAGATAAGCACTCTTGCCAGCCTTTCATGTGTCCACATATATTACATTTTGCTGCTCTTTTCATTGGAGAAAATAGCCCTAAGGAATACTGCTCCTCACCCCATGTAAACTCCCATCTTTCAGAGATTTCTGAGGTCCCTGACAGAGCTTAGGACTGGGGTTGTCCCCAGCTGCCAATGATTCATGCACCTCTGTCCCCAGTGCTCTCTGATGAAGGTGTCAGTGCTATGCTGGGGACCTGATGGGCATCCATCTGTGCTGAGGACACTCAGGAACTCCCTACAGTTAGGTTAGGACTGAAGTAACTAGGAATTTCTCACTAACAGCACTCTTGCCCAGTATCACTCTTATCTTATAGCCAAAGTTACTCCTTCACACACAACAAGAGAAGACAGTATTACCTTATCATTATACCAGTATTTCTCAGTGATGCACATGAGTTTAATACTGATGTACTTTACCAGGAGGTAAACAATGCCATTCTATTTGACTGAGCTTGTTAAATCCATGTAGTCCAAATGTAAAGTGGGTGTGTAGTGCCCACTGCACATACTCCTCAGCTTTAAAATGAGTGCTAAGGAGACCAAAAATGTTGCAGTGGAGCAGCTCTCCCAGTGCAGATGGTCATGTGGGGAAGTTGCTGTGAGAGACACCAGCCATTCCCCATCCTAATTCAGTCACTTCCTGTCCCACTTTCACATTAGAGCCCATCTCCTGGTCCATTGGCTTATCAGCTTGCATTTCAGGTAAATACCAGTATCAGGCCAGCTGAAAATTTCACTCTCACCCTGGAAACAGCACTCCCACTCTGTTGTTAGTAACATCAAACAACTGCATTAAAACCCATGAGGTTCTCAAGAAAAATATGAAGGGTAAATGGGTCACTTACTGATGTCCAATAAAGTCTGAAAGACTACAGTCTGTAGAGAGTGGCCATGCTTCACTGGATCCTTGATCCTGAGGCTTTACAGTAGGGAAAAGCATTTCTCAGACTCCTCTGATACACGACAGCCTTCCCAGGGACAGCCTTTATCTCCTACCTGCTATCTTCATGGGCTGTCTCTGAAAGACACTTTACTCTGCCAGGCACCCACTGCCTGCCCTCAGCCTGCAGTGAGAGCTGTGTTCGAAAGCCTGGTACCCACCAAGACCCTCCTCCAGCACTCATGGAGCTGGCAGCACCCTGCTCAGAAGTGTCCCTCTGGGGTCTCTTGGGTGATTCCTCAGGCTGCAAACCAGCACGCTCAGCAGCAGGCTGCATCTGGCAGTCTTTAAATGTCTCAAAAAAGCAAACTGCATGCAGAAAACAACCTGCAGAACTGCCGGGGGGGGAGCATCCCTTTGGGGCTTCAATCATTATTTTCTCTCCAAGTGCCTGGTTTCCTTCCTTGTGATCTTCACCAATATTCCTAGGAAAAAAGTGCCTGCTGTCTATCCTCTACTTGGAGAACTCTGAAGATGTGAAAAGAGAACAGTACCAGGGAAGCACTGGGGCATGTCTTCTCCAAAATAATTTCTAACTGGGGCTGTGTTCTTGCTTAGTAAATTGCATATGCTTCCTCTCAGAGAAGGTAGAACCATTAAAAATACAGTCCCAACAATGTAGCTAGTAATGACCAAGCTCATAAAATAGCTGCAAGAAAGTGATGAAGCTGGTTTAATTGAGGTTGTCCTACCTGCCAAAGTCAGGATGGATGCAACTCCAGTGAACATATGCCTCCATTTATGCAGCTGCATTACTTCACCCTGACAAGTTCCAATCACTGAAGACCAGGCTTAAAATACTTAATCCCAGGGGACATCAGCCCTATGTATAAACTTGTTTGCAGAGTGAAGAAGAACCAGTAATTCCACACAGTGTCAGAAGGATGTTCCTCTCTTTTGGATCTGGCTAGCCCATTAGCTCTGGAACATGCTCCTTGTTTTCACCCAAGTAAAATTCCTCTGTCTATTGGTCTGCCCATTTAAACTTATCAGTGCCCTCTGCAATGCAACACCCAAAATACAGGTTAAAAAGAATTGTTCCCCAAAGCCAGCACAATATCCACCTCCAGCAGATAATCTTGCTTTATTCCTCAATGTCCTGACTTTGCCTGCCCACCCTCCCATTTATTGCAAAAATCACAAGCCAGAACATACCAGATGTGGGGCCAGTTAACTGCATAGGAATACAATATTGAAATGACCAACAAACACTGGATTCCAGGTCAGAGAGAAGTCTCTCCTTTACCCCGACACCTAATTCAAAATACTTCCCACAAACAATATGGAATGTTTGCTGCTGTTTGAACTTCAGCTGCACTAAAATGACTCAGTGATATTTCTCTGTGACTCTCTCCAGCCTCTTGTCCAAAGCCAGAAAGCTAAGATGTTGTAAGCTAAGTTCAAAAGGGTAATGGAGCTTCAGTGGTTAGCATTCTCCAAAGCCTTCTTCACTTCCTCTCAAAAAAACCCAACAGATCCTCAGTAATGAGGATCCTGAAGAGCATCAATGAAAGCCCTGTGGAGAGGGGATCAATGACTCCAATAAGATGCTGCAGGGAGCCCCAGGGAAGTTCCCTTCCCTGCTAACACAGCAGTTGCACTGGCTTCCAGTCTCCCACAGGCAGCTCTGGAGAGGAGCAGCACAGCCAGGGCCAGGCTGTGTGCATCACACCCAGAGCTGAGGAGGCAGCTGCCACTCGCCTAAAACCTAGAAAGGTCAAGTATCAAGTGGGGCCTGCATTGGATGCAGAAGGTTCCCTGCCAATGGGCTGTGGGGATTTTTTAGCTAGGATCCCATAACTCTGTATTCACCATTCCTTGCATCTCAGATACACGCTGGAAGAGGTTATCCCTCCTGTTACCACAGAGGACTTCCAAAATCGGCTGATTCCAGCTTATTTCTGCCATACTGCACTTCCTCACAGCCATGTGATCTCCAGGCAGCAGTTGGCAATGAGAATTTTTGGGATGCCTCTCCAATGAGTTGATTTACAGACATACAAAATACTGATATCATGTAATAAAACTAATGAACTATAAACAAATGTCCAGAGAAGAGAAACAGAAAGGCTCCTGATTCTGATTACATTTCCTTCCCTGCCCCTGGCTTGCTTAAAATGCCCTAACTGTTCTTCCAGGCTTAATTTAGCAGTACTACAGTGTTTAACAGTATTAGGTAAAGAGCTAAATAGCCTCCACATAATGTTACCCCCCTGCACTAGCAAACTTCAGTGGGAATCAAGCCATTGAAAGCTTTTCCAACAATCTGTGCTACCTGACATCCAGCCTCTGCATTAGCTTTTTTGTATGGCATGCTGACCTGGCTACCAGCTCCCTTTCAAAACGAAGTGTAAAAACACTCTACCTATTTATTGAGGACACCAAAAGACACCACTTAGCCCTTGGCATTTCATACAGCTTGCAAATATCTTGCAGCACCTCCTAACTTTTGGGGTTATTTATTTTTTTTTAGCAGTCACTGCAGCTGAAAAATGGAAGTCTCCTGTAGAAAACACTTGGCAAGCTGTCAGTAAGAGAGGGACAACTTCTATAGGAAGTTCTTCCTTTTGCTTTTGATACTATGGCTCATAGATGGTGGCAGCACAATAGTAACTCACATCCAGCTAAGAGAAGTCAAGTGATAACCCCCATCCCAAGCGCAGCATAGAAGAGGGTCCCCATTCTCTGCTGTCACTACCAGGCCCAGTGGTCTGAAACCAAGGACCTCCAGATCCTCTGAGCACACCCAAACATTGTGACTAAAATATGGGCTTCATCACTGAACCCTTCTCAGGTCTGAATCCAGTCCTATGTAAACTGCTTCTGCCTAGATTCTGATTCACTGCCCCAGAAAATCTGCATTGTGCATGACTTGTCACTATGAGGTACCCAAATTTCTCCCACTCTCCTGTTTTCCACTCTTTTTCTTTGTTGACTAGAATGCCTGTCCAAGTGATCTGCCTCCACTCCTGTGTTTCCCCTGAAAAATATGTCTGGTCTGGATGAATTACTGGCTGTGGACCTTCCCATGTGCCTGTTTGAGATATGCCTGGTTTCTTCTCCTCTCACTCAAGGCAATGCCTCCTTCAGGAAGCATGATGTCTTGGGAATGCTATGACATTCAGGCAGCTCAAAGGCACCTGCTCAGTCCATGTGATCCTGGCAGGTCCCTCAGGTGCTCTCCTTTTCTTTCCAATGTGAAGAGCTGTTCTCCACTTCGCATCCTTCCCAAATATGCCGTATGTGTAACTTCTTTATCCAGCCTCTCATCTGAGATTCCAGTGCAATTATGAGTGTCTGGAGATGTTCCTCCCCTTTTATCTTCCCTCTTTCTCGTTTTGTTCTAAATCCAACAGTCTCCCCCACATGCATGGATTTTGTCCCACGGTCTATTACATCCCAAATTTCATCCCTTGCCATTCCTTGACATTGAGTCATTCCTGTTCCTGGATAAGGGAGGAACAGGATTTGCCCTTACATTGGAGGGTTAAAAGCTGGTCTCACTCAAAATAGAGCCCTCTTCAGCCCTTCAGGATGCATGAAATGCTCTCTCCTTTTGATTCAGGGAGGGAGGAAGCCTCTCTGAGAAGCAGCAGATTAAATTTTCCTCTGCACTGCCAGGACATCATTTACTCATTGAGTGAGTTACCACTACTCACAAAGTATTTCATTTCATCAAAAAAGCAGTTTTCATTCTTGGGAATTTTAGATTTTTTTACTGGGCTTAGAACTGAGTTTGTGACTATTTATGATTCATGGGGTAAACTTTAGCACCCAGGCAGAATGGAAGCCACACACCTTCAGTACAATGTGAAAACCAGCAATGAACACATGGTTCATTTTGGAAAAAAAAAATACATCAGAAGATTAGCAGAGGATTGAATTTAAAAAAACATGACAGACTAGTCCAGGAGAAATTCCAACTAAAAAACTGACAGTTAATTATTCCCTATCTAAAAGGTGAATCATTGTTTTCAGTCATAAAGAAACATTCCTAAAAATTGCAGTAGAAGAGCCCCAGGCACAAAATCCTGAGAAACACATTTGTTCATACCCTTTCCAGAGCCTGGCTGGGTTACATGGGAAATGGTTTCTCTGGGAAGATCTCTTCCCCATCTCAGCCTGCCAGGAAAATGGAAGCAGGGCCACCTGTCTAGGCAGCCAGCTCGAAGCTCAGATTTTGCTGTGGTTCTCCCAAGCAATATTTTGCACTTGGAAAAAGCACCTGAAAGCTTGAGGACCGTGGTTTAAAAATTAAAAGGTAGAATTAGAAAAAAAGCCCAGAAGATCATGCTGGAATCCCTACATAGGGCAAATCTGGATGTTTTTCTGCACCTTTGCATCAGCCCAAGTGCAGTACTTGACTTCTGTGTTTACCTATTTATATATGTGTATGGTTTTATTTTTTTTCCTTTTGTTTCTGATACTTTCTGATCCTAGTTTATGATGATCCTGTGATGTTTGGCACACCTGTCACTGGAAGCCTAACAGACGGAAATTATCACCTCTCAGCCTGACAACTTGACAGCCGGTTTCCGAAAGTGAAACTGGCACAGAGATAAAATGTCAGTGGTTTTAGGCACCGTTCAAATGCCTGTTCTTCCTTTCCACATGCAGTGCAGTCCATTTTCACAGAAGAGAGACGTGCTTTCTCTTAACAGCTACTTCTTCCCAAGAGAAAAGACATACGGTCATTAGAACAACTGCTTTATCAAATGCAAACAAATTCAGCTCTTGCTTTCCATCTAATCATTAATATAATGTTTATCCATCCCATGTTGCAAGAGCATAATATGTTCCAACTGAGAGTTCTTGAGAAAAAAAGGCCTTCATTGCCAACCCTTCCCCCTCCTCATGGTGAATACTTTCATTAAGAGCTTCAGGAACTGGAATTTCTCAAAGCAATATCCTAACAACACAATCTAGTGCTCCCTCCCACCTCCTGCCTTGCACACACATTTCGATTAAAGTTACAGAAATTGTGTGTTGCACAATGCAAAGACACTTGACTTCTCTCCTTTATAGCATTCATGGAGGAAAGCCCCTCTCTTGCTTCCCCTCATTCCAGCTTGAGCCTTAGATATTCCAGTAAATAAATCCAGTATTCACACTGGAGAAGCACATCAAACGTCTTCAAATCATCCACCCTTTTCTTAATTATTTTGTACCAAAAAGGTCAGTGAACGCTTTTTTTTTTTTTTTCCTATGGCTTGAGGGAGTGTTTGTTGTTCAATGTTTATTAAGTAATACCACATTTCCTATTCCTGGAATCTTCCCATTCTTGCAACGATTCTCTTAGTGTGAGGGTATGTGCCATGTTTCCTCAAACCTCTCTGTCAGGCAGCCAGGCAGGGGAAACATTGCAGGGTAAAAACCAGTGGGTGACAGTGAAAAACGAAACTTTGAGGCTGAATCACCTGATCACAGCAACAGGACACAAAACCACAGTTTTCCTCCTTCTGGTGGAAGACCTTATTTGGTTAGACAAAACTGACTCTTTGTCACTCCTTTCCATTGCCTCATGACATGGTGCCAAGTGTGTGCTCCAAGCAGAGGGAATGGGAGGCAGGAGCTGCAGTGGGTCAGCTTTGTGCAAGGCTTCCTCTTTGCCAAACCATGAAATTACATGAGGTGAAAAAAAATCCTTCTCTGTTGAATCTGCAAACAGCTGAAGAGTTCAACCCAGTACCTTTCTTCAAGAAGAAATGAAACAAAATGTAGAGAAACACAAGAGACCTGAGTCACACAGGCTCATCCTCTGTAGCTGCAGGCTCAGAAAGATTTTCAAAACATACAAAAATCATCTGCTTTTGCTTGGAAGACAGATAGGAATTACTACAATGTTGACCTTAAAAAAAAAAAGAAAAGAAAAAAAAAGACTAATGATTATTTTTCTGTTGCAGGGAGGAATGCAATCTATGAATAACACGACAGTTCCCCAGATTGCTCAAGTGAAGTGGATTGTTGCGTGTATTCTTAGAAACAGTAACCTTAATTCCAGCTTTAGAGTCTTAAACCTCCAACAAGCAGACTGTATTAGTCTTGTTGAATAAGTGAAAAAAATTACCATAAATTATAACATATACTTCCTTTTGATCTAGATATTTATGGGCAAAGATAAAATAACTTCTTAACTGTCTTCAAGGAGTATAATATTTGCTAAATCTAAAAGCAGGTTTTTCATATTGCAGAATTTGTTATTATGCTAGCTCTTATCTGACCCATCTGTAATTTTTCAGTCTCCTTCAACCTCTCCAAGCATGGCTAACAGAGCCAGAACCAATATGACATTGTGATTCCCATCACTGAAGTTCAGAGAAGTGCATCCCCTCTGTGCCTTCGTGATACACCCTGATTTCTCCTTTAACACACCACAAGGAGAATAAAGGCCTTTTTTGCCAAACTGTCACATTGGGTCATGATACCTCAAAGTTAATCCATAATTATTCCCACATCTTTCCATGATCACCGTCTTCCAAGATGCTGTTACCATGAAAGTGATGAGCTCAACAGGCAGCGAGGTGACAGGAGTAAACATCACACAGATAAGATGTATTTCAGTCACTGAAGGAATCCACTGGCTGAAGCAAAGAGTTACGGAGTGAACAAAGGAAATCCCAGAAAAATCCCTGCCTCCACCAGTCTTGTCCACCAGCAGCAGTCAAGCACATGCTAGGAGTCCCAGTCCCAAATCAACCTCAGCTTTGTCATGCTATTGCAGAATTTTAAATTACTATGATCTCTTAGATCACCTTCAAACTCTTAGACTTCAGAGAGATTGGAGAAACAACATGGTTGAACCCAGAGGGTTTAGCAGCCAATAGAAAATACAAATCAGTTTCAGAGCCTTCCTCCTAATATGCTTAGGGAA
>NW_009953571.1:4602995-4605935 GCF_000747805.2 Chaetura pelagica
ACCAAGAAAAGGAGCAACTCTGTACAGTGGTGGTGTGTGGTGACCTGTTGTGCCTGCTATAAAAGAGACAGGAACACTGCTCAACCTGTGTAGACCTGAAGAATTTCAAGCTATAGCATGTTCTTTCTCTTGTGGATGATGTGGACTTAGGTTCACCAGACTCATGTCTCTGTCCTCAAAAGACAGTCCAGGGGAAGGATGAACTTCCTACTGCTGGCACCCATGTCTGACAGGTGGTGGTTGATGCCAATGGCCATAAATTATGGTGCCAAGAAGCGGGAAGACACTGTCAGTTTAAAGCAGGTCCAAGCCCAGTGTAAAGACCAGATCCACTCTGCATCCACACTGTAAATGCAATGTCTTGGAAGAAGGTGTCTGGAAGGAGCACCCTGGCCCCCAGATCAACAGGAGATACTCCTCACTCAGGGGTTAAATCATGGACCCCATGGGACGAGTACACTGTGCCTTGTCCTGATCTCACTCCTCTTTTCCATCTCCCGCTGCAGCTCCAGCCCCAGTGACTCTCTACCCTGTAGAAGCCAGGTGATCCCACCAGGGCCCCCAGGAAGGCTGGAGAGCCTGACCATACATCCCCTTGCTGACAGACAGCATGGTAGACTTCTCACTAGATGGAGCTAGCGGATGGATGCTGGCAAGCCTGTCCTCCCTCCTGAAGGTGCCCTGCAGCCAGCATCTCATGGAGAGGGGATGTGAGCCCATGCAGAGCCCCCGGCTCCTCAGGAGTCCTCCATGGAAAAGGAGAGCTTTTGTTAAGTGTGAAGGAGAGGGGGTTTCAATGACTAATGTTTTGGCTCATGGAAATTCAGAAGAAGAATATGCAAATTAAGTTTTCACAGAAGTTCTGGATGCAATGGATTCAAATGAAACTGGGGAAAAAATAACACATCTGCAAAGCCAACTGCCTCTGGTAGAGGAGGAGCCAGACAGAGAAAGAACCAGAGTGATGCTGGAAACACTGCTGCCCACAAATGTCCCAGCAGGGATGAGGTAAAACTCTGGAGTAAATTTCCATTGTCTTCCAAAAGGAAAGTAAACATTTGGGGGATTGCTCAACACCAGCTCGCATGGACAGTGAGAGCAGAGGTGCAGTACAAGCCTCAAACAGTGCATCTGGGGTGTCCATAGATTGCATGTAAGTTCAGTCACATTTAAACCTGTTGTACATTATGCACTACAGTGTGGTGGAGGTGATGGACCCTCAAGTCATGTCCATCCCTGGCTGACAATAGTGTCTTCTGAGGCAGCCTGGTTAAACATCCCAGTCCCACCTGGATTACACATCGCACACCTTCTCCCTTAGTGTCTCATGTCTCAACCACCTCTGCTCAGCATCCCACAACCAGATGTACCTCCCCAGGTGCCAGTTCCCTCCACTCAAGCTCTCACCACTGGCCCAACATTGTTCTCTCCATGCTGGTACTGCAGCTGCTGCTCCAAATCCCTCAGCAGCTGGAATGCTTCTATCTTACCATCCCCATCACTTTGGTAGATCCAAAACTCTGAGTCATGCTGAGGTTTCAGCCCTTCTGCTTTTTGTAGTGATTTGATGAGTGTTGAACTTCTCTCACATTTTCATCATCCCATTACCTCACTAAGGCAGCCATGGTCTGCTATGAAAATCAATACCTGATCTTTGTTAAAGTCTATTTGCAGAGGAGTTGAAAGATATGCCTCAGCAGAAAGCCAGGAGAAAACCTACAGCATGACTCAGAAGGGTGATACGGGTAATCAGCTCAGAGAAATCCCACTTCCTATCCAAGAAATCTGTTCTGGACACTTTCTGACTCATTTGTTACTGTGACCTCTGTATGTGCTTTTTTTAAAAATTATTTATGAGGAAATGTTATAATTGGTGAGGGGGCATAAATTGGTGACTGGTAATAGAAATGAAGGACCAACCCTTTGCTGAGCATGACAGACTGGTGAGTACTCCTGGGACTGCTCTTTCTCAGAAATTCAAACACTATTGTGGAGCTTCTGAGAGTAGTCAGCATTTATCAAGGACATATGATACGTTGGGTGTCAGCCAGACTTCAGTGAAATGAACATTCAGCTTTGATCGGTTTTTAACAGATTTTTTGTTCTGTTTTGTTTGCAAGTACATGCCCCAGAAAGGCAGTGGGTAGATGGCAGTGGGCAGAAGGGTGCTGACCCTGATCAACACTGGAGTAGTAGCTTCCTTCTCAAGTTTGGCTTTCCTCCCTTCATGGGCATCTAAGCACTTTCTGCATCAAAGGTCTGTAGAGGAAACCAGGTCACCCTTTGATGGGTTATAATAGAAACAGTGGAGTTTGGCTATAGAAGGCAGTGGATTTTATTCAGGTGCATCCTGTTGATACCTAACTCGATCATTACTACCAGCAGGTCTCTGCCTCGTCTGCATGGCAAACAGGTCTGGCAGCACCTGAATTTGGTGAAGTTGTCTGCCTTCAGCAACTGTCTTAACACAAACTGGTGTGGTTGATCAGCCTGACAAGCTCACACAGCACTGCTGGCTTTACCATCCCTGGTTTCCATCACAGAGGGATTTCCACACCACTAAGCATTACACAGTGCTGATGTGTCCCTAGAAAGCATTTCCTGGTGGTTTGAGCCCAGAGGGCTACATCCCCAGCCTGCCCATTGCATCTGCACATCCCTCTCCTCCCCCGTGGAAAGGAGATGATGGTGCAGTGACAGTGGGTCTGGAAGCAGGGGGTGAGAATGCTTCCACACACCTCTCCCCATGGCTGAGCCCCCCCAAAAGCTGCCCCAGCAGAGCCCATCCTTCCCAAGCAGTTGCCAGCACCTGCAGATGGCCACAGCCTTGAGCAGCCCCCGTGGCAGCGCTGGGCACTCGCCGCCCGCCCCAGCCCCGCATCCCGAGCATCCCACCGGGATACAACAATAGCAGCGGCCCGGAGCCTGCCGGGGGGCTGG
>NW_009953571.1:4606864-4608075 GCF_000747805.2 Chaetura pelagica
CCCGGGGTCAGCGCGGGGCTGCTCGGCGCGCAGGGTCAGCCGTGAGGATGCTCGGAGGTGGCTGGGATGCTCGGGAAGGGCAGGGCACTCCCCACCCCCCCGCTTCTCCCAGCGCTGAGCCTTGTCACCATGATAAATGGGAGGGCGAGGTGGGGAAGCTCTTGACTGCGCGTGGCCTGAGCCCCCGGGGGGTTTGCAAACCACTGCGAAGCGGCAGCTGATGAAATGGTAACTAATTCAATTAGTGAAATTTAATTTAGGTGGGGAGCGGATGGTGGCTTTGCCGAGACCATATGGGAAAGCAGCGGTGTTTCCATATAGAAGAACTTAATTTAAACAATGAACTCGTGGGGTCTTCATAACCCGGTGGCCAAAGAGCCCCCAGGAAGCCCTGGAAGGAGTCTCGCTGATTAACCAGACAAAAGCCTGGCGAGGCTGGGCCGGGCGGGAGGAGGTAACGGGGAGCAGGAGCGATCCAGGTTCAGGTTGTGAACGTGGCCGAGTTGAAAGAAATCCCTCCCAGTGTCAGAACCCGGTGTTTATCTCCTCGCATATCCCCTGCCTGCTTCCTCTTGAGCAACGTGATCCACCACCGAAGCCCAGCGGGTGACAGCAGGAGGCTGGGACGTGCGAGGTGAGGAGGAAGAGCTGGATACGTGCTCCTCATCAGTGGGGAAACCGCTCCAAGGAGGAGCGCCAAACTTCTGCGGAGACTAATTAGAGGAAAAGGCTTCCTGTCCATCACGGCCCCGTGCTGCCCTGCTCCCTCCCAGAGCACAAGGCACCTGCCTTCAGAGCACCTGACCTTTTGGAGAGGGAAGGCGCTGGCTGGGTGGGAGAGGAAAAGGGGGAGCCTCATGTCACAAGCATTTCTGGGAGGAGAAGGCAAAGGCAGAGCTGGGGGAGAAGAACCAGCAGTCAGGGAAGCTGGAGTGGGGAAAGACTCCCTGCCTGCTCCAGGGGAATCACACTGCAAAGCCCATAGGTCATAGGAAAGCTCACCTTTCCTAACTGGAAAAAAAAAATACCAAAAAAAAGGAACTTTGGTTTCATTTTGGGTTTGTATTTTTTAATTTGGCAGTAAGCCCCTGTAGAATTTGGAAAGAGTCTTGTGACTGAATCCTGCCCGTGAGAGCCTTCCCAGCATTGAAACTGTGGGTGTAAAACTTAATGGAAACCGATTTTCTAGGTTTGAAAACCTGGGAAGTCCT
>NW_009953571.1:4608553-4614873 GCF_000747805.2 Chaetura pelagica
AAAAGACTCGGTTGCTCCTCTGGTTAGGGAACCGAAAGAGCACCATGTGATGAAAGCCACCAAGCACCACAAACAGGCAGCTTAATTACCAAATATCAGACATTTCAAGGGAAAACACTTAAAAAGAAATCTACAAGTAGTTGCCCACGAGTGTGTCTCCAAGGCATCAAGGTCTCTTGGGAGCAATTAGAGCTCAGTAGCAGGCTGGGAAAACTCTGGGAGAAATTCCAGCTCAGTTCCTACCACAGCTTAGGGTTCACACAGAGAAAGCCCATCCTGTTGCAATACCCATGCACAGAACAGGCCCCCTCTGGCCTGTGGCTGAGACCCCACGGGATATGTCCAAAGCAAAGCAGAAGGACCCACATGCCTCCCAGCCAGCAGTGAGCTGCTGCTCCACTGCTCACTCGGGCAGGGAGGGATCTAAGTGCTCCTGTTCAGTGGAACATGAGCCTGAGAAGAAAGCTTTCCACAGCTGAAAAGGGGAATCCAGGAGTTTTACTCTTTTTTATCTGTTTTTGTCATGAAAAGTTAAGAAGCGAAGACATCTGGAGTTGTCTGGTAAACTGTGAGACAATGTAAGTGTGCTTGGGTAATAACCACAAACTATGTGTTCAACACTAGTCCTGGTTCTCTGTACTCATCACCTCTAACTCTGAACTCTTCACTTCATGGGTTGCTATTCTGGATACTGGTCAAAGACAATTGGGTGATAAAAACACCTCCACTGAGAAGTTTTCTGTACAGTTGTTTGTTTGTTTGTTTGTTTGTTTGTTTGTTTGTTTGTTTGTTTGTTTGTTTTAAGAGGCAAGTTATAAAAGATAGAAACTTCTGCAAATCTTTAATACTTTGCTATTTACTCCAAAAACAGCCAAAGTAAGATCTTCAGCGATGGAGTTATGCTGCCGAGCAGAGAAGGAACAAAGGGAACAAGAGAATTGCTGGTCTCAGACATGAGGAAAGTTTAATCATAGAATCTTAGAATGGCAGGTTGGAAAGGACCTCAAGGATCATCTGGTCCAACCTTTCTAGGTACTACTATAGTTTATATGAGGTGGCTCAGCACCCTGTCAAGCTGAGACTTAAAACTGTCCAAAGTGGGGGAATCTACCGCTTCCCTTGGGAGATTATTCCAATGTTTTATTATCCTCCTGGTGAAAAATTTACCTCTGGTTTGCAACTGGAACCTCCCCAGAAGCAACTTGTGCCCATTACCCCTTGTCTTTTCCATGTGACTCCTTGTAAATAGGGAGTCTCCATCTTCTTGGTAGACACACTTTAAGTACTGGAACATGGTAATAAGGTCTCCCCAGAGCCTTCTTTTCTCAAGGCTGAACAAATCCAGTTTCCCCAGCCTCTTCTCATATGGCAGGTTCTCCAGTTCTCTGATCATCCTTGTGGTCCTTCTCTGGACCCTCTCCAGCAAGTCCCTCAACTGAGGAAGAGGTGCTGTGTCCCATGGAGAGCTTGGCAGACAGGAGAGGACAAGATGCCCTAGCTGCTTGCAGTATGCTTGGTCTCCAGAGGCTCCAGTGTATGGAAACATCTCTCTTTTGTACTACTCGAGCAGTTGTCTCTGCCACCCATCCACCCCAGGTGGCTTCCTGGGGACATGTGCTCCACTTGACACTAAGCTGCAATGAGCCACTACCCAGAGGAAGCCTGTAGTGGTGGTGGCACATCTCATGCACCAAGAGTAGCCCAAGAAGGTCAGGGAGTGTCACTGCCCATGCTGAGATGTTCCTGCAGAGAAAGGTGAGGCTCAAAGAGAGTTCCAAAGGGTGAAAAAAGGACTTGTTTGCTTTCCCATTCCCCACCTCCTCATTTTCAGGGAACTCGAGGCATTAAACACTGGTGGTGTTGAAAGCCATGGTGAGGTCTTACCTTGTAGGAAAGATGAGGTGGAGACAAATGGTTCTTGGCCTCAGGTCCAGCATGGCCTCTCCAGGCACTTTCATCCCCATCTGTCCCCCATGCACAAGTGTGCCACTGCTGTGGCTCTTTCAGCTACCATATTCCTCTGCCAGTCACATGCAGCTGCACATAAACCCTCCCTGAGCTTCAGGCTGGGCTGTTCCAGCTTAATCCACTGACTCAGACTCAGGAGTCATTAGTGCCAGGCAGGTGAGGCCGGGGCAGGCTGGGTTCCCGTTCATCACACCTAACTTCACATATGCTGAACATAGCCACAAAGATGTGGCTATCAGGTACATGCCAGACAGAAGGAGAAGAAGCACTATATAGATATTCCTTCCCCAAAGGATGCCTTGCCAGGAGGAATGTTCTTTTGAGTGAGCTCATCAGCGTCAGAGACGTTTTGTGCAGGCAGAAAGATGCAATACCCCTGCAAAAGCCAGGGGGGGAGAAGGATAAGAGCTGTCCTTCTTCAATATAAAACCCATGAAGAGGCACCTCAGGAAACTGAATTGGGACAAAATGTAATGTGATCAACACCTGCCATGTACAGAGAAACTGTCACTGTGACGGAACCCCTGCAAAAGAAGTACAGTGAAGTTTTTCTTCAGCTACTCCCTCCTGGGCTCTGGGTGCATCAGCAAATGAAAGGTGGGCAGCTCTTCTTGGACACCCAACAGAACCTGTGTGATGATATGAGCGCTTGCTAATGAATAGCATGATGGATTTAAGACTCAGAGAGCAAGGGAAAATCCAGAGCGGGGCTTTCTGGAGTTTGTTTCTTTTATGCACCACTGGAACCAGGAAATATATTGATATGGAAGTTTAGAAATGGTCTGAGGTTTTGTGGAACTTGCATCAGAGTGGCCCAGTGCCTAATACTACTGTAACTCATAAAGGTCACACACTGAAGTACTGGTTTCAGGCAGTAGCTCTGGGAAATTCAGCGAGTTATTTAAAGGAACACTGAGGGTTGGCCGCGGTACTGATCAGGCTGTGCGGGAATCTCACTTCACCCCACAGATGAACAAAAATCAGTTTTGTTGTTTGTGAACCATCTGTGACAAATGCAGAATTTTTGTCCCTGCTCATGAACTCTTTCATCAGAGAAGGCTATAAACTTTCTTGGCCTAGCTGGAGAGCCATAAACTTTTTGAGACGGTGGTTGATGGAAACCAGTTTTAACTGGAGTCACTAAGAAGTAAGATACAGGAAAAGTAAACAGGTCGTTTTCCAGTATGTGGGATTGACTAGTCACCCATGTCCACACCAAGGAGTTCTTGATGGCCATGCACCAAGGCAGCACCTGTGCTCAGCCTTCCTGGAGTACTGTGCACCAGTGGAGGAAAAGCTGCAGCCAAGACAACCCCAGGCTCCCTGCCTCAGAGAGCTGCGTCTTATTGCATCATCACATTGAGCCTTGCTCCTGAGAAATGAGATGATGGGGTGCTAAAGGGTTGGTGGGCAGCCTGCAGCAGGGCTGGTGCCATTGGTAGCAGAGGGAACTTGTACTGCGGAAGTACAGAGGCCAGTGCATTCACAGAGACAAGAATAAACTACACTACAATAGGATTTGGCAACAAATGAGAAGCATTGTTTGCTCTGCTGTTGTTGGGGGTGCAGAGGAAGGCACAGTTTCTCGTAGAGAAGCAACATTTCAGCTCAGTTCTCTGATTCAGATGGAAAACCTAGAGATAAATAAAGCTGTACCTTAGCTTCTGGGTTTCTGAAAATTGCTGTGGCTTGGTTTTGTTTTCAGCTGCATCAGAGTCTGGCTTTGTTGTTGTTTAGCTTCATCATGATACATTCATTTTAGGTATCACTTGAAAGTGGCAGGTTCTGCCAGTCAAAGCCCTGCACTAGGCATCTCTGGCAGTTCCATCACACCCTACATGGCCACAGTCCCAAGGGTGGCTCATGGGCTGCACCTCTTTAGGTGGGAATCCCTGTCTGCCTGTTTGAATTGCAAATTTGGGCAGATAGGTTCAGATAAAGGTTCAGATAAAGGCTGTGGGTCAAATTTTGAAAAGTAAGTGCAACTGCAGATCTAATGTTTTAGACTGATGAACCGAGGAAGAATAAGGAGAAAATGTCACTAGTAATTCTCATTAAATGCACCATTCAATCTAGTCAAGGCTTGATATGTGTCCACATGCCTCCAGTTTGATCTATCCATGCGTCTGTCTTGTTCATTGTGGGAAAAACTGTCCTTTTTTTTTTCAGGATCTCCACTCAGCCTAGGGAGCTGATCACTTTTACATGGTGTTTTGCAGGACAAGCACCAGTTTGATGAAACCGTTTCCTTTGATGCACCCAGTGGGCTGGGTAAGAGTCACTGGCAAAGCGAATCCTGCATGTTTTTTTAATGGCCTGTGTGATTGTTTAAATTGCCCTGAAAGCCTCACTGCTCCTGACAGGGCATGGGCAGAGTGTGTGGAGGGAAGCAGAGGTCACAGCCAGGTGGGGCTTTCCCACAGGAACCTTTCATGATGGGCCGCATGCGCTCAGTAACACCTGTATTACAACGAGGCTTGCAAGCCACATATTTCCCCTATTAGTTTTGCCTTAATATAACCTTTCTGAACACAAAAGACAAAATCCCTGGCAGCCATATTCACTAACCCAATGTTCACATCCTTGCTGTTACTGGTTTTAAAGAACAAGAACATTGCCAAGTCGTTTTGTTGTTTAAATGGCCACTGATGACAGAAAGCAAGAATGAAACTCAGACACCTTAAGAAAACTTACCTTGATCATTGCATTTTACTCAGACAATTGTTTCCTGGTGGGCAGGACCGTGACTGCCCATAGAGCACAAGCTGCCTGTGCTCCAGGTAATCTGGTTTTCAGTACTGCAGGCTCCTGGGGAGTGCATTGGCTCCCTCTGCTTCTCGAGGGACTCTGCTCACTCCTACTGAGGACTCTACAGTAGTGCACATGTTTCAGAAGCATTTCCCATTGTGCCCCACCTGGCTAGAGCTCCCAGACGTGGCTGCCCATCCCCAGGCAAAACAAGCCTTGCATGCGCTGCAAAACTTTTCTCTTTAAATGACCTCACCACACCAAACAGCAACTACACTGGTGTGATGTTCAGAGCATTTTCTCAAACAAAAGGACATTGTCATAAACATGGCCTTGTACAATGTGCTCCACAAAAGGAGGGAAGGAAAGTAAATATAGAAAATAGAGTAGATTTTCAGCATTCTGAGACACACAACGAAAGGAAAACTGCCAGGAAATTATTCTACAATGGAGCCAGATCCAGACTCCTTGTTCTGTAATGCTCATTCAGACAACCTCCTCCATTAACAGATGAGTGCACAGCACCCCTGGAAATAGGGGCAACCTCAGACTGAAATTAGTGCGAACCTTTCCACTGAGTTGGAGACCCTGGCTTCTATTTTAAAATGTAAGTAAAATCCTTAAGTTTTCAGCTGTAGGCTTTCAGTTTTGACAGTCTGAGCTTGGCTGGATGTATGTGAAGTAGCCTTCTCTGCAGATATTGACACATATTTCACTGCACACAGAACTAGAGGAGATGTCAATACAGCCCAAGCCCATTTATCACCTTATCATCTGCTCCAGACTACTCATTTTTGCTCTCTCTGAAGTCAATGGAGGGAGAAAAAGAAGTATTTCCAAAAAATTATTCATCTCATCCCAAGATAAATCATGTTAGCAGGGTGAAGAGAGGTTAACTTGCTATTTGAAGATGCCTCCCTGGTCTACCAGCAGGCGTAGACAACTGACTTAGACTAAACACCTTTCCACTAAATAACAGAGGGATGAATCCCACCGTCATGATCTAAGTCGATAATACAACACAGATGTGTAGAGTGGGAAGTGACCAGATGGTGAATTTATCATACTACAGTGCACTTTCTTATAATATAAATACAGTCTGATGAAATATTTGATTTGCTCAACAGACCACCTCAGCTTCCTTGTAAGAGCTGGTCTGGGGCCATTGCAATTTGTCACAGGGCCCTGCATTTATTTTTAGAAAATGTGATGGTCTGGAAATAAAATATTATGTGCAAGAAATAATTCATAATTTTTGGTCAATTAATCTAAGGTTCCCTTTACTAAAAAGAACCCTAGCATCCTTTTTTTCCACAATATGTGCAGAAATTATATTTAATGCCTAAATACATTTCAATTAACAAAACCACTGCAAGATTACAATAACTTAAGACTACTAATGATAGCTGCTCCCATCCATTCCCCTGTGCCTCAGGGGCAATGGTTTTATTTTTAAGTAATGAAGCAGATTTTACTTCAAGCCTCTCTGGGTTAGGGTGCTACCAAAACACTTCAGCAAAACCATTTCTGGTGCTATGGGGGCTCTGAAAACAAAAAAGAGAGTGAACATTTAGAAAAAAGACAAAAAAAGTGGGCCTGTGTGA
>NW_009953571.1:4614884-4619531 GCF_000747805.2 Chaetura pelagica
AAGATCCCTGCTGCTTGCACAGGGGCAGCCCACAGTCCACAGCCAGCATCTCCCAGGGGAGGACATGAATCAGATCCAGATTCATGACTCATTGCATCTCCCCATCTTCCTTGTTGCCCAAGGCAGAGTCATGGCAGATCCCCATCATGGCTCCTAGTCCTGCAGAGCACATCCATCCCATGGCCTCAGCTCCCCTCTGACTGGGAGCAGGTGTGGTGACCCCAAGACCCACCAGCCTCCCTGCAGTGCACGCAGCAAGCACACGTGTGATGCCACCTTCCCCACACAAATAAGGGGCAATACACTGAGCCAAACCTACTGGGCAGCAAAGTCCCAGTGTGGATGATTGCAGGGGACCTCAACATGACCTCACACAGCTCCAAGGAGACCTTAGGGATAGGACAGGTTGCCTCCAAAGCATCTAATGAGATGTCCTTTGAGAGAAGAGGTGCTCTCAGTGGCAGATCCTCTGTGATCTTTCTGGCCACTTGTAAGCATCACCTGTTTTCAGTAAAGGCCAGCCCAGCTCTGCCCCAACCATTTCCTGAGGACTTCTGAGCAAGCACTGCAGAGCCAGGTCCCCCACTTTCCTCAGGTTCAACCTGCTTCTGGGAAAGGCTCTGAAGATGTGCCTGCTCATATGGCATCCACAGAGGTTCTGTTTTGATATTTGCTGTCTGCCCAGGGACTTTTCCACTCAAGAAATTTTTTCCAGCTGTGTGAAAAATCAGTAAGAGCAGGCATTTATCCAGCATTTTTGGAAGTTGTGCCTTTGTCAGTAGTTGGCATTGCTTCATAAAAGAAACATAATATTGAAAAGAATGTAAACAATTACTGGTCTATTAATAATTTAATTTACATACCTTGTCACTTTTTGAGGTTGTACACTCTGCCAGAGATCAGAAAAGTGACTCTCTGTAGAGAAATGCAAATCAGTAGTTCAGGTAACTGCTGATTGAACCTCTCAAGCCTACTGCTCTTGTTTTGGATCTGCTCATGAAATAGTCTATCTGTTCAAATTTGGCCATTCTTTAATCTATCTCTATCCCATCTGTGGAGCTTTTCTTCATAATAGTTCAAAGGAAAAGAGTCTAGAGCATTGTCATGGTGGTAAGAATGAAGGTGTGTTGGAGATTCCAAAGATAACATTTGAAAATCAGGGAACATCTGGGCTACATAGCATGGTTGTCAAGACTAATGCCTTCCAAAAGCCATTCTAGTCCTAAGGGCAGATCCCACCTTTACTGCTTTTTGGACCATATCTCCTCTAGTGCAGGTGTCCCATGCCTGGCAGACCTGGGAGTCAAGAGGAAAACTCCCTCAGAAAACACTCCATGGATTTTGTTGCTGTGTGTGCTTGGGGAATCAATTTTCTTCTGGCCAGAGGATGCCTTGCAGGATGAGATCTGACTGTTTTCTAGCCCCAGGCATTACCAAAGCAGCAAAAGGACCCAGGTTTTGGCATGTGTGTGTGTGTGTTTGTTTGTTATCTTGACCTGTAAGTTTCTGTGTGACAGGAGGGCTGCTGACAGCTGGCCTAAGGGGTGGAATTTGGATGGTGGGATGGGGAGAAATGCAAAGAGAAAGATGATGAAGAGCCATATTCTCTTGCTAAAAGCATGAAAGGGGCATAAATGGCTGGTGTATTATTCTCAGTTCCTCCCTGACCTTATGCACATTTAAATTAATGTCCACTCTTTTAGCTACCTCCTTCTACCAAGAATTTTATAAAATAGAGACAGAAAACATCTTGAGACAAAGTGGTGTAGTCTCAACCCAGTGACACTCCTTTGGATACTGGGTTTCAATGTTTTCACTAGCGCAGTTTTAAATGGCACCAACACCTTTCGCCTTCCGAAACTCAGGTATCAGGAGGAACTGTTAACTTCCACCACCACCTCAATACATCCTCTTTG
Organism: Chaetura pelagica; assembly: GCF_000747805.2. NCBI lineage: Eukaryota > Metazoa > Chordata > Aves > Apodiformes > Apodidae > Chaetura > Chaetura pelagica. The sequence goes on from NW_009953571.1 coordinate 4,616,801, forward strand.
CATTCTTGCAAACGGGCCAGCCAATACTTACACTTAGCCAATCTAACAGCAAAGTATACACAGTAGAATTAGTTATTGTAATTGTCTCCCGTATGGCTTCACCTCCCTTTTGACTGCTGCAGGAATAAATCTGGAGAATTTTTGCCTAACTCAGGAGACATAGATTTGTGGGTGGAAGAGGAGAGTCAGGCAGTGTCTGTCCCTACAGGTCCCTTATCGTTTTCACTTCTTTTTCCTCCATGTGCCTGGCTTTTCTTCACACCCCTGTTGGCAGCAGCCAGTGTGCAGGGCCAGGCACGGGGCTGCCGAGGTTCAGACACGCCGCGGCAGAGGAACACTTCAGATGTGACTGTTTAACCTCACACAACCTGCTGACACCCCGCCGCTTCCTGCAGGGAATCTGGGAAAAGGGAAACGACTCCTGCTCTGGTCAGCCGGTTTTGCAAGCCAGCCGGCCACTCCCTTGGCTCTCACATCCCCACATGACAGGAGGGAGCTCCCAAAACAGCTCCGCTGCACCCTGTGCCCAGGAGAAAGGCAAGCAAAAACTGACACCACAGAGGTGGTTTCTCCACCCGCAGTGTCCCCTGGGAAAGGCCATGAGTGTCCCCAGGGCTCCTTTTTACTGATACCGAGAGGCCATTAAAACAGTAAAAAAACATACCTGGAGGGGGAAGGAGCATATCCTCCTCTGCTTTACTTACAGGGGCAGAGCCCAGTGACACCTTCAGGACATGAAGCAAAGCCACCTTTCCTCAGGGATGTCCTCTTGGCCTTGTTACACCATTCCTTGGAAAAGAGACCCAGAAGCATGACAGTGCTGGACAAGTCCAGTTAAGGCTACAGCAGAAACCTTTCTCTCTGACCTAATCTCCCTTCCATCTTGTTGACCCTTTCCAAACCCCCAAGTGCGGTCTGTGCATTTCCCTTTTGAGATGGATCACATTTCTATTAATTTTACAGTAAATCACTTCCCTATTTCCTCTGTTTACGTGAGGTGGATTCGGTGGTTTCCATCTCCATGTTACGCAGCACTTGGCACAGGAGCACAACCCATACCATCACTTCATCGTATGCATTGCTGACCCTCCAGCTCCAGGAAAAGAAGGTAAAAGGGCTGGCTCCATCCACACTGTCATTTCCCTTCATCCTCCCACACCAGTGCAAATGGAAACTGCAGCTTTGTGTCCCTTGGTCCCTTCCTCCTTCAAGCAGGAGGGTCCCAAATGCTGGTGCAGCACAGCTCAGATGTGCGCCTGCCAGACAAGCTCTTCAGCTTACTAAGTGCAGCTGCTCCGTGTCTCATCTGCTTCTAATGCCACAAATCTCATGCTTTGTTTGGGACAGCACTGCAGCTCGGAAAGGAGCAGTAGCTGGTAGCATCTCCCACTTTCCTCAGAAAAGGTGGGGGTGAATATCTGAACCCCAAATGACGGCTGTACCTGCAGCGTGCTGGCTGTGAGTAAGCCTGGGGTTAAGACTCTGGACTTCTCACTGTGTAGATGCCCCTGAGACCCTAAAGTAGGCAGGATGAATCTTGCCCTTGAGCAACCACAGCCTCAGACCCCTCTCCCCTTCGCAAAGTGGCTACAGGATGCTCAGGTGCGATGACAGAGGATGAACCCAAACTGTGAACGGGTGAAAAGCACACCAGGGCACACATCCTTATTCTCCCCAGGCCTGGAAAAGGAGGGAAGGAAGAACTTCGTCTTCAGTGCCATAAAGCAAAGCCATCAGAGATCAGCCACAGATATTATTCCAGGCATTTCCCAGGGGCTCAGAGCAGCCAGGGGAGCTGGGAATGAGCAGTGATCTTGCCCATATCCCCAGGCAGAGGAACAGGTGCTGTCCCCTCCTCAGGGCAAATCACAGCGTTACCATCTAGTCCTTTATCCTCCAGCAAAGTCTCTTTCTCTATTCTCACATCTTTCACACTCCCATGTATTGCTCCAAAATAATAACAGTAAGTATAAATGTAGAAGATACCTTCTGCCACTGCCAGAGACAAGGAAAGGAACCGCACATCAGCCCAGGCAGAGGGAGCATCCTCCCCCTGCCCCCCTTCTCTGCCCTCTCCCCCTCCTCCCAGGTTTTGGGCCCCTTGCTGAGAGCAAACAGATGGCTGGCACTTTTTTGATTTCTTGGCTTTCTATGGCTTGGGTCCCAACCTTAGTGTTGTTTCAATGCCATTTTTCCCGTGTGCTGAATAATAAGCCTGGAAAGCTCCATTTTGCTGCAGGTGGCACTTGTAGAGAGGATCCTGCCATGCCAGGTGCTTTTCTTCCTAAGGATCTGGTCAGTGCCAGTCCCTGAGGGTACCCATTGCAGCAAGTTAAATGTCTTCACAGACATCTGCCCAGCTCCTTCTTTGCAGTCCCTCCTTCCTCTATAGCTTTCTGTTTATTGCAAACAGCATCCCCATCTTGGCTGGAGCTGATAGCTCTCTGCTTTGCCCTGGTCACCTGCCCACCCAAGTGCCCTCACAGCCTGCTGTTGCCTGGGAAATCAGCAATGTTCCCCCTTGAAAGTAAACTGCAAGTGTCAGAGGGCTCTTTTCATTCTTGGGTTGCATTTTGGTTTTCCACTCATTATCAGATTTGCCTGGATCTCTCATGGCAGCTGCAACATCATGCTGCCAATGAGGACAGTGTGCTTATGCATGAGGGGGTTGTCTGGGGACAGCTTGTAGGAGGAAGGCTAGGGGGCTGCAACCTCTAGACCCCACTCTTTC
>NW_009953571.1:4619565-4647619 GCF_000747805.2 Chaetura pelagica
CTTTCCTCCAACTACATCACCCCATCAGCGGGAGGGTGCTGGTGTGCCCAAGGCTGGGCTGTTTGGTAGCTGTACAGCCCTTCCCCTCACCCACATTCACAGCATCCCTTGAACCCACCTGAACAATCAGGAAAGGGGTCAGAAATTTTCTCAGGTGCCCAGAATGCACCTGGTTCTTCAAGCTCCATATAGTCCAAAGGTCCCATCTCCCACCCAGTATCTTCATCCACTTTCTGATGCCTACCAGAGATGAGGGAGCCCCATGGGGAACAGCATTTCTGTCCTGCTTCCCCAGTGGCAGCACAACCCTATCTTGCCTTAGCGTGGTCATGAAAAGCACCCGTGCCTGGGAAACAGTGTCCCCTGCCACAGGATTTTTTTAAAAGAGATTTGGGGAAAAATGTGGAGGAGTAAGTGCAGCCATGTTCTTTCCTAATCTGTCACCTTCCTGTCTAACACAGACAGCTGGCACACTCCCAGCGTGCCAGTACAGCTCTTCTGCTCCTGACACTATTTTGATTGAGTCCATGTCTTCACACCAATGAACCTTTTCAAAACAATTTCTCCCATGTCACAGACTTCTCTGACATGCCTGTGCAGCAGTACCTACTTCTCATTGCCAGAGTATTTTTTGTACTCAACCCCGAGGACACCTGCCTCTCCCTTTCCGCAGGAATGTCTCTGCCACTCTCAGCTCCCTGCCCCTCTCTCTCTGAGCAGGGGAGGAGTGCTGGGATTTGCTACAAGAGTCCATGGGGGGCGATGCTGGGAAGAGTAGGTGCACCCAGTGCTCATGCTGCAAGTGGTCTTCAGGGGACCTTGAATCCATTGCTTCATTGCTTGGTGCCTCAGCTTCCCTCACTGAAGCACGGAAATGATACTGATCTCCTTTCAGAAGTATTTTGATGCCTTTAGCTAAACACAAGCCAAGAGAATCCTCTGTGAACAGACGAGAAATTGCACCTGTAGTTTCCTAGAACAGGCAAGATGGTACATTCTTGAAGCTTGCCACTGCCATAGCAGAAAGTAAAAGTCTTTCTCAAGTTGCCCTGGGACAGAGTTTTGTCACCCAGCTCCTCTTACAATGGCCCAAACCAGTAACAGTGAGCATGACTTCCCATCCTTCCAGGTTCAACCAGTTTTGAGTGATCCAGCCAGCTCCCAGTAGGACCCGTGCTGCTTTTGACCCACAGGCATGTTTATCTGACTGCACATGGGCCACAGAAGTGCAGATTCACAAAATCTGGCTCTGCAAGCTCCTGTCCAGCAGCCAGCAGGAGGGGGACCCTTCCCAGAGGCCTCCCAGTGCCTGGCACACACCACAAGCCACCCAGACACTGAGTGTAGGAAGTAACTGCATAACACATGGATATCATAAAATGTGTGTGACAGAGATAAAGCCACTCTGGTTGCTTCTGAACTGTGATTTACACAGAAAGAGGTGCTGACAGACAGAAATTGAGATTGAGGAAGGAGGTCCTGGTGGCAAACAAAGTTCTTCCCATAAAACAATTTCCCAGCCTCCTTCAACACCTGCTTCCAACTGAGTCAAAGAGAAACACTTTTGCTTTATTTAATCTTTTTTGTGACCAAAAGATTCAGAGATAAGTTTATGTGCTTCAGAGTTGCAAAGGCCCAAGTGACCCAGGCCTGGTGTGGTGGGTGCAGGTCACAGTCTGACAGATCACCATGACAGGCAGACAGGTGGTCAGTCCCTCACCCCACTGACAAACCTAGGGCAACTCTCACCTCCTACAGCTTGAGCAGCCTTTGGGTGTATATAAACAGCTCAGACACTCATGCAGTGACTTCACACCCTCTGCCAGACCCACACATACCCTGCTTGTCCCAGGACCATTGCCTGTCGTCTCCTCTGTAACAACTGCCCTACCAGAGCTAAGGATGCTCTAATGTAAAAAGGGCAACCAAGAAGACACAGCACTAATCACAAGTCATTTATAGAATCATAGAATTTTTTTGTTATAAGAGGTCTTTAAGGTCATCAAATCCAACCATCAACCCAGCACTGCCAAGTCCACTATTAAACCAGGTCCCTGTGCACCACAACTACACATCTTTTAAATAGTTCCAGGGGTGGTGGCTTCATCACTTCCCTGGGCAGCCTCTTCCAGTGCCTGACAACCCTTTCAGTGAAGATGTTTTTCCTAATATCCGACATAATCCTATACTGGCACAACCTGAGCCAATTTCCTTTTGTTCTGTCACTTGTTACTTGAGAGAGGAGACAACTCCTACCTTGCTACAATCTCAGGTAGTTATAGTTATAAGGTGTCCCCTCAGCCTCCTCTTCTCCAGACTGAACAACTCCAGTTCCCTCAGCAGCTCCTCACAAGACTTCTTCTCCAGATCCTTCACCAGCTTTGTTGCCCTTTTCTGGACTTTCTCCACCAATTCAATGTCCTGCTTGCAGTGAGGGGCCCAAAACTGAACACATAATTTGAGTTGTGGCCTCACCAGTGCCAAGTACAGGGGGACAGTGACTTTCCTGGTCCTGCTGGCCACACTATTTCTGACACAGACCAGGATGCTGTTTGCTTTCTTGGCCACCTGGAAACACTGCTGGCTCATATTCCTCCAGGTATCAACCAATATCTGCAGGTCCTTATCTGCTGGGCAGCTTTCCAGCCACTCTTCCCCAAGCCTGTAGTGTTGCTTGGGGTTGTTGTGATCCAAGTGCAGAGTCCAGCATTTGGCCTTGTTAAATCTCATACAATTGACCTTGGCCCATCAATCTAACCTGTCCAGATCCTTCTGCAGAGCCTGCCTACCCTCCGACAGATCAACACTCCCACCCAAGTTGGTGTGCTTAGAAACTTACAGAAGGTGCACTTGATCCCCTCATCCAGATAGTTGATAAAGGTATTGAACAGAACTGGCCTCAGTATTGAGCCCTGGGGAACCCCACTTGTGACCAGCCACCAGCTGGAGTTAGCTCCATTCACCACAACTCATTGGGCCTGGCCAGCCAGTGTTTTACCCAGCAAAGAGTACACTGGTCCAAGCCACAAGCAGTCAGCTTCTGCAAGAGAATGGTGGGAAACTGTGTCAAAGGCTTTACTAAAGTCTAGGCAGACAACATCCACAGCCTTTCTCTCATCTACTAAGAGGGTCGACTTGTCATAGAAGGAGATCAAGTTAGTCAAGCAGGACCTGCCTTTCATGAACCCATGCTGACTGGGTCTGATTGCCTTGTTGTCCTGCACGTGCCACATGATGGCACTCAAGATGATCTGCTCCATAACCTGCCATGGCACCGAGGTCAGACAAACAAGTTTGTAGTTCCCCTGATCCTCCTTGCCACCTTTCCTATAGATGGGCATCACGTCTACCATTGTCCAGCCAACTGGGAAGATCCTCCAGATCTTTGGAGGAAATCCAACATTCCTTTTGGAAGAGTGATATGTGGAGCTCTCTCTTCTAACCTCAGTTCTTACTTCTACAACATTCTCACCACTGAGGTTACGATGTATTTCCAGGTAGGAGGGGAAAAAAATACCATCTTTTGCTTTGTTTCACTTTCAAATAAAAAATAAGCTTCCCTACTTTTCCTGTTCAAGGCAGATTTTTCCTGGCCTTTAACCAAGTCTTTTTGCTAGATCTGTGCTGAGATCTATGACGCACAGTCAACATGTTCAGTGAAAGCTGCATTTTACTGTTAACCAATGAAGGCTTTTAAAGGAGAGTGCTTGGGCTTAATAGCAAAGAAAGCAAGACACAGATTTTCCAAGTGTCAGAAATCGATTTTCTTTTATATTAGCTGTCCAAACACCTTTGTTGTTCTGGAGCAGGCCTGTTTTCTCTGGGGAAGTCCAAGCCCACAATGGTAGTGCTCCAAGTACACTCCTAGGGCAGTTCATGCAGCCCAAGCTCTGCTCAGAAGACACTCACACAGACCTCAGTGAGCCTGAGCAATGCAGCCCTCCAAGTTCTGCTCACTACTCGAGGCAGCCAGAGGTTTTTCTGCACTAGCACATTGCAGCTTTTCCCATAAATTCCCCTTGGGAGAGCAGCACTCAGTGGATGGGGTGGAAAGCAGGAGAGCTAGTGCTGACAAGTACAAACATCAATGGCTGGGCCAGTCGGGTCCTTCACTTGTTTAAAGCAGGCTTGTGGTCCAGTGCCTGACAGGATGTTTCTCTCCTAGCCAACATCAACGGAGGGCAAGTCTTTCTGCCTAATGCACTAGCCTGGTTGATCCAAGCTGCACTGCTTCATGGAGCAATCCCATCTGTTGTACATGGAGAGTTATCACCTTTGGGCAGAGAAGAAAGCTAAAAGAATGGAGACACAAGTGAAGCACAGGTTCCAAAAATGGAGAAAACTTATGAGATCATCTTGTCCTTCCCCCGCACTTAGTCAATACAGGATTGTTCCCTGCCAGACTCCTGAACAATGCCACTTAACCTAGATGCAATCATGCTGCAGGAACCACCAAACACAATGCAATGAAGACCAGAGAATGAGCTCATATGAGTTAATTGGATTCCTGCAATAAAACAATCCAGGGCTCTGGTCTCCATCCTGCAACCTTCTCCTGAGCCAACCCTTCTGTACATACATGCTAACACTCAAATAAAAGCTGAGCCACTGGTCAGCTGCTGAAATAACCTGGAGCTGGGAAAATGCTGCACAACAATATCCACAAATGTTCTCTCTACTGTGAAACCATTTGTTTTGTTTAGGTGGAATCCATAAACCTTGTTATTCACAAACTTTTGGGGAGCAGAGCTTCATTTCCAAGAATGCCCATGGAAAGGAAATCCATTGTGTAGGCCAACATGAATAGACCCTTGCATGTGCAGTTTGTATGGAAAGCATCCAGGTGGCTAGTGAGAAAATAGCTTCTTATCAAATCAAGACCTGCCTTACAAACAGCTACCGATGATTCCCAAGCAGTTAGAAGGCATCCCCATCTGTGAAGCATACGTCACCCAAACTGGAGTCTGGAACAATGCCATATATTGCAGGAATGGCCAGCCACAATGGGGCAAACACTCTCCATGGCCCACAGAAGCCACCATCAACCAAAGCATTCACAGTCCCTATGGGCAAAACGTGACCTGAGCAACCAAAGCACACTCAGGGTGAAAAGGAGCATCCCAAATATTTCCTGGACTGGTATCTTACAGTGCCTTATAAACAAAAGCAGGCCCATCTCCTCCTCCTTCTTAAAATCCTGCAACTGATACAAAACAGAAAGGCTTTAATCACTACTCTTCTGCATAATTACATTTAATTTGCAGAGCAATGAGTTCTTACACAAGATGGTTCATTAATGAGACCAATACCCAGAAACACAATTCCTCAGCCAGAGTTTGAGCAGCAAATACAAAAATGCATTTGATAATTTTGATATTGGAATGCACCAGCATGCACAAAAATATGTCCACCAAATGCAACATCTTGTAAACAGGAGCCTAAGTAAAATAAACAAATACATGTCATTCCATCTGGGTCACAAGCTGACTCAACATAACACTTCCTTTTTTAGTTAAGAACATTGGAGAAAAGACAACCTATTTATACATACTGGTGTATATTTGGGTAAGTTTTTTCCTAGATTTCTTGGCTATTTTTGCAGTTAGTCTAAGCCTTTAGAGGTCTAACCATTTAGAGACTTTCCCCCCTTTCAAGGTAAGGATTTTCCTTCTACTTGATCTCACAGGATCATAAGTCAGACCTTGCTGTATGGCTGTGATCAGTGACCTCAGCCATGTGATTTTGCCACAAAACTGAACGGGAGACTGAGCTGAAAAAAAGCAGCTTGGAGTTCAATACTACCACCTTTTTAAAAACATCTGAGACAACGTCCATTTCTCCTATGTTCACTTTCTCCTCCTGAGTGATGCTTTGCAGCTGTGTCTCTTCCAGCACCGAGACAGCCAGGCCTCCCTAGGGAGCCCATTTAGACTGTTGCTCTTGAATGGATAAAGTGGGAACACGCGTCCTGTGTCTCTAGACACACACACTCACACACACAGCTCTGTGAAGCCCCGTGGGTGGTTTTCATGGAAGAGAATATTTTGGCTAAAGCTCCTCTTGCTCCGCATGTCTTGTACTGGGTGAACACAGTGCTGACCTCTGAAATGTCTCTGGTGCTCCCTGAGCTGGGCGTTGTTCTGTGGCTAGGACTGAGTGCACACACAGGGATTGCTCTGGAGACTCCCTACACCAGAGGCAAAAGTGAACAGCAATGGCTGCTCACCTCCTTGTGCCACTTTTCATCTGGTGTGCCCAAAGCACCATGCACAAGGAATAAGAATCTCAGGAAGGTATAGAGAGGAGAAGAGATTGAACCAAGCAGTGCCACCGAACATACCTGCAGAGTATGTGTTTTGTGCAGCAGGTCAGGCTAGAAGTGTTACAGCATCCTACACAAAGTCACTCCTTTACCACCAGCAGCAGAGTATGGCAAGCACAAACAACATGTGCAATCCTACTAAGAAAGACAAGCCTTGCTCTGGGCCAGGCATCCCTCCACAGCTCTTTGGGAGGGTGGCAATGCAAAGCCAAGGCTCACTGTGGAAAACCATGTATATTTATGTTGAGGGAGTTGGAGAATCAAGAACTAGGCTTTAATTTTAACAAGGAGAAGAGGGAACACTGGCCAAGGTGAGCAGCTCCTCAGAGCTCCCTGTCCACACAGAGTGAGATGTGACACTGAGAAAATGAGATTATAGTCATCAACAGCTCATCAGCCCTGTGAGAAGGGCAAGTGTAATCACCTTTGGTTAACAAACAAGAGACCTGAGGCAGGTCAAGTGCAATTTCAGCAGAGCTGGGAGCAGCATAGGAAGCTTCCACCCCAGGTGTCCAGGCTTCACACTCTGCTGAGCCAACAGCATGGTTCATCAGCCTCAGTCCTCTGGGCAAAGCCATCCATCTGAGCCATCCAGCTGCAGACACCTTGCAGAGATGGTGCTGGGAACAGGACATGCACTTCAAAGCCCTTGGCTGTTCATTACCAGCTCAGCTTTCATCCACACAGCTCCCCACATCACCCCAGTGCTTCCTCTTGTGCCCCTGGCAAGGTATTCCTTGGGCTCACAGCTCACTGCTGCTGCAAGGTTGGCAGGAAAGGCTGACCTAATCCTGCACCAAGTGGGCCCTCAGACCTATTGTCTTGAAATCAGGGTAATGATGGATGCCTAGGATGTTTCATCATTTCCCAGCACTGTTACAAGGCCCACATTTAAACCTCATCAAAAACTTTTTGGTTTCCTTTCTGATTTTTATGTGCCTGGGGTGCTGGGCCATACCTACCCCAACCTTTGTTCTCCTGTTATTAAAAAAGTGCTCCATTTTTTGTAGAATGAGTAGTGCTGTGGAGAGAACCTGTTAACTAACCCCTTACATTAGCAGTGAGATTCCAGTGAGGTTCTGGTAGCTTGGGATGTGTCCCTTGCATCCTCTCCATCCCTCTCCCCCATCCACCCAGTCTCCTTCACTCCCTTCTCAGCTTTTTCCCACACTGCCACGGGGTCAAATAAATGAAAGGCTGGATGAGTCAGCAGTAGAACACAGGGCAATGAGTTTCTGAATGGGTTTGACAGAGAGGTTAAGACAAAAAGGTTAAGAGGTTAAGAGGATGAGGGCCACAGATTAAGCTCAGGCTTAAATAGAGCCCGTGGGTATGGGGAGGCTCCAGGTGAGGCTGGTCAGGATCACCACAGCCTGGTGGTGCCCTCAGGCCTGGCACAATCACTAATTGGGTCCTCTGGACAGGAGCTGTGTGTCCTCCTTGTGCAAGAGCAGCACATGTCCGTGCACACAGGCAGGCACGGCGTGATTTTCACATTTGCTCCTCTTCACTTTCCATAATCCCCTTCTTTAATACCCCCCGCACTTGTGTGGAAATTCATACCCTGGCTTTTCAGTCTTGACCAGGACTTTTCCATCACTGCTGCAATAGGAGCTTACAAAAACAGTAGTAGCCACACAACCATCATTTGGAAAAGAGATTGTGTGCAACAACCCACATGTTTCAATGGCTAACGTAATAATGCGGCAATTACAGCCCTGCTTTGGGTCTGGTCCAGCTGTTTGTCCAAGAGGTCTCTAGGTGCAGCTGTTCTCACCAACAGACCCAGATCCTTTTAGTTACTGCTGAAATGGTGCCATAATCCTGCCTACAGATTTTGTTTTTCTTCCTTGAAAGCACCTGCTCAAGATGCACAGCCGGTTTTTTTATTAGATAGTCAGGGAAGGTAAAAGCTGAGTTCTGCTTTCAGGCATCACAGAGTGAGGAGACCTTTCATGTTGAAAGCCTCTATCTTGCAAGTTCTGCTGAGAAATCAATCTACATCTGCTCCCCACACTTGCCTTCTTTACCTACAGGACACTAGAAAGAGGATGAATTAACTTGCCTCCTGCATGTAAGCTTGCTTAAGAAAACACATGACCACAGCCATGAATACAATGTAAATATCTATAGGAGGTTTGGAAAATAACTCAGATAAACCAGAGGGGGAGTAGATGCACTTCTCTCTGGAAAATTAGATTCCCTCCTCTTCTCTGTGCTTTTGATCTTTAGTACAACTTGGAGTTATTATTTGCACAGGTTGCTAAACATGCATGAAGGAATGAAAAACTGGTGGCTCCAGCAAAGGACAGGAGCAGTGCCATTTGGGAAGGGTACCGCTGTTATTCAGCTGAAGACAACCCACGTGCACAGGATCCTAATGCCAGCCCTGGTGTGCAGGAGCAGCAGGGCCTCCCCTCTGGGGTGGGAGGAAGCGAGCGGCGGTGGCCGGAGGAGGCAGCTGGCTGGGGTCAGGCGGCACGTGCAAGCCCGTAACACCAGAGCTCCCAGCGCCAAGAAAAATATCTTGGCCGCGCTTCCTCCGTGCCGTCGGTGGGCAGGACAGCCCCGGTGGCTTCCTCCAGACCGGTGGGGATGTGTGTTGTGCTTGGAGCCAGCTGCCCACCCACCGACACCTGCTGGATGGGGTGAAGCTCTGTGGCCGTTCCGCTGGCAGTGGCCATCACGCTTGCCAGTGGCATCTTGGCTTATGTGGGGCCAGCAGAGCCCTCTGCAGGGTCTCGGCTGCCCTCAGCCCTTATGACCAGCCTGGCCGTGGCCCCAGGGGCTGGAAGAGGTGGTGGAGTCATGGCTGGGAATGACATTCCCACGGGGCTCCTCTGGCATCCACTCTGCAGTGGTGTACTGCACGTTTTCTGTGGTTGATACCCAGAATAGGCAATTATTACGTTTTTCCCCTCTCCTGCCCTGTTCATAATTTTGGCCTTTCTCCTTCAAAGCCCAGCAGCCTGACTTCCCCTTACCTTGCTCACACCCACGTGGGTGCAAAACAGACCACCCCTCTGAAGGCACGGAAAGTCTTGCTGCATTCGCAGAGAACTGAACAGCAACCTCAGCTGCAAAGGAGAAGAGGAAAAGGTTCCTGAGGTTCTCATTCTCCAAAATTGTTCTGGTCAGCTCTACCTCATCTGCACCTCACTGACAGAGCTCACTTCTTCCTTATTCTTTTTAAAAGAGAGCTGAGGTCACCCAAACAATCATCCTAATACCAAGGCTGGATGGACCTACCTTCTTAAAGCTAACCCAAACCTGTTTAGAAACAAACAAATCACTTCAAAACCTCCGAATAAAATCAGCCCCTCTCACAAATATGGCTGTCATTGTCCAGAAGACATCAGTGTACTGGGAAGAAAACTCTGTCACATGACATGGTTTCACAAAAGCATGAGAAAACACTTGCAGCCTTCTCTTAGATAAGAAGCCACAAACAAATCAGAAACAACAAGTGAAAATTCAATTCAAGGTTTACTCCAGGGTGGACATCTTGCTACGATAAATTAAGGTGTTTTTCATTATTAAAAATAAACAAAGGAATGAAAGTGAACCATGTCACCATTCATACACTTAAAAAACATCTTTAATCTGCTTGGGAAAATCTTTTTTTCCCCCTAACAGGAAAAAATATTAGTTGTCCAGATAACAAGCAAAACAAAATCAACCAAAGGGCATCAAGGGATTTCCTGATATTGAAAAAACAATGTTTTGTGTAACAAGTTAAAAACAAACAAAAAAAAAAACCAAGCAAAAAAAAAAACAACCACAAAACAAAACAAAATATACGCAGCAAGCAGAATCATTCCTCCAGCTTCTTCAGGTCACCAGTGGTTTCAGGAACATGAGGAAGAATTGCACAAGCAGTCAAATGTTTTATTTAACCTTGCAGCATTTTACAGCTGTCCCAAGCCTCTTCCCTTCTCCCTTCCCACCGCCCCCCCCCCGGAAACCATTTGTCTTCCTAGTGCCTTATTTTTAACAGCTCAGCTCAGCCCCAAAGGGACACGTGTAAAAATAACGAAGGAACCTAATCCGGCAACTTTGGGGCTCCCAGGACTGAAATAGCAAGCTTAATGTAAATCAGGGTTGAGGCTGGTTTGCAAGAGGGAGTGATACCTCCTCCTCTTGCAAGAAGGGAGGTGTGTAAGGAGGGAGAGCCACGATGATGGGCAGAGCAGCCGTTCTCCCACCCTGCGAGGGGGAGAGGCGGGCAACGCTGAGCTGTGCTAGTGATGGGGAAGCTTGGGGACCCCGGTCATCCTGTGGTAAATCAGCCCCTGGAGGTGCATGGGGAAGTTTGCACAATGTCTGCCCAGACTCTGCCTGGATCCCTGCCAGGGTTGGGAAGCTTTCATTCTCATGAGTTCACAAATTCCACCTACGAGTGCCTGATTAGAACAATACAGGAGGTTGCGTGGCGGTCCCCCCCGTGTTCGTCTTTCGGCCAGCACACTGTGAAACCACAGGAAATCATTAGACTGCTGAGAACTCCTGGATCCCAACAAATTATTCACATTTGAGATATTCCGAGCTTTTTGTTGATGTTGTTCTAAGTTATTTATGGTTTCCAGAAGTTCGTTTGTGATGCTGATTTATGCAGTTTCTAATGTTTGGCCGTGTGGAATAAGCACAGCAATGCAGTGTTCAACACCCCAGTTTTAAGTCACGCGCTTGGTTGCAATCAGGCAATTAAGTCATTAAACATATTTGCTCCCTAATAAATACACAGAGAAGCAGGTCCAACCCTAACACATTTCTGAGCTAGTTTTGAGTGTGGTCTCTGAGATGCTAAAATATTCTGTGAATATTTATGACAGAAGTTAATCCATTCAATGTTTGTAAAGAGCAATCCCTGGATAGGTGTAGTACTAGCCAAAGAAAACTGATTTGGAAATGTCAACATATATTAATGCACTATTTGCCCAGCTCAAGCTCTTATAGTAAATGTCAATAGATCCAGAAATAGGGTTCAACTTACTGGTAAGGAAAACTCTAGCCTTGCAGCAAGCACACGTATCAGAGTGGAAAAGAAATGCAAACCTGCTGACTGAAGGAAAGACCCCCAGGAGGGTGATGGGATGAAAAAAGAATAGGCAAATCCACATCCACAATTTTTGGGGCCATTCCACCAAAGGAAGTTCGGCAATCTGTGGTGCTTTCAGCATATTTGATCTTCCTTGCCAGCACAAGGTCCCTCTGCTCAGAAGAGTGGTTCCCAGCAGCCCAGAGCTGGCCTCCGAAGCAGCCACCAGCTGCCGGGTGAAAGGGCCACATTTCCCATCAGGGCATACAGCACATGGGTGTCTTGGAACATTCCTAATGCTCACCTGCACCCTTTGGCAAGATGACACACACCTTTCCTCCTCCACCAGACACTCCACTTGCCCACCAAGAGGCTGATCCACCACACCAGTCTGCTGGCCAGGACCTTCCATGCATGCAAACCAGAGGATTTGCTGCTACCCCCTTTAATAAGGAAACTGTCTTCAGAACAGAAAAACAGCCCAGATTTTATTTCAAAAGCTGCCTGGCACAGAGCTCCCTCCCAAGGCAAGGCATGGGCAGCTCTGGGCTGGCTGTGAACTGATCTGTCCCTTCTCTAACCTCTCCCTCCCTGAGCAGCCTGTCCAGGACAGGGAGCAGCCTGACTCTGAGAACTCATGTGCAGAAAAAGGCCACAGACTCCCTGTCAGCAGCAAACCAGCAAGATACCAGGAGCTCTGTCCTTAACTGTAGAGGCTCTGCCATGCCCAGAGAAGTTGTGGATGTCCCCCCCGGAGGTGTTCTGGACCAGGTCAGATGGAGCTTTGAGCAACCTGGACTGGTGGAAGGTGTCCCTGCCCATGGCAGAGGGGCTGGAACTCAGTGATCTTTAAGGTACCTTCCAAGCCAAACCATTCTATGATTCTATGATTTTCATGTCCTCTCCAAGCTGCTGGAAGCCTTTGCCTGAAGGATTAAGTGATTTAAGGAGTCATTGTTAGTAACAATTGACAGAATTTCCACGTTTATTTGATGGTCTTTGCAGACCTGGGACATATATCCTGCCTTTGGGCACTACTCCTGGAGGACAGAGCTGCCCTGGACAGGGCACAGCCACACTCAGGCCATCCTTGCAGGGAAGGGGCTGGCCACTGGCCACCACACAAACCTGAAATAACTGGTTGGACACCTTCCTCTTTATCCACCTGAGTTTGGCTACAGAATAAGAAACATGCCAGAGGCCACAAACCTCCGTATCAACCGCAGTCCCTCCCACGATGCCGCCCGCAGCGTAAGCCAGCCTGGTGCCAACTGCTGCTCTTCCCCGGCCACGTGGCTCAGCTTGGCCACAGGAAGGCTAATTTTTCATCTGACTGACACCCTGTTTACACCAGGGAACCTGCTTTGATTGCAGCTGGCTTTCTGCTGGTCCCTGCCAGCCCTGCCCTGCGCAGGGCCTAACCCCTCACAGCAGATGCTGCGGGATGCGTTGCCCTCTCCCCCAGCCACAGCCTCCAGCTGCCCGCAGGGACAAGCCACCACAGAGCTGTGAAGAGCCTGCCTGGCAAGGAGATAAATCACCCGGCTGCGCGGCCTCCGTTCCCTTGACATTCCTGATTGAGGGCTTCATCCTGCAGAGCCACCAGGCCCATCTTGAGCTGAAGCGCGCTCACTCAGCCCCACCATATCCTGACAGGATGTCAGCAGTAAACAGTAGGTAAATACTCAGGCTTCATCATTGGTCAGTATTTGTTTTTTTTAGAGACCTGGACTAAAATTCCCACTGGAAAAAAAGTGTACGACAAAAGTAGCTTCTATTTTCTGCCTATGGGAGAGCCATGCAAATAAAGCCATTTCCTTCATCCTTATTCCCCACACACAAAAAAAAGTTTGATGATGTTTGTGTTGGTTTTTTTACATCTCCTGCATCCATCTAGTTAATTATTGGGAAAAGATCTGATGTATTTACAGACTTAAAGAGCTATCCCTGTTCCCCATGAGTGTTTGCCTTTTGCGGTGTGTGCCTTCCCTGGGTGCAGTGAAACGAGTCCGAAAGCCCCACGACCATCACCCACGGGCAGAGCAGACATCCACCCCAGGCATGACCAGTGCTCACACAACCCAGATCCAGTTTTGGCAAACCACCACGGGTGGCATTTGGAAGCCAACTTCCTGCAGAAAGTGCATTCCCACCAGACTGAAGGACTAAGGACGTACGGCAGGCAAAACCTTACTCCGGCATGCCTACAACATAAACAGAGACTTGCTGGAAATCACTGACAGCATTTGCTCAGCAAAGGTTATTGTTGGAAAATATAATTGATATTAATGTCCAGGGTTATCTCATCTGATTGTATCAGCAAAATATGGTATCGCTCGGTAATTGCTTTTAACATGATTTTCGCGGGACAGCAGTCGATGCTTGAGAACAGAGTTGTCTTTTTAAAGGCAGCAAAATACCATCTAATTATGAATTAAACTCCAGGCTGAGGCAAGCAGCACTTTCCCATTAAACTTCAGATGATTCTCATAATCATCTCTCCATGAAAGTAATACTTTTTCTGAAAAAACAGCGTTGTTAGCCCACGGAACATTGAAATGATACAATAGCTGCTGCTCGGAGCTCACTCGCCACCTGCTTTTCCTTGTTTTGTTTTCTAGCCTCTAATTACTGAGCAGAGTCAATTCCTAATGAGGCAGTTTGATTTCCTGTTTTTCATACTTCTTGAGCTGCTTAAAGAGCCCGTCCAACATAAAAGGAACCCTTTTCTAAACAGATTTTAAATTAATTATAATAACCTTGGTGGCTGCGGTTGTTGTTGTTGCTCTGCATGTGTGTATGTGCGCATCTGAGTTTTCCATGGCTGTGTTTCTCATTTAATGTTTCCACACGAAGCAACCTTTTTTTTCCCCTCCTGTTCCCCCCCCCCCCCAACAATGCAAACTGGAAATTCTTGTCCAGGAAATTGTAGCCACAGAAACACTGTGTCTGGGGCTGAGGAGGAAAAGGTGGTGATGTCATGAATAACTGGGCTGTGAGAAAAGATGGAGCATGAATAAGGAGGGAAATATTCTGACGTCTGTCTTTAAAGCTGGAAGATAAACACTTGTTGTGAATGGTACACGCTGGCTTCCAAAAGGGCTGGTAGGAAGAGTATTGCATGACCACTCAGAAATATATGAATGATGCTAATGAGGTCTCTCAGCCCTCTGCTAGCCCCACTAAGCACAAGTAACGCCTCTCAGCTCATGTCTCAGCACTTCCCCTGTGGATGTTGGTGGCACTGGAAACCTGCTGCTATTCCTGGGATTTTCAAAGGTCTCAGTCCTTCCCCCGCCTCTCTTCCCTCCTCACTCTGTCCCAGCCTGATCCCTAGGATCCTGTGGCATGGCAAGGGGCTGCTGCAGGCTGCAGGTGTGGGGTGGCCACAAGCTCTGGCATTGCTGAGAGGTCCCACTGGACACAGTTCTTCTCTGGCTGGCCATGAGGATCTTGTGGACAAGATGCCTTGGTGCAAGGATGGTAGGAAACACTGCCAGGCAGATGGTCCTGACACAGCAGCAGCTCCTGCCTTCACCCATCCGCATTGCCCCAGCACGGAGATCGTCCTTGCTCCAGTCCCAGGGTGGCATTTGCTGGGGCCACTCACAGAAGGCAACTAAGGACTTTGTTAGGGTGACAGTTCCCCCATCACCCTGCTCTTTCTGTCCTCCGGTCAGGAACCTTCTCAGGGAAATATCCCAGGGGATGCTTTACATGGAGCAGAGTCCTCTGCCATGCCTCAGTAAGAGGCGACGGGCACCACAGTGTTGATAAGGTGGCTGATGGTGGCTGGGGGTTTGCATGACAGACATTCAGAGGCCATCCATCCAACCCTGGACCATCCTGCTGGCCACTCCACAAACTCACAGGACTCCGTGTTCCAGAAGGTTTGGAAAAGAAAGCAACAGGCTTGCACCAGTCAGCCCCCAGACCTGCTACCTTCGCAAATGTTGAGGTTTTGCTGTGGAAACCACATGTGAAGCTCATTATAAAAAACCTCAACCTGCTGCTAAAAACATAGAGAAAGTCAATCCATGCTATAGCTCTAAAAGATTTAAGTGAGCCTTGGCTGGGGAGGGCTGCATTCCAACCCCACCCAAATCATAAAGCTGAGAAAACTTCAATGGACTCTAGCTTCTGGATTATTATTATTATTATTATGACAGGGTTTTCCTCTCAGGATTCAGACTCTCTCTAAATGGTGGGAAAAAGGGTTTTATACAACCTCCAGTCTCCACATGACAAAGTGACTGCCTATTCCTGCAGCCGTCTGAACAGAATAGACGGAATAAGCTATTGTCTGTGCTCAGAAGTCAGCGACTGCACCAGCACTTGATTGGTCCAGGATGTAGAGGAACAAAAAGGTCATTGAATAAAAGAAGAACAATACTTTTCATGAAACAAATGAGCTTTTGCTAATTTATAATATGTTTAGTTTGGGTATCATATACATCAAAATGATGTAATTAGTAAATGTCATTTTCTGGAGAGAGAGAGCTCAGCAAACCCTTAATGATGGGAATTTCCTGCCCCAGACTGGAGACTCTGGGCTACCAGGGCATCATAAAGATGCTGTATTTCACTAATAATTAGAATGGGCACGAAGTGGGACCTAGATATGTGACAAGGGAAAAAGGAAAAAGTTCACTTCCCGCAAAGGTTAGTTGCCCTGAAGGATTAATGGGAGAAATACAATGGAGTGAAGGCTGATTAAGAACCATTTTTCACATTCCACATCCAGTGTTTGAAACCTGGAATCAGAATTGGTCCTGCCTCCAAACATCAACATTGCTCAAGCCCATCACCCACAGCTCTGGCTCTGACCACTCGGTAACATACTGAGAATAATCATCACCTCAGGTCCCAAAGCACTTCAGTCAGAGGGACATCCAGACCGAGACAGAAGCTCTGCAGTTTGTGCAGTGCTCTGCTGAAAATGTTAAACTGGAGGGGTGATTTTCACTAAGAGACCTCCATACCCTCAGTGCAAACCTCAGCTGTGGAAGTTCTGAGAGGATTGCTCTCCTGCTTATACACAGACACACGTGGTCACGTTCACGAGACAAGGCACACTTGCATTTCCCAGGTCTGAGGGAAAAACTGGTCTCATGCTGCATTTCACTCAGAAGGGCCTCAGAAGCACTGGAGATCTCATGTAGGAGACATTTCTCAAGCAGTGTCATTCCAGGTTGCATAAGGCCATATCTCAAGACTTCTGATACCAAGAAAGCCAGACCTGCTGTGAGATGTGAGGAACCTAAGAACATACAGAACCTTCTTGTTAAGGAAAACTGTAGGTATTTTGCTCTTTCTTTGCAAATTAGACTTGAAACTAAGCTGAGGATAGACTTGTCCAAGCTCACCAGAAAGAGCTGCTGGCTGCAACAATGAAAGACAAAAGCTCTAAACCCCCTCTTCAAATAAGCATATCAGCTACATCTGGGAAATGCCCAAAGAACCTCCCAGCATCTCTTCCTCCAGGTCCTTAAGCCAGTGTTGAGCTCACAGAAAAGATTGTTTCTGTTTCCATTATAGAATCATAGAAGAGTTTGGTTGGGAGGGACCTTTAAAGGTCATCTAAACCAACCCTCCCGCAATGAGCAGAGAGATCTTCAACTAGATCAGGTTATAAGGGATGAAGTGACATAGCCAATAGCTAGGTGTCTACCAGGCTCAAATAATCTACCAAAAAAGCCATGCCCTGACCTAGTTTCTCAGACTTGGGAGATGACAAAGATCCACCGAATCACTTAAATTTCATATGTTGTTGACCCTTTCCCTCTAGAAGATTTGCATCAGTTTTTGGACCCAAAGCTCCTGCATGAGGATCCTCAGGATGCTTTTAGAGCAGTGTGATGCCCTCTGTTCCCCAGGGCTCACCAGAGCTCAGGGGCTCTCAAAGCAACTCCAATGGGGCAGGGCCCTGAACCGGGTTGCCACCTAGAAAAAAACAAGAGGCAGGTTTATGAACAGAAAACTTCTCTGGCAATGGCCAGAGCACCCTCCGAGCTGTGTGATAAATATATTAGTTCACGTTTCCTTCTTCACAGAAATCACTCAGGCACATGCAGAACAATGCCATTATTTGGAAAAACTTCCTTTTCATTTAGTTGTACTGCGACTTTGTTCTTTGCAGCAAATTAAATGTACGTGGGAACTAAACCGAAGGATCAAAGGCCCAGCAAATACTAATCACACAGCCTCTTCTGCCAGTAATGGGCATGTTTGAGCTGGAAACATTTAACTGTTAGGGATTTTCACCTCTCTATTAGCAAAGGAAGGACACCTCGAAATGTGACATTCTTCTCCCCAGGAAATTCCCTTACATTCTCTGCTAGCTCAGAAAGGAAAACACTCCACTGCAAATCATTTACTTCACACCCGCTTCTTTCCTTTACTTTAATTTGCTTTTTCAAAAATTCCTTTTGCTGCCAATTTTTCTATGGTTTATGAAGATTAACCCAGAAATTCCCACATTTGTAAGCAGCTCCAACGGAAACCTGCTAAGTGAATAATCTTGAGTCAACAAACCCATATTCTGATGGGCCCCGACCTAGCCAGCTGCGTTTGTGTGACTGTGGAAAGGAAAAGGTGAATTTTCTCCTTGGAGGTAGAGCTGAGAAGCAGAAGAGGTTGCCATGCATCCATTGATCCACTGTTGATGTGGCACAGCCTCTGTGCTCCCAGCTCTCAGCAAAGCAATGTCAGTATAACCCTCTTTGTGTAGCTGAGGTGCGATAGCTCGTCTCCCCCAAGAGCTGCACCATGGCCTGGGCTGGGGGTGCACCAGGCAGCGTTTCTGGCTGGGGGACATCGACTTGTTCCCAGAGGCTGGAGAAAGCTGCATGCTGCAGCTCTTCCGTGGCCACGGGACCATGTTACAGGACACGCACATTGTGCAGTCCTGCTTATGCCCTGGGCTATATCCCTGACTTATTTTCAGGACTCCAGGTTAACACTCCCACTCTCAGGTGAAGCAGGGAAGTCCAAGACGCCAGAGCGCTTGGACCCCAGCAGTGCACAGGTAGGACAGGGCCAGGAAGATGGCTCCTGCAGAGAGTGGGGAGCAGCAAGAAGCTCCTCCAGCTCCTGCAGCCCTGCCACGTACAGTCCCACAGGCAAGGACCACAGCCAAGGGAGGTACGTATGACAGTAGTACCCTGCTTTCTGGAAGCCTTCTTAATCATTAAAGGGAGGAAGGACACAGCCCTGCCCATGCAGCCAAGCAAATACCAGTGTGTGACACACCTGGACAGCAGGCAGAGGTGTGGTCACAGACAGTCCATCCTTTTTCTGTAGACTTCGCATTTACTACAAATGGACCTGCTTTCAGTTCCTCTAAGTCACAAGAATGATTCAAAGAAATCAGGTTACTGGGCTGAGGGAACTTGCTGGGTAAATAGGTAAATAGCCTATCACTCCTTGAGGGTGTAGAGATGTGTGGGTGGCAATGAACGAAAGAAAAGGCTGACTCTTGCTCATTCCAGTGGTTTCCTACATTTTTTTATGTCTGAATAGACAGAATCAATAAAGATATAATTCCAGTTTTGTTTTTTTTACTGCCTACTTAGAAAATACACCACAGAGCTAAGCAAACAGTCTCATCTTCTAATCTTATCAGCCCAAGTCATATACATTGCCAGTAACTGCAGTGTTGAAGCCTTGTCTTAGATTTGGTGGAGTGTGTCCTCACAGGCCCTCCACCCAACCACTGGTAGATGAAGATGGAGCCACCACTGTGTCCTCAATCATTGTCCTTTCCTGTCCCTTTCCTACAGACGGAGGGACCACAGCCCTGTGCAGAGTTCCAGAGACAATGTTGCAGATCCAAATTGGGGGCAGTTGAGTTTCCAATTCCTGTCCTAAAATCTTCTGTCATTTCACTCTCCTGTTCACAAAGGGAGGTGTGAAGATTACAGCAAGCATGAGGATCCATTGCCTGTTGAGAGCTCCACAGCTTCAGTGGGCAGAAGTGCCCACCTCCTGTGTAACATGGGGCTATGTGATGCCATCTAGGATTCAGGCCCTGCCTGAGCACATAGCAAGGGAAGGACTTTTATACTCATGCAATATCCAGTAGTGTCCTGGAAGAGAAGTGAGTTTTCAGCATCAGGGTGGTGAGTGTCCCTGTGAGCACTCAGAGTGAGAGAACATCAGGGACAGGCAGATACTCTTTGTTAGGTGTTACCAGCAGGCTCACACCCAAACCCCACAGAAAGCATCACAACCTCTGACAACTTCGTAAGGCAACTCTCTGATTTGTGGAGAGAAAACATATGTTAATATATCAGGTATAAAGAAATCTCATCTGAACAGTAGTATGCATGCTCCCACATGTCCACACCCCTGATTTCCAGGGAAATAGCCACAACAAAGAAGTTGTTCCCACAGGTTTCATACTTGGGTTTTCTCTGATTCATGAGCTGCTTTCCTGATAAAGAGCCAGCACAAATGGTCAGCTGCTATCTCATCTCCACAGAAATAGCTTCCTTTAACAGACTGCTTTTCAGCACTTACCCACAGCCACTGGAGGGCTAGGTCCCTATAGAAATAGCTTCCAAATCTGGAAGAAAAAATAATGCTACGATCAATGCAAACTATTAATCCTGATTTCCATGTTGCAATTAAGCTTACACTCTGCTTAGTGCTGCTCTGTTCCCTGTTGTCCAAATGTCCTACCTCTGCACATGTGCCATGGCAGGTAAAGGCTTTCCAGTGCCCCAAGTGCAGTAAGATCACACCCAGATGGAGGGGAGGAAAACAACAGGATCTAGCACAGCTAAACCTGATGGCACTGAGCTCTGCCAGGGAACATTATCTCTATCCTGTCCTAATGCAGTGCCACAGTAATGGGAAGACAACTCAGGAAAGAGTCAGGTACTTTCTGATCATCCCTATGCAACTTTACTAGGTACAGATAAAAACTTTGTACTGCAAATTTCAGGGACTTCTAACAGAGCAATGACTTCTGAGACCTACTAACCTTTACGTTTCTGCTGCCTCACTGCCAATAGATGTCAATCCACACACAAAACCTACAAGCAACTTTTCTCATGGGTGTAGTACAAACTTTCTAACACCACTGGCTACCCCTCCACGTTGGCATGAAGGAACATAAGAAGAGCAGCACAGAATAGCTTGCACTGCTGCTGCTTGTGCTATACTGGATTCACAAGTAAGGGAAAGCATCAGCCTGTAAAGCTATGGGCTGAAAATCTCCCAACTGCACAGAACTCAGAGAAAATAAGTTTGGGGTACCACAGGAAAGTGGCCTGAATTGTAACCCACTGACATAGAATTCAGTGGCCCCCTTAGTTTATTTGTATCTGGGAGGATTAGGGACAGCACATTTCCAGGTGCACATTACACAAAACACTATAAAAATAGGCCTGCACTGTACACTCATTGTTGGAGGTGCTTTGGAGTCCATGGCAGTACAAGGCTTGGACTCATTTGCAGATTTTTGAACAAAAAAACTTACCAATCTGTGTAATTTTAGGAGTGAACTGAAACCACTTTGATGTTGACACACCACAAGCCTCATCCATATTGTCATCATTGCTATATTTTGCTAAGACAGGTCCTCTTCTTTAGCTATTCCACATGTACAGCAGCTTCTGTTGGTCTTTCCTCATCCAGGCTGCAGTATAATCAGCATCTACACCATACTCAGACTATGGCAATTTCTATGAATCACCCTTCCATTCACCCTCTCTGGCTACCTCTGAATGGCTGCTCAGTTAGAAGTAATGTGAATGAAAGTAATGTGAATAGCAATTTTCAGTTCAAGCTTGATTTCATCTATTTGCCTATCAGGTAAATAGAGCTAAGAACTCGTTCTGAGCTCTGACACCACAGAGTGCACAGCAGAGGCAGGCAGTTGTTGGTTGCTTTTTCCTCAAGCTGTTGCCTTCAGAAGAGCAGATGCACCCATGCCTGGGATATCACAGGTCTGTGTGCTAAAGCATGCTTCCCAGGCACCCCTTCAGACCCAGCCCCCACACTCTGTCCCACCTCTGGTTTTGCGTTGTACAAAGAATGTACCTCCATATTTTTTCTCCTTTTCTTCTATTCTTAATGTCCTTTTTCAGCTTTCTTTCATTCTCCACACTAAGAATTTTACAGCCAATGTCACCTTACCTATCTGGTGCTTATTCGCATCTGAAACATCCAGCACATCCCACAATCTCTTACCTCAAATGCAAATTGCAAGCAAAACTGTACCAGTAACAGAGCAAGAACAAGATGCTTTCCTCTCACACAGTCTATCTCTCTCCAACTCACCATTTTTATCCTGCTGTAGTGCTGGCTAACAACACAGCTCAGGTCAGTGTCATGTTTTCCAGCATGAGGAATGCCTGCACCTAGGTTTATGAAGAGTTTCTTTGCAGGGCTGCCTTGCCTCAGGTGAGGCTCTTCATTAAGAGCCTCATGAAAACCAGAGAAGTAAATAAGCAGGCAATATGTTTCCTATCTCTAACTATTTCTCTGCTGCTTGCAGGATGAAGAAATATTTTGAAACAGGTCCATCATGGAAGATATTTTGTGGAATCATGGGGTTCCTGTGCCACCTGCCCTAAGTGTACCAGTGAACTCAGTCCACCCCCAAGCAAGAAGAGCAGACAGGAGAGAGAAAGCAAAACTTACGCTAGCAGTCATATCCCTGCCAGGCTTTTATCTCCAGCACCTTCTGCCATTGCTTCCTCCTAGAACTCCACTGGTGGGAGTTGCTGTTGGAGACCTAATGTAGAAGAAGCTGTCCCTGCTGATTTTTCTGCCCTGTCACCTACACTTGATCTAAGAAAAAGCAGATATCATGGTGGTTAAAATTCAAGGCAGCAGGACATAGTGTACTGTCCTGTTCCAGCTCCTGCCACCATGTATGACAGGAAAAGAAATGGGAAATGACCAGGAAAAAGGCTCATAAAGGCCTTGCCAAAAATCTCAAATAAAAAAAAGCTGCATCTAGGAATGCTTTAAAGCTGGAATCAGTCCTTGTAAATGAATGCTGACTGTTTTCATCAATTTGAAGAGTTAGTAAAAAATAATCAACTGTGAATTGTTTCTAAAATGAAGCAAGAAGTAGCACTTGTCTGCAGGGGAGGCTGCAGCAAGCATGAAATGAAACACAAATGAAATTGTGGCCAAAAGGCTTAACAGGAAAACAAGCAGGCACCAAAATAAGCAGTTGTACAATATGTTGTGTAAAGGGCCTTCACTGGACAGTTCCTCATTCCAGGATATAATGTTTCCCAGTACATGAGATAAGGCACCCCAGTTTGCTGATACTCTCCAAAGACTTGAGCTGCTGCCGTGAATGTTTCAAGACCAAAGGCTAAAGCTTCTGCTAGATCCTAGATAATAAACACACTGAACATCTAAATTGTTATATGTCTTGGCATTTGACCAGAAAAATTTCCATGTAAAACCGTATGCTACTAAATCTGCTTTTAAGCTGATTATTCAAAGGTTAACTATGAGATCCCCTAATGAATTAATAAAACCCAGACATATTTTAAAAGCTATTGGTTCATCACAATATCTATTTTGGAGCATTCTGAATGTATAAACAATGAAATGGGAATGCTTTGCAACCTATGAATAGTTTGTTAGTTGTGGTACATGTAATTTGAAACATTTCTTCTCTACCTTTGCAGCAACACTCCAGATTTTATTAGGAATGGGACTAAAACAGAATCTCACATTCGACTCTCCTTCCCCCACAGCTGAAAGGATGCTCAAAATCCAATCCCAGGTGCACACCCTGATTTTACCAATTAGTGCATTCAACATCATGGTTGTGATGCAGAACCATGGCTTAATCCAGATACCCCATTTTGCACCCTTTCCGGGTTGTAGCAATGTCCTTTACTCAGGCACCTGCTATGGCATAAGGAAGGTTTCAATAGAAAGTGTGTCAAGTTGCAAGCCATCTATGAGGCTGTACTTCTTTAGACCTTGTAGCTTATTCTGCAAATTCTATCTTAAGACAGCTCAAATCCTCTTCTCAGCCAGGGTAATGGCCAGTAGCTGGTGTTCAGAGAAACCCACACTGCCCTGGGGCAAACTGCACTGTCCCTGCTCTAATCAGGCACCGAGGAAGGAATTAGTTTCATCTCACTTCAGTTTTCCAAAACCTGGGTGTCTCACCTGACCTAGTCATGCAGGCTTCTCTGGAGTTCATGGAGAGAAAAGGGATTCTGCAGGTGATGACTCATCCTGCCTAGTGCAGAATCTCTCCAGGGGCTGAGCAATACAGTCCCATCCCTCAGTGTTGACTCAAGAGGAAATGTAGGTAATTAATGTAGACTATATACCTATTACATGGCTAAAATAAGCTGAGACAAATCCCATCCTAAACTCTGACAAGGGTTTCTCATCCTGGGTTTGTGTATGTATGTGCAGGAAGAGCCACGCAGAATGGGCCCATTCCTCACCCCAGGCTTTTGAACAAAACAGGACATCAGCCTTACCCACCTGTTTAATCCCTCCATCGTGACATCACACCCCCTCCAGCCATGGAGTGGATGCTGCTTTCTGCCCTCCTGCAGGTGACCTGGCCACCTGGGAAACCTTCAGTGGTTGCCCCCCTTCAGCAGCCTCTGACAAAGGGCACCCAGTGACAGAAGACTTCTTAATCCCTGCCTTCCAGCTAAGGGTGGCAGCACAGCCCTATGCAAGAGAAATAAAGAGCCTGCCGTGGAGTCTCCACAGTTGCTTAGCTCAAGAAAGGCTCCTTGCTTAGGCTTTGAAGAGCATCTCCATGCCTGCTCAGGGGCCACTGTCTGGCCATGGAGCAGTACCCATGCCCTCAGCATACCATTGTTTTGCATCACTTAACACCCACAGATGAAGCATTTATTGCACATCCATTTGGGGCTCACTATGTGGTTGAGTACCAACTTTCTTCAGTCTGCTAAATTACCTGATGAAACCTGATTTAAAGAATACAGCTGAGAGCCAGGCCAAGCACAGCTCTTGTCAACTAGATCTGCTGTCACCTATGACTGACAAGATATTTATGCTGATGGGTCAACAGACAGAGAGATTCATTAATTTTCTTCTCCCTTGTCCCATTATCTAAGCCCCTGTGCCATCCACAGCCACTGGAGTGAATGTTCATTTCTATTCCATTGTCATACTAACTACTGCTCTAGTTTAAGTATTCTTTTGAACCCCAAGAACAATGTGCTCAAGGCGCAAATCCATCCCGCTCCTCCGTGGCTAAGTAGGGCCATTAGACAGGAGAAACAATGGGAACCCAGCGGGTGCTCTGTGTTTGCTCCCCGCATGGCCGCACACAAAGACAAAAAGCGAGGAGGGCTGGATGGGCTAGGGATGGGTATTGGATACCCTGATGCACTCATTTTCCCAGAATCCCCAGATCACAAAGGAGAAGAGGCTTTCCATGGGCCTGCAGAGGCTACATCAGTCATTGGGCACAAGACCTCATTGTCTGGTTTGTTTTGTTTCCCTGAACAATATGTCACATATTTACTTTCCTCTCGGAGGGCTGATGCTAGCAGAAAATCTTCACCACGTTATGTCAAAATGTCAGCATGCCACATTGCCACATCTCCACATGAGGCTGCCTCATGGGCCCCACTAGGATTTCTGCATCCAATCTTTTCCCATAAGCAGTGTTTGCAGGATGTGAGATCTTCTTAAAATAGGACAAACCCAGAAATCCTGGAGCCGGTGGCAGCCCTTGCTCATGTCTCTGTCTTGAGTGACTCCATCTGGACAATCTAGGATTGCTTTTGATGGGCTGTGGAACCAGCTGCTCCTGGTTAAAATTTTTTTCACTAGAAATAAATATAAATGCTGTGGATAAAAAGTCAGGATGGTCTTTCTCTCCCTTCAGTCATTGGCAAGTTTTACCTCCAATGAAGGGGTTTTAAAATGGATTGTCTATTTAAGTGGCCAGCTGTATTTTAAATGCCTTTAACTTTTACCAGGGTGCAGCTCTGAGAAGTTACAACTGTCTTGCTGCAACTCATGCTGGTGCGCCAGCAGGTGCAACTCCACTGAGTCCCACAGTCCTTCTCCCGTCAGTGATGGCCTTCACACCTCATGCAGCTCTGAGAAGTTACAACTGTCTTACTGCAACTCATGCTGGTGCGCCAGCAGGTGGAACTCCACTGAGTCCCACAGACCTTCTCCCGTCAGTGATGGCCTTCACACCTCTCCAGAATTCAGTCCTGGGCATTTAGCAGCTTCTGACCAAGGCCAGACTACCAGGAGACTGAGAAAAGCGGAAGAGCTCAGGAAAAATACAGGACCAGCTGGAGGGACCAGCTCAGAGGAGGTAGATCCCACCGGGGTGATGGCACCTCATTGACCTCTGCTTGGTGCAGGGTTGGATGCTGTGCACCTCTGGCCACTCCAGAAGCTCTTCCCAATTCCCCCCTCCTCTCTTGTCCTGGTCCTGCCCACTGGGACAGCCTGCATGGTGCCTGTGCCAAGGCCATATGCATCTGGCTCCAGTACTTGCTCTGCCAAATCTCACATGCCAGAGGTCTGAGGCTTCTTCCTTCAACTGTTTGAAGTGAGCACCACAATGCTGGGCCCCTATCAAACATCCCGTGGGCTGGGTATGAGGGATGGGAGAGGAGGGACAGGTCACACAGGCAGCACATGGATCCACGCCACTCCCCAGGGAAAGGGTTAAAACTGTCTTTTACTGTTTTTCTGTGACAGATCTTTTTACTCAGTGCTATATAATATAGCCCCAAACATATTCTAAGTAGCCAAGGGCTGCCCAGCCATCTGTTTGAAGACACAGACCTTCTGAGGCAGGAGTTCCCAAAGCCTGACCCATGGGACATTTACTATGGAGCCTGCAAAGGAAATTTTCCCCCTGTAACTGCAGCCAGGCTGCACTTGTTTTGTTGTGCTGCTTCAAGCCAGCATCCCAGTCATGAAAACTGACCCTCACATGACTTTCATATGAGCAAAGATGTGGGAATCTCTGATACAAATGAGACATCTCCATCTTCTCCAGCTCTCCTCTGCCAGTCTCACCCACGGCTCTGAGGTTCAAAAAAGGAGAAAGATTTGGTCACCTCCCAGGTGCCTACCCTCAGTTCCAGCCATAGTTTCCAAGGACACCTTTCATGACAATTCTCAAGTTCATTCAGTTATCTTAGGTAAAAATGCCAAATGACTGCATTACTTCCTTGCTGACTTTCAAAGGAAATTAGGCTAATTACAGCCAAGTGCATTTGCTATTGGTATTCATGGCCTGCACTGAACTGATTAAAAAACTAACCCTCATAGGTGAAATACATCCATGTTCATAGCTAATTTTTTTTATTACAGGCTTATGCCTTTATTCGAAGGCACCTTTCAAAGGCTCTAATCACTCATAGCACAACAAATTAAACAACAAACACGGCCAAACACAATCCTAGCAGTACCAAAATCACACCTTCCAGAGGAACTGGGCCAGCCCAGCACTGCTCTCTTCCCATGAGAAAACTTCCCCATGCTTATTAGTCACTCCACTTTCTCATATCCCCAGTGATGCTGTTTTCCCTCCTCTGGGAAAATGATTTCCCTCCGGGGCAAGATCTAGAGAGATCCACCTTTCTCCTGCAGCCCAGCTTGGAGCAACACATTGTGGGGTAACCAGAGGGAAACCCCAGATTTGCCCCAGCGTGGGGCAGAGCAGTAGCCAGGCAGGCACCTGTCTCTCCTTGCTCTCACTGCTGGGGACCACAGCACTGCTGCAGCTCAGAGACTGGTGCCCAGAAAGTGCCCTTTAGATAGGGCTGACTCCCCCCCAGCCAAGAAAATGGAAGGATGGGGCCCCACAAGGTGCCTGTAAGGGAGGCCCAAGGCAGCCTTGTCCCATGCCGTGGGGCAACGAACCACACAGGTTGCAGAGCGTGTTTGTGTCCTTAAAACACAAAACCCCTTAAAACGTGCCAAGTATCTGTCGGCAAGTAAAACAAAAGGGAACCAAAAATGTCACAAGCTGCCCTGATACTGTGCCCCGCAGGAATCCCAGCACCATGTGTACAGGGGCCGGTGGGCTGTGGGTCAGCTGGGCTGCTGATCCCCAGGTGTTCAGAAACCGCAGCATTAAAGAAGGTGTGATGGGTGGGGTTAGAGTGAACAAAAGCGAAAAAAACCATTTAAAAATAAATTTAACACCCACACGCACTTTCTAATGTTGTCTTTACTTTTCAGGTCTGATCCGTATCCCAGCAAAAGGTCTCTGCTGAGGCAAAGCCCCGGGCTGGGCGGCTGTGCCGGCAGGGAGCTGGGCTGGGGTAGAGGTTTGGAGCTGCTGTGGCATCTGGCATGAAAAAATGTCCCGGGAAGCTGTTACATTAAATGGCCAAATCGATTTATTGAATGGCAGGTGTTAGCTACAAACAGATGGAGAACATAAAGGCATAAGCAGGCATTTGTATGGAAAAGAAGCCATCGATTTGTAGCGAGAGACTCAATAGTGATCGTTACAGCCTTTAACAGAAATGTTCTTATCTTTTATGGGCTGGGCGCGGAGCGACAAAGGACCGAGGGGCAGCAGGGAGCGCAGCCCGAGGTGCCGGCGGGGGCAGCGGTGCCGGTGCCGGTACCGGTACCGGTGGTGCCGGCGGTGGCAGTGGTGGCAGTGGTGGCAGTGGCTGTGGTGCCGGTGGCCGCGGTGCCGGTGGTGCCGGGGGTGGCAGTGGTGGCAG
>NW_009953571.1:4650487-4650745 GCF_000747805.2 Chaetura pelagica
GCTGGCAACTTTCACCCGCCCGGAATTAATTAACGTTGTCTCGTTAAGCGAGATGCGTTTAGCCCGGCCACGCGCATGCTGAGCCGGGCCAGGCTGGAGATAAACCGGCAGCAAATGGGGGCGCCAAAGAGGGGGGAGAGAGCCCTGACCTCGAGTAAGGGGCTTGGAGAGGTGGGGAGCAAGGGAGTAAAGGCTGAGGAGGGAGGCGATCGCCGAGCAGGGCCTGCCACTGCCCGGCAGCGCGGGCGCGGGCTACCG
>NW_009953571.1:4650770-4652083 GCF_000747805.2 Chaetura pelagica
GGCAAAGCCGGGGGCTCTGCAGGCCCGCTCCCCCCGACCCCTGCCCCTGGCCCGACGGCATGAGCCCCTCGAACGGAGCCGAGGCTCCTGAAGGAGGTCGCTGCGCTCTGGCTGTGCG
Source organism: Chaetura pelagica (assembly GCF_000747805.2). Lineage (NCBI taxonomy): Eukaryota > Metazoa > Chordata > Aves > Apodiformes > Apodidae > Chaetura > Chaetura pelagica. Next base: position 4,650,889 of record NW_009953571.1, read on the forward strand.
AAGGAACCCCGGATGGCGCGCTGGGCACAGGGAAGAGTCTGCAGAAGTTGCGCTTCTCATCTTTTCTTGGTCGATTTTCAGGCTCAGCTGTTTGATGCAATTAATGCAACTCTTTTTTATTTTTTTTCCTTTTTATCTGAACTCTGTGTGCGTGTGTGTCAACATGCAGCAGGTGGTTTATTATATTCCCCGGTTATTATTTTATTATGGGCTCTTTTTATAGCTGCAATCACAATAATGCCCCGGAGTTTCGAGGACGAGAATTCTACGTCTGTTTTGCACCAGTCACACCAGCTTCTGCTGATATTTGTTGGGAGAGGGGGTCTCACACGTGGGGAGCTGGAGCGACTTCTGCTGTGCCGGGAGCGAGCGGCAGTAGGCGCGAAGTTTGACTTGAAAAACAGCGGCCACCCAAGGAAGGCCGAGAGGGCCGGGGAGCGCTCTGGGGCTCGCACCCGGCTTGCCAGGTTTTGGGGAAGGCGGAGGGGGGAGCACTTCCCCAGCCGCCAAGGTACGTGGCGCCAGGATGGCAGAAAGGTTTGGCGAAACTGTGAAAAGCAGAGATCAGCTTGTCTTGCTTTAACCTACATTAGCTCTGGGTCCATATGGTAGATGCTGCCTGTGGATCCTCCGCACCAACGCGAGGCCCTATTCTTGCACGCCGCCCTGCTTGTGCCAGATGGTGCCTGGACCAAGTGGCCATGCGTGGGGTGGCTCTGGTTAGCCTAATAAACGTCCAATACAAGTCAAAAATCAAAACACACACATACTAACATCTGCTAGAGCCTGCAGTACCCAGCTAGCCTTTCAATACTGAATTAAAGAGCCCCACAGCCCTTCTGTTCCCCTAGGTTAGACACTCATTACCATTTATCAAGCACTGATGTTATCTGGCCTCTCATTTTATTTAGTACCGAAGCTATTAGCATCAGATTTGATTTTGACAGTTGACGCTGCTGCTGGTAAAGCCGGGATCTGGCCAGGCGGATTGCTGCAAAATTCCGAGTTCATCAGCGGTGACACATTCCTCTTTCCCACTTGTTTACAAGGCCGAGACAAAAGAGCTCCTCGTCTGTGCTTCTGCCTTGCGGTTTGTCTTCAACGCAGACACTGCTCCCGTCCGTGCGCGCCGAGCACACGCACACACACACGCACACACAGACACACACACACGCACACACAGACACACACACAC
>NW_009953571.1:4652215-4652495 GCF_000747805.2 Chaetura pelagica
ACGCACACACACACACACACGCACACACACACACACACCCACACACACACCCAGGCCACAGCAGGACCACTCAGGACGGAGCCAAACCAAGTGCTCCCGGCCCTGGATTCAGCCCCCCGACCTGGCCAGCGCTGGTGACCAAGAGAAGTTTTAATCCCACTTTGGCGGCCACCCCGTCTCCCGGCCTGGCCCCCTCCCTAAACCCGCCCACACGCGCCGGCGCCGGTGCGGTGGCACCGTTCACGGTGGCGGCCGGTGGCTCTTGTGTCCCTGGCTTTTC
>NW_009953571.1:4653483-4667076 GCF_000747805.2 Chaetura pelagica
CGCTCCGGGGCCAGGGCGGGCGGGGGGGGGGACGGGAAGACACATAGTGATAGGAGGGTAAAGAAGCGAAGTAAGGAACTAAACAACGACAGAAAGTGGCTTTTAAACATTTCGTCCTCTATTGTTCGGCCGCTCTGGAAAGCCTGCTCTGTGGAGAGGCGTCTGATCTTGGAGGGAACTCTCCCAGGGCGAGCGCCGTAAATATCTCAACAGATGCTTGGCTGGTTCGTAATCAGCTCGGCTCCGCGGCGGGCAGCGCGGCAGCGGCCCCAGCAGCAGGGTATTAATTCTGGATACGAGGGCTCTCCGCAACATTTGGTTCTTTTTTTTTTTTTTTTTCCAGAAAGGAAAGATGGAAAAGGGGAGGGATCGGCCGTGAGTCTGACTGACAGTTTACATAATGAGCTTGTGAGGATGCGAGGCAAGTATATAAACAGCTCGAAGGGAAGCAAGTTTTCCATTTACTGGGCGCTGTAGCACCGGGTGAAGGAGGAGCGGTTCCACGCTGAGCACTCCCCTCCGCGGCTCTCACCAAACCTCCCCGGCTTTGGAGTTTATAAAGGCGACGACAGCGAGCAGAGGTCGGCGGTTGGCTGCAGGATTAATTCCCAGAAGCGAAGGGATCGACACCTGGATTTAACCTTCCTGTTTCGGCTGCTGCTCGAGGGATATCTGGAAGAGCAGGTTGCTGCAGGAAAGTCGCCGTGACGCCTCTCTTTTCTCCCTCGGCCGAGAAGCGCCCGCTTGGACCATTTGAGGAATACAGGAGGAAAAAACTAAACCCACTAAGAACTGGAGGCTTGAATAACACAAGGATGACAGCCTCGCGCATCTTTGGCTTGACGTTTCTCTTAATGATTTTGCAGCAGGTAATCGCACATCGGAAAATAAAAATGATAAAAATAAAGGGTTTACGAAATGTAAAGCGGGTGATGGAAGCAAGTGTGCATGGCAAAGCCGGGGTAAGGTCTGATTTGGCTATTTTGTGTGTCTCCCCTTTGTGCAGAGGGTATCCGGCTCTGGCGTCTTCCAGCTGGAGCTGCACGAATTCGTGAATAGCCACGGGTCCCTGGCCAGCGGGAAGCCCTGCTCCCCCCACTGCAGGACCTTCTTTCGCGTTTGTTTGAAGCATTTTCAGGCAGTGGTCTCTCCGGGCTCCTGCACTTTCGGCAGCATCATCACCCCGGTTCTGGGAATAAACTCCTTCAGCATCAAGGATACAGAGAGATTTGACAGCCCCATTAAGTTGCCCTTTAACTTCACGTGGCCGGTGAGATTCCACTTTAAACCCGATCGCGCTGGTGGGGCAGGAGGGCGGCAAGGGAAGGCTGATCTGCAGCGCGCTGCTAATCTGCCATGTAAACAAACTACTTTCGCCTTTAGACTTTATTTCCAGAACTTCCTTTAAAGGTAATTTTTAAAAAGCTAAAAGGCAAAAAACCCAAACAAATACACACACACACCCAAAAAAAAAAAAAAAAAAAAAACCAGAAAAATGTTATCTGTTTCTCAGGCTGGTTATAATATCCTCATGTATTTTCTTCTGTTTTTACTTTATAGCCTGAAGAGAAGTGCCAGTCAGAGGTAAGGACACATCACATTTGACAGTCATAAATGTGCTATCAGGACACTCTGCATTTTGTGTCTTGCTGTTTTCTTTCTCCATATTATGGTGCAGTAAAGTGCTCTCTTAAAATATATAGATTCGCAAGCTACGAAGAGAGTTGGATGCATCCCAAGAAAAAGTATCAGCTCTGACAACTCAGTTGACTGCCAATGTGAGTACAACTCTGAGAACACTAACAGGGAATGCATTTAATGCATCAACTGCTACCCCAATTTTTTTAAGTGACAAAAAGATATCATGTGTTTAATACTTGGTTCATGTTACCTATGTGTTTAAAAAAGCAACTGCATGCATGTGGGACTTTTCCAAAATTAACATCCTCTGTCCTACTGAATTGTCTTATGCCTTTCTTTCAATAATAAATTGTAATATTGATTTTGCTTTAGATATATGCAAATAATCTTCGAATCTTGACAGAATATTCAAGGATGGGGTGTTTTTTTATAAATAGTGTCTTGCTTGGACATTTGGGTGGACTGGGGTACAGATGAAAGTAATTATTGGCAGGAATAAAAATTGGTAGAGACATGGATTGAAGCCTATTATATTTTGCTGTTGCATTAATATGTGGGCTAATGGCATGATGGTGGTAAAAGGGGCTCTGAGAACTAATTTAAAGTTATACTTAAAGAGTGGACATTCCTGATTTTTAACCAATGCAGACAGCATTGTTTTCTCTAAGGAGCTTTATGAATAAGTAATGTAAGACACTTGGAAAAAAATAATAGTTGAAAGCCAGGTGGGGTTGAGGCAATGCTGTGTATGTACCTGAGCAAGTTTATTTGTGAGTTCTGTGCATCTGCAAAACAGAAGCTTGCTAGAAAAATAAGCAGTTCTAGAGTAAATAAGCCACAGATGAATAGACATCAAACTAGACCATATTGACATCCTCGTTTGTGGGAATGAATAAACATCAGGCCACATGCTACTGAAGAGGACATTCCTGTCCATCAGCTCTCTGAATAGGTGGAACACAAAACTTAGGATTCGAGGGGGAATCTACTGTGGAACAATTCGGTTCAGTAAGCTCTTACTCAGCACAGGAATTAGTAGCCGGGCGGCAAGGGAAGCGCGAAGCAGGGGGTTAAGGGATAATGTTGCCCTCCTCGCCCCCCCGGGGCTTTAGTGGGCGTCGGGCGGGCCGGTGAAGCTCCCGGAGGCCTCCGTGCATGGAGGGGTAGGAGCCGCTCCGGCCTCCCCAGGTACCGCGGGGTGAGGTGCCCTGGAGGCCTCAGGGGAAGTGCCAGCCCCGCGGCAGCAGGAGGGAACCCGTTTGTCCAAGGGGACCCCAAAACGTGTCCCCTTGTCCGGTTCTGCCAGGTGAGCCGACCCTGGCTGTAGCTGTCCTTGCGGCGGGTCCCTAGAACACGGTGGCTTCAACAGCGCTTTGCTGTTACAAAGCGTCGTGCGGGGTGACCCGGCAGGCACCCTGGGCCATGTCATCATGCTGACCTTCCCACTCCCTGCCCCGAGAGACCAAGCAAGCCCCACGCTGAGGACTTTGCCCCCGTTGGCTGCAGCTGCCGGTGCTGTGCTTCACCTCTGCGAGCATTAGCAGCCAAGGAGAAGCGAGCAGGGAAAGGCTCTTGGCGGATATCCCTGAATCGGCAGTATCTGTTCCAAGTTAAAGTGCTAGCAGCTTGCCCACACAAATGCTTCCACCCTTCCTGCTGCCAGAGGAGAGGAGGCAGGTGTGGTGTAGAAGTGGGAATCTTTACTGTGGGCTTAGGGCTCCCATTTGGGTTTTTTCCGTCTCTCGTTCCCACAAGTCAGAGATGCCTCCTCTTGCTCCTTTCCTAGCAAGAGTTGCAGGAGTTCATGTTTGTTGTATAAACTGAAAAACTAAAGGACAACTTGTCAAATGTTGGCTCTCCTTGCTCGCTTCCTCCTGCCCCAGAACTCCCCATACTGAGAATTTTTTAAATAAAGCTTTAGAAGTGCGAAGGTGGTTTTCAAAATAATAATAATTTTTTTAAAAAAAGCTGGCATTTCCCCTGCAAAAAGTGTGTTCTGTGCTGCCATGTGTACCTATCTAAACATTTCTGCTTTTTTGTGTTCTCTTTGTAGCCATCTGCCTGTCTGGATGCACTGAACAAAACGGATACTGCAACAAGCCTGGAGAGTGCCTGTAAGTAGATGGCAATTGCAATCTGAACTTCAGTTAAAACGTCGCCTTGTAACAGAAACTGAAACTCTTTTCCATGTCATTAATGTTTTAATTTGACTTTTCTGGTAGCTGCCGCCCCGGCTGGCAGGGCCGCTACTGCGATGAATGCATCCCCCACATAGGCTGCCGCCACGGGACTTGTAAAACACAATGGCAGTGCATATGTGATGAAGGATGGGGTGGCCTCTTCTGTGATCAAGGTTAGTTCTGAAGGCTGTGCTTATGGCTCTAGATTGGGCATTCCTCAGTACTGGACTAAAGATTCTGACCCATTGGATCTGGCCTTAAATTTCCACAAGGTTCATGTTCATGGGCGTTGAGTTTGTACCACGGGTGTCTTACAGACCAATGTTTGTAGTAATTTTGGTTGGAAACAAGCAAACCTTTTTGGCACCTGCAGTTTTCATCCTGGAAAAAAAACCACAACAGTCACCCGGATGACTATTGAACAGGCAAGTTTTTTTGCCTGTTCAAGCTAAGTTTAACTTGCTCCCTATACAACTATAACAATTTACTAAACAGTTTCCAGTAGCAGTAAACACCATCATTTGGGCCTTCCTTATTTTGCATGCAAGGAAGTTAACTCATGTGATAAGTCTGGAGCATGAGAGAAAAATCATGTAAGCAAGAATGAAAAGTACAGGTTCCATTTTAAGGTACACCAGACCACTTCCACCTATTCAACCCACTGAATCACTGAACCGTAGCCAGCTGAGCAGTCATGTCCTCAAGGCCATATATGCACTGCTGGCACTGAGATCATTAAGTGCTCAAAGCAAGCTGTGTTTTCAAGACAGTTATAGGATTAAGATGGTGAAGTCGGAATTAAGCAGGGAAAGTAAAGTTGCAGATTTTTTTCTGCTCGTAGTTATCTATTAACCAGTTGTATTCAAATTACTCTATGGTATTTATTGAGCTAATAAAGATTTTCTGCTTATGTCCTATGAACTAGTGTGCTTAACCTCTGTCTCAGATTTAAAGGGGGGAAAAAAAAAAGGGCTGTCCAGCTTGGCAGATAGTTTAGACAGTTTAAACTACTAACATTCATAACAAGAGAGTATGGTAAATAAACAATAAAAGACTTCATAGTGTTTGTTTAAATCTCCAGGCAAAACCATCTTTTATTTCCTTCACTCCCCACGACGTGCCTCAGAGCACACCTTTTCAAGATGGGTCTCACTGTGTGAGTGAGGTGTGACTCGTTGTGCACAAAGTGCCTCAAACGCCCTGGCTTGCTTTTCAGAGAACATACACTTAGGAACCATGTTTTCCAACTTGGCATCTACCTCCTGTTGCAGCTCATGGGTTTATGCACACAAAAGAGGCAGAGTGTACCAAACCATAGAGAAATTTAAAATTTTGCTGTGTTTCTCAAAATTCAGAGCCCATGGATTACAGTGATGGAAATACTTTATGGAAAATTCTGTCTTTTTTATTGACAAAAGTGGTTTTGTTTGAACGTCTTTTCCCAGCTGTCCAAAGACATTTTCTCTAACTCCTGGTATCTTTGCAGATCTGAACTACTGCACCCACCACAGGCCCTGCAAAAACGGAGCAACTTGCATGAACACTGGCCAGGGCAGCTACACGTGTTCCTGCAGACCTGGCTTCACCGGTGTGGACTGCGAACACGAGATCAGCGAGTGTGACAGCAACCCCTGCAGGAACGGCGGTAGCTGCACGGTGAGGGCATTTCAAATGTAAAGTCCTCGTGTGAAGCAAGCCCCGGTATTCCTTTTCAGATGTGGTTCTGTAACAGCATAATGGGAATTTGATAGCACACAGGTGCATTGCTGAGGCTCACAACTATCATCCTGAGCCCTTCCCGAGAGGTGTCAGGGGAGGAAGTCTGTTACAGGAGGAGATGTATCACCTAGATTAGAACTAGTCAACTGATCCTTAGGTTTCTGTGGCAGCCATTATGAGAGGCTGGCAAGATCCAAGGCTGGTGAGGGAGTAGATCTGTAAAAAATAAGCTTCTCAAACCAAGAAATGTGCCAACTCTGTATTTTAATGGCAAATAAAAGAAAACTTTGGGTTTCTGCTGCGGGCGTGACACTAGTCAGACAATATGAGGACAATCAGCTGAAGCACTTTCTGTGACACAGGCTTCTGCATTCTTCATTTCCTGCAGTCTAGTGTTTCAGTGTGTTTTCAGACCCAGTCAATGATTGATTCTGCCTGTTGATAAAGATCAATTGATTATAGATATCAAATGTAGTCTGATGCATGTTTAAAGCTAATAGCCCAAGACCCTAGATCTCATCTTCCAAGGCCTTGGATTCTTTCTTCTTGGAAAGACCAGACAGTTTCGTTTTGATCAAAGTAGTGGGACTTACCTATGGCGAAGCAATGTAAGCCCATGTAAAGAAAAAGGGCACTCATTTCAAGGGTGAATGGCCTGATCACAGCTGTGTGGGTTGACACGTGCCATTCTGCTTGGGGAGAACTTTAGGGATTCCATTAGGCAGTAGTGGTGTTTGTAATGTTTTTTGCCTAGTTGCCTGTAGGCTTCCTACAGCTGCACCTGCTCTGCTTGTGGACCTGCATGGTTACTCCTATGTGCCAAGTATGGTTGGTTCACAGCTCTGTCCCTCGCAGTCCAGCCAGCAGTTATTTACTCCCCAAATGTCACTTTTGCCACATCAGAGTGTGGGTGTGAGGGACAGAACAGCCCTCACTGCTGACCAGAAAGAAGCGTGCAAGGAGCTGTTATTTGTCAGCATCAAGTAACTGTGGCCTCATGTTGTGTTTTGCAGGATATGGAGAATGGTTATCACTGCCTGTGCCCCCCTGGCTACTATGGCACTCACTGTGAGCACAGTGCGTTGACTTGCGTGGATTCTCCGTGCTTTAATGGTGGCACATGCTTGGAAAAAGAGCAAGGGGCCAGCTACACTTGCGTTTGCCCTTTTGGCTTCACAGGGTCAAACTGTGAAAAAAAAGTAGACAGGTGCACAAGCAACCCGTGTGCAAATGGTGAGTCTTTTTTGTAAAAAAAGATCTCGTGTCTCTGACTTGTTTGTGCTTTTCAGTGCAGAAGTGATAGAAATCCAATCTGACCTCTACTCTTCCCTCTCCCGCCCTGCATTCCACATCTACCCTAATTTGGGTCTCTTGCTGGGGGAGGAGGCTTTCACTGGCACTTGCTATGCAACAAAACAATGCTCAAGGTTTATCATGTGATGGAGAAGATGGCAGAATTTAGTAAATTAAATTAACTATTACATGTTTAGAAGGGGCATGTTTTTAAGGCATGGTGGTGCAATGAGCTAAATCAGAGGAAACCTTTAGATGCGCAGTTGTTTTGGAAAACAACCTCCCTCTTCTTGAGGCAGTATAAAATGCTAACTGGGGAGAGGTTTATGTTTCTGAGTGAAGTGTGTTGCAGACTAATTTTCTTTATTTTGTTTGCTTTTTTCCTCAGATGGTAATTGCTTTTACCTTGGTCAGATTCGCGTGTGTCGTTGTCGGGCTGGTTTCTCTGGTCAGAAATGTGAGATAAACATCAATGATTGTGCCAGAAACCCATGTTCCAATGGGGGAACTTGTCACGACCTGATCAACGATTACACCTGCACGTGCTTGCCAGGCTACAGTGGTAGGAACTGTGACATCAAAACCAGAGATGAATGTGCTTCTGGGCCATGTGAGAATGGAGGCACATGCTACAGCGGACTTTATAGTGCCAACTTTGTCTGCTACTGTCCTTCTGGCTTCATGGGCAACCGTTGTGAATTGCCAGTTTATTCAGTGCCCGTTACACTTCCTCCTAAACCAGTCCCCTGGATTGCTATATCCATGGGGGTGGGGCTGGTGGCTTTGCTCATACTGTTCTGCATGATAGCAATGGTCATCAGGCAGATGAGGATGCACCCAGAGCAGGACTTGGAGACAATGAACAACCTGTCTGACTTCCAGAAGGACAATCTCATTCCAGCTTCCCAGCTCAAAAACACCAATAAAAATAAAGACCTCGAAGTGGACTGTGGGCTGGAGAAATCAAACTACAAACCCAAGAATCATAAACTGGACTACAATCTGGTAAAAGACCTGACAAGTAGAGGGACCCAGGAAGAGAAATATTACAAAAGTGAAAAGTGTTTAGGAGAGAAGTCTCCCCTCCGACTACACAGGTGAGAATGCCTTCCTCCTTCCAGTCTTTCTTAAGGCTCCTCATCTTCATGCCAGTTTAGAAGCAAATGATAAAATATGGGGAAAAAAGAAACCTCAAGGAGATAAATCTTCAAACCAGAGCAAAGCCAGGAATCTTCATACCTGGAGTGTGTGTGTCACGGCCAAGTGCTGTCCTCAGTTACATTGCATGTGTTGTGCAGGGTGCTGCTAATATGGGTGCTGTGAAGGGGAGCAGGACTGGCTAGGTCAGTGGTGGGAGTAAAAACTGCCATTCTTTCCTCAATACATTTTTGAGGAACAACAGCCCAGGTGTGTAGTGAGTAGAAATAAGTACTTCACTTATTAAAAAGACAAAATTACCTGCTTACTGAGAAGAATGATAGAGTAAAAGTAATTACTGTTTTTTATGTATATAAAAAAGGCAGGTATTCACTGGCTTATCAGTGAGTGATGGCACTTCTGATACGTGTACTGAAAGTCTTGTCTGGGATATGCCTGTGGCTGTTTCACTGAGGGATTTGATGAGCATGCTGTTAGGTTAGCCATGGCAGAAGCATAGGAAGATAGTAGCTGTTTCATACTTCCGCTTTTCTAGTATGTTGTCCTGCCATCATATAGAACACGTGAAACTTCATCTTCTGCACTTCCCTCCCACACCTTCACAGCTATCTCATTCCACCCCTCCATATTCATGGTAGGTTTTGAGAGTCAGGCTTCTTAGCAGTCAACTAACGTACTTTTCTCTCTGTCCTGCATTAGTGAAAAGCCAGAATGTAGGATATCAGCGATATGCTCTCCGAGGGATTCGATGTACCAGTCCGTCTTCGTGATAACAGAGGAGAGGAATGAGTGCATCATAGCCACAGAGGTAAGTACACACACAGGTGAACAGGCATAAATTCACAAAGTGAAGGGGTAAGTTATCCTTTAGAATTGCATCCGAGAAGTTTATTCTATTTCCAGGGATGCTTCCCAGCTTTCGCCTCCTCTTCCGTGGCCCACACGGAACATACAGTGGGGAAAATAAATTAGCAGCTCTGGTTTTATTAAACCAGAAATGTTGAGCTTAGATAAGTCAGCAGGAGATGCAAGCATAGAACATCAGCCCATAAAAATTCAGTACATTGTAGGATTATTTTCTCTTAAATAGTTAGTCAGCAAAAATAGGAATTGTAATAATGCACAAGCCCATTGATGGAAACCCATGTTTTTTCCCATTATTGCAACGGATAATCTGTGTTCTGGGGAAACAGGCAAAACCATAGTTTTCCAGCAGAAGATGGAAGGTAGCTGAATGTGTAAGTGTATAGGTGTAACAGCCATTTAGGAAGTCTGTAATAAGACTGTGATAATTTCAACCTCTTGGCATTTAAGCTCCAGCTATATAATCTCTAACCTAAGTTAATGCTGTTATTGATAAACACGTCTGGATTTTGATGTTATTTTGGAAAGCCAGAGGACGGATACAGGAAAAAGGAAGGGCCTAGCATTGAGCTTGAAAGTCTTTAAAAAGCAGCTATGGAGGAACCAACCAGTTTTGGAGAATTACTGACCCTTTGGAAAAGACTCAGTGAAAATTAAAGGCAGTTTGACATTAACCAATACCTGCCTTCTTCAGCATAGCCATCTGTACGACTGTTTTCAGACACCAGGAAAGAGAAGCTTGCTGTGCCACGCAGCAGGGATCTGTGGAGTCAGATCTGCAGGATTCTTTCTGCCTTACCAGGGCAGATATCAGTTTTCCTCTTGAAGGCAAGCTGCAACACAAGTCAACCAGCAATATTCAAAGTTTAAGACTAAGTGAAAGGATTATCAAAGATACAAATGACAGCTAGACGCTTCATTCCTATTAACTGACCTAAATACTGTATCTTCCTTTGAAGATCTTGCTCACCAAAGCTAGAATCCCAGGTTTACATCGGGCATCTTGAGAATTATTTTTATTTTCAGAACGACAGCTCCTGAAACCTGTCTCCACATCATTCAGGCTTAATGCTTCTGCACACAAGCTATTTAACTATACCGTCTGCTTTTTTTTGAGGGAAAGCATGCTTTCCCTCAGTCCAGGCAGAGAGGCTACTCATCATATAGACAACTTTTTTTGCTGGTGACTCCTTGTCTCCGGACCCAGACAAAACCACTGAACGCTGATAGTTGCACTGCAGAAATGTGTGGCCTACATTGCTTTGGTTTGACATAACTTGAAGTCCAGTTTGTTAGTTCTGCACACCCTTCTCATTCCTGGTATTATTTTATATCTTGACAGGTATAAGACTGAAGATCAGCCCATTTGCACCTCAGATTTGCTAATGCCAGTAGATGGACGTTCCTGCTGCATTGTTTACAATTCAGAACTGGATCGGACTGTTTTTAATTACATGCAACTTGCTGCTCTCAGGCGGAGGATGGAACTGGGTGAACTGGACAGACTGTGAATTTACTGAAAGATGCAATACACCTTTGTGTTCTTACTGCCCTTGTTTGAAGTTTGATACCAGAAATCTCATTGGCTATGGAAGAGGGGAGGCAGAGGGGAAGAGAGAGGGGTTTAAAATGTTGTTGTTTTAATTTGTTTTTTAAAGATACTGAGGCCAGTTCCTCATGGACAGAACCCTGGCTTTCCAGAACTTTGGTTATGGGAGGTGCCAGTAGATGAGGAGGCACTTAACTATCACAGATGTTGCCATGGAAGGTGTGAAGAAAGACACATTGCTATGCTGGTAATGGATACAGTATAAACGAGGTCTCAGTGTTTTTTTCTGGGTTAAAAAGTGCCTAAAATGTGTCAAGAGAATCTAACAAGCCCAAACAGAGACTTGACTGCTCTTTTTGCAGTTACCTGAACAGTATTGGGTAGGGATGATTGATACTTCCTGCTACACACCTATTTGCATCTCCTCTCTCCTGCTGCATGGACTGGAGCTGGTGTAAGGGGTGAGAGGAGGAAGGAAAGAGGAATACCAAATTTACATGTAATCTCATTTGGTGATGCTTTGGAGATCTGATTGACTCAAGCCACAAGATAGGACAGGATTTTTGTGGATTTAAACATTTCAAGAAGGAAAATTTGTAATAAGGAATGTGTCCTGCCTCTTCCCCATTGATGAGGAGGAGGTGTGATCCCAGCTCTGTTTAAAGCCTTACAAATGCGTTTGAAATCAATCAGCTCCTGGAACCTTTATGTGCTGAGCTGTCTCAGCTGTTTTCATGCCCTTTGCACTACCAGTGATTGTGAATAGACGTTACTTTTTTCTTCTCCTTCCTCATTCTCCTCCCCCTCCCCCCGCCTTATTTTAACACAAATTTGGAGGTTTATGTCGTGTTTCTGAATTAGGTGCCACCTTCTATTGCAAATAGTCTCAAAATTGCAGCTGTTACTTTCTGAAGAAGGAGCAGTGTGGCCCCCCCCCCCATTTTTCCATCTGGTTGCTAAACTCCAACTCCTGTCCTTCATCCCGGTTCCAAATGCCCAATAGCGAAGCACCCACTGAGATGCCCTCTGCCAAGACAGGTGGAGATTAGAGTTAGAAGGTTCTAGGCTTGCCCTGTTTCTTTCATACCTACTGACTGCCACATGGAAAAGGGGGAGCCTGCCCCAGGAAACCAGAGGCGTGGAGAAGCTCTTTTCTTATATACATATTTACAGCAATAATGTCGGACACCCCAGTGGAAAGTGCTGTGACACTAATGAGACCGTGGGGTGGGGCAGAATGAGGAGGGAGGAAACAAGATCTCTTTGAAGAAACCTGGACCATGCTCTCTTGGACAGCGACGTTCCTGCTCTTGTAAATCCTGTTGTTGGACTAGCCCATTTACTGCCTTGAACTGTGCAGACAAGACCCCTTTCATAATGTCCACTACTGACCTTCTGCTCTGACCACATAGGACCATTTTGAAGATGACCTTCAGAAATCAATAATATGGGTTTTAGTTTGTCTGTTTGTAGTTTATTTTGAAGACTAGTATTTCAGTAATTTAAAAAAAAATCAGAAGCACTGAACTTTCTACGTTTTATAACATTATTTTGTATATAATGTATATTTATAATCAAAACAGAAATGTAAATATGTTTATTACTTCTCATGTAATGTTTTTAATGTGATGACAAAGTTTGAATTTTATTTTTTTTTCAAGCAATGAAAATACTTTCCTGCTACCATGAAGTTTACTGTGGTTTGTCCTTTTAGGCTTCAGGTTCCATGATTCTGTGACAGGCAAGGTTACCTGAAGCCCTGAAAGTCAGCTTGTCTGCCTGCTTCCTGCAGTCAGCCCTGCATTTACATTTTGCACAACAACTGCTATCAGCTGCTTTTATAACAGTTAACCGATATCAACAAAATTGTTCAGCTGTTTCTGACAGAAAAATTATACATATTTACATTGTAATATTATATAATATTTAAATTATATATACACATACGTATTCTCTAACTATGGAGTGGGACTGAACTGTCAGGAAAGTTACTTTTATTAACACTTCATTCTTCCTCTTCTATGACAATTTGTGGCATGGAAGATTCAGATTTAATACCATTGAAAAGTGGCTTAATAAATGTGCTGCCTTTGGGTTCACTTACAGAACAAGATATTATTACTTATTTTTTTAATGCTATTTCTTGAAATACTTTCAGTAAACCCCTCATCTTGCCCTGCTCACGTTACTCTTGCACAGCATCTGCATCTACAAATGCAAGATGGTATCCTTGTTTGTTGGATTGCAATGGGTAAGAATTGCCTTTACTTGTGGGATTAGGAGGCATTTCAGGCTTTCTCTTCCTGCATTCCCTGGGCTACACCAGCAGCCATGTCCTCCCAGGGCATCACAGTCATTAGCCTCCAGAGCCCTTTTGAAGGATGTTTCCCTCCAAAAAAGTGTAAAAAGCACACTCACATAAAACACTCCCAGCAGGTTCAGTAGCCTTTGAAGCACACAGAGCCACAGGCAATTAAACCTCTCACTAGATCAGCTAGGTGCAATACAGCCACTGTCTGAATGCACAAAAGCAAAAACTGTAAGAACAGGAAACCACTGCTGCTCTGTTTTAAAAACAGACTTTTTTTATTGATGTTGTTGACAAAATGCCAAAAAAAGCATCTTGGTGTTGGATGCCTTCCCTATCTCTCTCCAAAATAAAATCTAACCAAAATTTGCTGGTTTTTTGTTTTGTTTTGTTTTGTTTTTTTAAGAAATACAAAACAGAAACCTCACTGGTGTGGTTATTTTTACTTTGTCACTAAAATACTGCAACTAATGGCTTATAAGGGTCCCTCTGCATGTGTTATTAAGGTTACATGAATACTATTTACTTTGGCTGGTTTTGATTCTCCCTCTTCAGTTCTTTACTTAGCAAAAAAATAACTTTCAAATCCCAGCCAATTTCCCTGGCTACCATTAAAATAAGTTTAAGACGAAACTCAGAAATAAAACCCACCTCCCCCTCCCCAAACATTCACCCTGTAGAGCAAACGATGAAAAACAAGCCATTGACAAAAAGCCGAGCAGATGCTCCCTGCTTGCAGTCCTTCCTCGGCAATGTGAAATAAACCCAACAGATGCCTCTCTTAATTGAGCACATGGATTACATACACACATGCACTCTGTCCTGCTTAAAACAAAACACACACAAAAATCAAACAGGAAAATAGCCAGAGAACTCGTCCC
>NW_009953571.1:4667126-4670406 GCF_000747805.2 Chaetura pelagica
GACAGGAAACTCTATCTGTGGACAGAAGGGAGTTGAAACTCATTAAAACCTGTGGACCTGATTATGTAGATCCCACAGGGTAAAGCAGGTACAACACATGCCTTTGTGTATCCACACAGGAGAGAGGAAAGAAAAAAACTCATCAGCTTACAAGGAAATCTGTGAATATTTACTGAAGGCAGAACTGCACTATGCAGCTACCAGAATAGATCACAGATCCTACACAGGAAAAACAGGAATGGTGGTGCCTGCTTCCACACAGGAGGAGATGGAAGGCGTATGTGAATCTGTGCACGTGTGCACATCCCCAAGTCCTTGCCAAAGAAACTACAAGCATATTAGTCAAACACATAATGCGACCTGGATTTAACCCACATCTCTGGCAAAAAAGTTCCTTACTGAGGGCTGCTGTAGCCTGACCAAAAGGCGGCTGTGACCCCACCCCCCCCCCCCCCCAAAGTGAGTCTGTCTCAGAGCCACAGTGTATGAACTCACTAGCAGGAGCTCTGAGATCCTTCTGGGCTGTAAAAGCTCAACCTGAATTTCAAAGATTCCCCTTGAGGACCACAGATGATGCCAGGACCATACACGTCCTGACAAATAATGCCTTTTCTTTTAACAAGCTTATAGAGTTCTCAGACCCAACTGTACGAATAACTAACTTCTCTCAGCATGATTTGCACCTACTATGGCAAGATCATGGATTTGGCTTGAGGACTGCACCTAAACTTGCCTTTCAGTTTTAAAAGACTGCACAAACTCACTTAAAAGCAATGTGATACAACAACAGTTTCAAGAACAGAACTCCTGATTCTGAGAGACTCTGGTGTTTCCTTGTATCTGCACCTGATAGAAACTATTTCCCAGCCAATTTGCCTTTGCCTGACAGCAAAGGCAAATAGAATGATTCACATCTGGAGATAATATAACCCTGGATGTTATGTGACCTGCATAACACTCATTACTTTATCTCTTCCACATACCATAAATAGCAATGGACTTGCCTCTTACATAGGTAATAGTGTAGTACGTAACTACCACAGAAGGACCTAATACTTCTTCATTTCTTCTGTGATGATCATGTCTTTCCTTCTGCCAATCAAGATGGAGACAGTGCTCAGGCTCCACTTATCCCTGCAGCCAACCCACCTTGCAGGTTGCTCTGCATGATGACCAGGTCATTCCGAGGAAGAGTTCCAAGGTGCAAAACAGCACCTTGTTCACAGTCATGTTTTGCAAATACAGAGATAAATGAGGAAAACATGCAGTTTGAGGAGAGGCTGTTTGGTGATGACATTTTTATCTGTGCTTTATGACTTATTTGTTGAGCTGTTACTTGCTTCACAGCAGTTTTGTTGATGATGTTTTTCACAAACTCCCTAGAAGGTCACAGAGGCACCATGTTTGTTTTTGTACATTAAGTTAAACCAACTTGTATTTAACATCCAAACAGATCTGCTGAGAGTTAGGTTTTTAGCTGGAGAGGCCATCACCAGACAGAACAGGATTCAGCCATTCCTAGCACCAGGCAAAAGCTCTGACAATCCCTGTACTTGGACACACAGCTCCCATGGTGGTTTGTGAGCAGGGTGAAAATTCCTGGTGCAAATATGAATCATGGTATATTTGAAATTCCTTTTCTATTAAGACTGTTCTGGTTTGGTTTGGTGGGTTTTTTGGTAACAGAGGAAGGGCCACAGGAGTGGCTCTGGTAAGAAGCTGAAAAGCTCCCTCTGCTCCAAAACCCAACCAATTAACACATGAAAGAACAGCTATAATACCTGAGCAGAGAGGCACTTGGGGGGAGAAGGATTGTGCTGGGGGGAAGGAGGACAGTGCTGATGGTTGATGAGGAAGAAGGGGAAGAGGGTGCCCAAGCAGAAGTTTCCCTGCAACCCATGGCAAGATGGCAGCTGTGCCCCTGCACCCATGGAGGAACGTGGTGGAACATTCCCTGAAGGCACCAGGAGGGGTGAACTTGGCCACTGGACTTGGATTTTGTGGCCAGAGGATTTGCTGCCAGTGGACTCTGATGACGCAGCCATGGAAGACCCGGCACCAGGGGAGTTTGTTCCTGAAGCAGCCCCTGACTCTGTGGAGCTGAGCAGCTGGAGCAGCTCCGGACCTCGTGGGAAGGATTCATGAAGGAGAGGTTCCTGGAGGACTCTGCCATGGGATGGACCCCTTGGGGAAGCAGGGCGGGACTGTAAGGAACCCTTCTTCCTGAGGAGGAAGGAGCAGCAGGAACCACCAGCCTGTGAACTGACTCCAAACCCCATCCCCTGTCCCCCTGTGCTGCTGGGGGGAAGGAGGGAGAGAAACTGGGAACTGGGCCCAGGAAGAAGGGAGGGGGTAACATCTGCAAGCCCTGCTCTGTGTGTGTCTGTGTCCTGTGTGCGTTTGATTAGTGTGAAATTAAATTATTATTTTTCCCCAAGTTGAGTCTATTTTGCCTGGGACCTTAATGGGTGAAGAACCCTGCTTGTCCTTTATCTCAACCCATGAGCTTCTAGTTGGGCTTTGTCCTTCCCATCCCAGTGTGTGTGTGTGGGAGGGAGTTGAGTGAGGGGCCATGGGGCTGGTTCTTTGTTGTCATGTTGGGCCCAAACCATGACACTGTTTAATATTTGCCTTTTATTTTCTGATTTGGCAGAAAATGCCAAAACATTGCCGAAGCATTTTTGTTTCTGCCCATAAACTCATTTGTTCTCTGGAAGATTTTCAGCAAAGAAACACAAGATGATCTGAACAAAATGCTTTTTTTGGGGGGAAAAAACCTCACACAGGATATAAGTGTAATAATTACAAAAGAAATGGCCCTCCTATAATCCTCTCTTTCAGTGCAGCCCACCAGTTCCTGGTAGAAGTTTAATCAATAGCTTCTCCTCCTCTCACACCTCCTTATAGTGCAGAGGCTCTTTTCTTCCTCCAGACCCCCTCCCTTAATGAGGATGACACTGATTTTCATGCTATTCATGGTATTTACATTTGTCAGAAGCTTCTTAGGAGGAGATTTTTTAAGTTCTCCAAAACTCTAGATACAATTCACAATGCGTGGCCAGGTTTCTGGAGACAGTTCACTTACATCCTAGGAACAGGTAGAAATGCCCACATGCTTATAATTATAAAAAGGCTCCTTTTTCCTGGAGACAGCACGGTTAGAAAGCCCTTACATCAGAGACACATTCTTCACAGGCGGGGAGGAAGAATTTCCTTGCTATTCTGGCAGTTGCTCCAGCACCTTCAGCAGACACAGGTTCATCTCACCTCACCACAGCCC
>NW_009953571.1:4670419-4673260 GCF_000747805.2 Chaetura pelagica
TCTAAGCCAACCATGAGGCTTATGTAGGGTTCCTGGAGAAAAGCAGACCCTTCCAGTTATCCCCTGGAAAGGCACCTGAAATAACTGGGAGCAAAGGGTGACTCTCGGAAGTTTCATTACCTGAAACTTGACAACCACCTTTAAGACAGGTGGAGCTGTGCAAGAGTGATCCTTAGGGTGAATCTGAGGAGCAGGTAACAGGATGTGGATGGTTAACCCCTTCCTGTCCTTGGAAGGCCTCCCTTTCCAAGGCTGCCTGTTCCGCTTTCCTGACACGCGAGATGGAGTTGGTAGCACTAACGTGGCTCAGAAGGATGTTGTGAGGACTCATTCATATCCTTCAGACTCCTTGTGGCTGAGGAAGTGCCAAGAAGCCTTTACTGGTCCCCTCTTATTGTTGGAGCAGCCACCCAGTGTAAACAGCATCTGGGCAGCACAGGAGCCGCACAGGCCCGGGGAGACCGACCCCGCTCCCGCCGCCTCTCCCGCCGCACAGGGACGCTCGCCTGGAGCTGGAGCCCAATCCGGCCACGCCGTGCTGCCATCACCGCTTCCTGTTTGCTACCTCACAACACCGTTTTCCTGTTTCCTGCCTGATTACGACCCTGCCAACTGTTTTTCCCAAGCCTGAGCGGCTTCCCAGCACCCTCCTTTTTGGCTCACACAAACATACACTCATTGACACCAGCCTGGTGACAGGGGTGCTGCTGGCTGCCCTGTAAAGCACAGCCCACTCCCCCCACCTGCCCCTTCTCTCATCCTGCCCACTGGGGTGCCCAGCCCTGGGCTAGAGAAGTGACTCTCACACATCCCACAAAGTGGGAGAGGAAGCAAGGAGGTGCTGGTAACTCCCAGGGTTTGATGGCAAGTGAGAGCAAGGCAGCGAGGTGCCCGCACGGCAGTGGAGTGGGGTGGATGCAGAAGGTGGTGACCTGAGGGACTCACAGAGTCCATCTCTTCAGGCATCCTGTATGTAACAGAGCTTCCCGTTTACTCAGCACCGAACATGGCACTGACCTTGATAAGCGAATGCTGAGGGAAAGCACTTTAAGGCACCAAAGAATAGGGGATTAACGTGATCCCCACTAGCTAGTCCCAACGGCTCATCACCATCATGGTAGATATTCTTCCGCTTACATAGCTGAAATTCCTTTCAGCACCCAGCCACTTCTGGTTATGTCTTTCTCCACTCTATTTGGAGCCTATTTGTGTGTGGTATTTCTCTGTGCACCTATAATAAAGTGATGTTCCCAGCCCTGTTTCAGTACCTGAGGCAGCTGAGCCCTTTAAGTCTCTCACTGAACATCAGAGCCTCTAACACTGAGGCAAGCTCCTTGGGTCAAGTGGGAAGAACAACTTCTACTACTCTCTACACCCTTGTTTAAGCACCCAAGGTGCTTAAAGGATCCCTTTCCACAACCCCTTGAGGACTGCTGTCTTCTTGCCAGTTGCCTGATGGTGTATCCAAAGTCCTAACAGGATCCTGGAGATCTCTCAGAGACAGGAGGCAGCCTACAGGCTGGCAGAAAGCAAACACTCTGCACATCTGATTTTAAAGGGATAGGGGGCAGGGACATTTGGGAGAATAACCTGCATTTAATCCCAGTTCACACTATGGCACAGAGGAGCCTCTTTGGATCTGTTACATAGCTCTGTTACAAGCTGAATTACCTTTACCTGCTCTCCTGCAATCATAGCAGCAATGACCTGTCACAGACAGATTATGTGAATCCTCTTTGTGTGCAGAACCCAGTTCAGGGCCCAGCCCAGCTAATACCAGTTACTTACTGTGTCAGGTCACCACCTTTCAGTTATGAAGAAAAATAGCCTTTGCAGACATACACCAGAGGCACGTGCCCATCTTAAACCGTGAGCTGGCACTTTATTTCCTCACATCTCATATACAATAGGCAAAAAAAAGCCCCTCCATCGTTCCTTTGCCTGTCTTGTCTATTTAACCTGCAAGTTATTTGAAGAAGGAACTGTTCTTTGCTATAGCTTTCATAATATTCAGGTACTTCTGAAACACAGCACAGCAAAGACCCTGGACATCAATGGGGCAATAACTGATCTAATAAATAAATAAATAAATAAAAAGAAAAGCTGCTTTCCCTAGCTAACCTTGACCCTGAATGAACGTGACATATGTGTGCTTTGAACTACCTCTTTTCTTACTAAAACACATAGAAGTAAGACTGTATCACTATTAGTGGTCTGACTGCAGAACAAAGTTTATGGCTATTCCATTTGAGCACTGCTGTCAGAAATCTGAGCAGGCAACAGTAGCAGAGCATTTTCTGTACGTTAATCTCAAGATGGACTGTTCCACCACGAGTAACTGTGGGGCACACTGCTCGGAAGAGGCTGGAGAGGAACAGATCACACCATACACACCCAAACTGGCAGCCTGTGGGAGTGGGTGTGAGCTCTGGCGTTGAAGGAGCTCTTCACCCTGCACCAGCTATTGAACTCACATTTTGTCTTCAGAAAGTACATTCATCTGTGCCGGGGCAGGGAGAGCAGCAGGAAAAGGGAGCACCAGTTCCATAAGCCTCTCACGCACAGGAGCTCATGCAGCCTCGCAGTCCCTCAGCATCCCTGCCCAACGCTGCTTGGCCAGTAGAGGTCTGTAGAGTAGTGGCAGCCTGAGGCTGCGGCTCTCGGGCTTCGAAGCTCGGGGTAGGTGGCAGAATACGCCTGTCTGTCACTAGAGGAACCTTAACTGAGAGGAGGTGAAGGGTCTCTTGTAACCGAAAACACAGCAGCGCTGTCACTGTGCTCTGCTCTTAGTGGGAAACAGGGTAGTGGGGCCGACAGAGAGTGACACGCCCCGAGCTGCAC
>NW_009953571.1:4673506-4692836 GCF_000747805.2 Chaetura pelagica
CATTCCTGTTGCTGCAAGCAAGGTTTGTTGCCACAGGGATGGCTTACGAACATCAGGACTACAGGTGCATCATCACATGGTCACAGACTTAACTGCCTGGCCAAAGTGCTTTTGTAGAGTTGGAAGGTTTTGCGCAGCTCTGGGAGCGCAATGGCAAGGCCACCAGTCACCCTGTTAAATAACAAGTCTCTGTTGCCAAGGGACACAGACTGAAGCATTGGACTTATAGCAAGAGGGTGTGTGGCACTGAAACCCCCACCATGGTGCAGACAAGGGATCAGAATGGACCCCTGCAGCCAGTGGGAGGCAACTCAAACATTTTCAACGAGACTGAAAACTCCTGGCCTCTCCCAAGGCTGTAAGAGATGAAACAAACTCTAGCCTTTGAGAAACCCACAGGGATTGAGGAATTTATGCCCAGGCCTTCAGGGACTTATTGTGGTGTATCACATGATGCAGCACACCAGGTAATGCTTGTTGGTTTGGTGCTGGGAAGTGCCTGACAGCCACTGCTCATGTTTCAGTTCCAGCCTGTGGCTCTGCACAAGGAGCACTGCAGAGCAGCAGGCATTGGGAGAAAGAAACACCATCGTTTCCCCTCAGGATCAGATTCCCACCCCTGGACCCCCTCTGCTGTGCTCCCCCAGCCATGAGCAGGATGCCTGGGCTGCAGCTGTAGCACCAGGAGGGGCTCATCAGTGACAAGAGACAAGCTAACAAACAGAGAAAGAGCTTTGTGTGGAAGACTGCAAGTTGCATCTCTCCCCAGCCTGCTATCACAAAACTGAGTGAAAATAGCTGCAGAGCAGCCACCCTCCAGTCTGTGCCTTGAGGGAGCAGAAAGCTTTCTGGTTTTCTCAGTTGTGCCTTTGCTTTAGGGGACACCTGTACCTCTGGCTCAGCAGCAGCGGTGGGGTCCATGATACTGCTGGGAGCCCTCAGGGAGCCAGGGACCAGCTCCAGACCCCTACATGGCAGCCTGCCCTACTCATCACTGTTCTTCTTGCCAGAGGCCCATTAACATACCAACATTTAATCACTGTCACTAGGGCACAAAGGAAGAAGGGCCCGGGAGCATAGGGCTTTTGAAGGTTTGCTGGAGAGGCATTACAGGTGAGGGTGGGACTGCAGGCTGGGAAGCCCAACTCTGGAGGCAGCCCAGAGGCAGGAGAGCAGGCCATGTGCTTCTCTTGGTTTGGCTAAAGATGTCACCATGTCACTCAAGGACAAGCACACTCAGTCACTTCCACAGCACTGATGTTTTGGGGTATGGCTGGTTGGCTTTTGATTTCTTTTCCTGAGGCTCACATACATTCTGGAAATTATACTAGCAAAGGAGCAGTCAGAGTAGGGGTATTTGTAAGCCCACAGCAAAAGGCATCAGCATGTCATAGCAAGCAGCTGCTCTGTGCACACTTACTTTGAAAAGGATTCCTCACTATCCACCTCTGTTCTTTCACTCCAGCTCCTGTTTCATTTACCCAGGTCCTGCCATCTCCTTCTTGAAAATAGATTATTGCAGCTCTCCAACCTTTCTGAGTAATTTTGCAGACAAGGTAGAGGCATTTGAAGCACTGCTGTGCAGCCACACAGAACACCATAGAAGATCCCACCCCAGACCTGCAGGGATCAGTCATTTTCCAGAAGAAGGGTGGATGCCATCCTTTATACCTTTCTAATCTAATTGCTCATATCCATAAACACCCCCTTCATGTCAATGCTGTTAGTCCAGCCACCTCGATGTGCCTGTGGCAGTTAATGCCATAGGGCTGCTAAATGAAAGGGAGCACCTCTTCATGTGGGCTCACCACTGCCTGAAGGGTGCTTAATACTCCTGGCTGCAATTTTCTAGGGCAGGATTATTAGGTCCAAAATGCCTTTGCATTCACCTCTGCAGTATTTGATGCACACATCTTGTGTTATCCTCTTGTTCTCTCCTTTTCTGACATATAAAAAGCATTGCTGAACTGTTGCAGCATATGATTCCTACAACACAGACAGGAGCATGTTCTGGAGTGTGAAGAAACTTCTGCTAATAGTACAAAGAATAACTGGTGAAGAGACATGGAGCTGATCTTTTATTTCTCAGACAAATTTCCTACTAGTGTAATTGCAGTGACTCCAACAGTTACTTGTGTGTAAATCAGCATCACAGGAATCTGGGGTGAGGCATCTATCCCCCCTCCTCTCCCAGCTCCTACTGTTCAGGCTCTGCAGTTGCCCTCTGCAGAATTCACCCTCTTTCTTTGTCGCTCACATTCCCCACCAGGTATTGTTATGCACAGTAGGTTATGGCAGGAGTCTGTATGGGGTTTTGAGATCTTCTGTGGATGGGGGCTGCCTTACCATTAAAGACAAACACCTCTCCTCAGTTCTGCTCTCCACCTTTACTGTAACTGCCCTCCTGCAGGATGTGCCTTTATGAATGACTGACACAAGCTGAGGACAATACAGAAGAGCCTCCTTTTGGCTGCAAAACCAGATTGCCAGAGGTGGTTGCTTGTCCAAAAAGAGGTGTTACCACACCATGTCACTGCAGGTCCCATCGGCAGGCACTGTGGGTATTCCCAGTTCCCCTGCTCCAAGATGAAAAACATTTATACTACCGAGAGAGAATAATTAAGAGAAAATAAGAAGAGCTGGACTTCACAAGGTACTCCACTGGGCTCAACAGGTTTCAGTGTAGGTTCATTTTTTACCCCTTCCTCCCTCTCAATAAAAGGACTCAAGATCCTTACATAGATATTTTCACATGTAACACAGGCATCTTCACAAAACAGAGACACGAGCTGTGCCACAGAGGACTGTTTTGGTGCACAGCCACGTGTACTTGCCTGGCAGGTGAGACACACACATTTCCTATTCACAACTACTGCCTTTAGGGAAGGGTTAAGCTGTGCCTTCACTGACATTTTCCTCTGGGGCCATGTGACTGCTCAGGGAATGGGAGAACATACACTTTAGTGCTGTTAAACACTTACAAGTCTTTTGAATAAGCCTGTAAGGAATTCACCCTTCAGCTCATAATTAAGTGTATTATAGCTTTATTACTAGTGTACCATGGGGCTTCCAACAGGCCACTGTCACTGCCCCAGGACTCAAGCTCTCCACATCATGATCAATGCCATACAGAGACAGCAGGGTCTTCTGTATAGCTCCTACTGTAATTCTGCAAGCACAAGGCTCTGCTTGGTACATTATCAGCTCTCTATTTCTAATGTTCACTTAAAAATTTATCTGCCATATATGATGTTCACGGAGTAAAGGGAGACACTGTCTTTCCCAGCTATGATTTACCACAGACACAGTGCAATAAGTAGGTACTTCTTGGAGTGCACTCCAAGGCTGGAGCAAGGAAAGTGGATGAGATGTGCAGCAGGGTTTGGTGGTGGTGGTGGGTTTATTTTGTTTTGTTTTCATTTTTAAAAATACTTCCTTATTCTGTGCTTCCTCTTCAAATTTCAGGTCAGTAGATGATGTTGAAGAGCATCCATGAAGGATTAACCTTATACTCTTTGGACCACAGAGGAGCTCACTTTTGATCTCTTTAAACCTACCCACTCACACTTTCTTGCTGAGAAATTTCTACTAGCTCAGGATGACGTTCCTGCCAGACTTTGAATGTCATCATATGGAGATCTGCTCCCACACAGAAGGGTGCAGAAAAGATGATGTGCTAATGAGCTACCTTCTTATCCCTGCTGTCAGTTCACTGACTTTCCCTCCTCCTCCTCCTTCCATCCCCTGAACTGCAAATGTAATTGCTTTGCAGCAGCATTGCAAAGAGCCCAGTCCATCTGCAATCCTGGAATCCCTCCAGAGGGCAAAGTCTCGGCTTTGTGCTTCAAATTATCTTGTCTTGTCTCTAGAGAAGAAGGAAGAAAATACCAACCAGGGCACTGATGCAGTCAGACTGAGCAGCTGAAATGAGGCCAGCATCCCTTTTGCCATCGGACTATCCAGGCTATCCTCCTGCCAGCACTCAGCAGGCCAGGACAAGCCTGTTGCCACCATGTCACTAGAAGTGTTACTCTGCTTGGCTGTGCCACTTGTGCCTGAGCCTGCTCTCCTCATGCCTTTCTCAATACATTACATAGCACCAAGCAAGCACTATATTATCTAAGACAGAATGCATAGCCCAACACCTAACTCATCCCTCATGTTCCATAAGGAACTTTACAATTTCTGCGTGCACAGGGCTTGGGTGCAGGCAACCAGGGTACTCCATACTGGTTGCCACTTAACCTTGGGCAAGCCACTTTCCCCTCCCACTCTTCCTAGGTATAAAGTGGGACTAATACCTACTCATCTGCCTCCGAGAGGGATAGTTAGACCCAATTAGCCAGTGTAAGAAGGGTTCTGAGTGTTACTAGAGGACACTGATGCAATATCTGAGCCTGCTCAGACAAGAAGTATGCTCAGGCTAGAGGCAATGAATACAGCAAGGCCAACACTCTGGTTCTGGGGTGCTTGTGGTCTGCTGAAGGCATAACATCATTACAGGTGTCACAGTTATCAGCATCCTCTTTCAACTTCATCTCTCCACACACAGATTAGAGCTTGCTGAGAGGCCAATGGTTCTGCTTAAGGCCCTCAGAAACCGAGGACGAGAATAAGGGATCAACAGAGGAAAAAAAAAACAAACAACAAAGGAGTGAGAACCCTGCATGGGGAGATAAGCAATTTACCTGCTCAGTTTTCTTAGAGGATCCATAAGTACAACATTTAACAAATAATAGTATGTAAGTAGTTTGTACATATCAGAGAAAAGCTTTGTCAACACAAACTTGACAAAAAACAATTATACTTTCAAACTGTGTTGTTGCTCAGCTCCCTTGTTTATTAAACCAATGCCAACTTTTTTTAACTTTTTCAATTAAAAGGGTCCAACTGAGAGCTCAGTGCTGCTTTCTGCCCTCCCATTGTTTCTCAGTTTCCCATTTATAGTTGCTTTGTTATTAGCCTGGTCACACAGTGTGAAATTACTTGTTTTCAAATCGAGTGCACTAGGTTCTCAGCAAACTGCACAGAAAAACTGGGGTATTCAGGCTGTACCTATTCTGATCTGATGTCTTTTGGGAAAAGGCACCCATAGCCACCAGCTGACCTTCCCACATGGATTTCTCCCACTTTAGGGCTCTCTACTGCTAATGATCAGTCATCTGATGCAACCTTTGCTACACGTAGCACCAATACTTTAACATGCCACAGTGAGCCTTCCACTCAGGTACTGAGTCCTCTCACCTCACAGTGCATGTCAGCGTGAGCAATATCGAAAACATGAGGCTGTTGCACAACCATACTATGACACCTTTCTTCCATTACCACCAGCACAGTATCTTGCAATTCCTTTTTAATTGCTCTCAGAATCTTCCTCTACCACATACTACATATAAAGAACAGCCAAAAATAGCTCAAAGAAAATAGGCAACATCTGTTACAGGAAAGTGGCTGAAGTTTGACACAGGCGTTATTTCTTAGGCTGAAAGTGTCACAGAGGATTCCATGGAGTCTAGTTTTGACTCTTCCTTTGGTGCAGAGCTTATTATCATGACAGAACTAGAAGACCTCACACCTTCTGGTGTTTGAAAGCAGACAAATGGCAGAACTTTGCATTCAACTTACACCAAGTTACCCAGGCTTGAAGAGAAGAGACTCAGTTTTTGGCTTAGATTTGCTTTCTCATACTTGGTACTGCTTGATTGCAAGAAATGCAGCACATAGACTTTGCATTAGATGAACAGAGCCCTCTTCAGCTGCATTCATCACCACTTTGGTGAAGAATCCTTGCTGGTGTTGCACTTAATCTGCTAACCCCTGTATCCATCCACAATCACTCATTCATAACCAAGCCTGTGCCATGCAACAGCTGTCTGCTCCACTCCCCTTTGTCTGCTCACACATGGGAATCCAAGTGCAGAAATCCCAGGGCTCTGATATGCTGCTTTGCACTACGCAGCAGTGCAAACCTGGAAAGCCAGTTTAATGAGGCAGCTAAGGGGAAAGAGGACTGCTTGGATGTCAGTGTGCTTGAAGTGCAGGATAGGAGGGGAATAGGTGACCAATGACTCAACTAGAGATGCAGCATTAAACAGTCCCTGGACAACAGTTTGATCACTTCAACCATCTCCAGGATTGGAGAGAAAAGACACTGGCAGATTTGAATGGATCCTTCTGACTCTGAAGGCATCAGTTATGCATAGACTCCAACTCAAATTAAAGGAATCATTAAATACTAATCTTAGGCACATGATTAAATTCAACATGAAGTGATTTGAACATGTTCTTAGCAGTCTTTGCCCAGGAACTTTTGATAATTTTGATCAATTCTTGCTTTGCTAAGATCCTTATTTTCTTGTGTATGCTTTAAAGCATAACATTACAAGTGCAGATGGTCAGCCCATGAATGGGCAGCATGGTGACTGCCCATTCCTATTTGACGCAGTGAAATATGGAATAAAGCTAAACTGTTGGCATTAACCTGCAGTGGCAGACTTTAGGAATCAGCGTCTGCCAACTAAGATCCTAGAGAGCAGAACACGGCTGTCCTCTCACCCTGCATCTGCCTCCACATTAAGCCTCTCTGTCCCAGACGGTGCCCAGGCACTCCAGCTGACATTGCAAGCTACCTGCTGCCAGAGGCTGAGGTCTTGGCAGGTTGTAGCCAAGGGCTATGGGATTAGAAGGTGATTTTAAAAAAGAGAAAATCATTATCCTAAAGAACCATTAGCCTCTTAAAGGGTTATTAAGCAACAGCCTTCCTATCTTAGATGGCTCAGATTTCCTAAAATGGGACTAGTACTAGGGAAGACTAAATGTTTTGGAAAGCCCCCACTGTACTGCAAGATGTTTGTGTGTGTACCCCACAAGATTAAGAAGGGGCTGTGCATTCCCAGCACTGCCAAGAGCAATTTCATATTCATTAGAAGCTGGAACACCATCAGCTGCACAACCACTTTGTTATAATTGTCTGGGAGCTCTGGGATAAGAGTATTTATTTTCTCACAGGAAAGATGAACTCAAGGAACTGGTTTCTATCCAATACGTGGGTAACGGGACAGAGATTCTTTCCTCAGCAGTGCAATCTGTACCAACGTGGGGTTCACACATCTTTGAGGGTTTGAAATACAAATGTTAGTTGAGAGTTGTGAAATCTTATACCAAGGATACCATCAAGGGAACATTTAAAGGTTTTTCTTTGAAATGGAAGGGGGAAAATACCTATTAAAAAAAGCTGACATTGTCAGCTGTTGTTCTGGCACCAGTCTGCTGTTCGTTCTCACCTCACAAAAATCTGGCTGTGCTCTCCTTAGCCTGCTGTAACCTCAGGCTATGTGTAACACCAGAGTTAGTAAACAGGTGGTGACGATGCCTCTGCTTGTGTACAGCATTCCAGAGGAATCATTACATCACACACCAATCACTCAGGCTATGATTGTGATATCCCACTGACACATCAGTCACCAGCCTCCAGAGTGCAACCAGAGTGCCTGCAGCTTTAGTCTGCCTCAAGAGAAGATTCCCCACAGTCAGCACTGTACAGCTCACTGCCAGACCTCACACTAGCCATGAACAGGGAGGGTGCCCTGGTAAAATGAGGATCCAGATTCATTCAAACTAGATTCCACTTCACCTTTTATTGTTGTGACTGGCTGGGGGGCTCTGTAATTCAGGTGATAGAATTCAGATAGGATTAATTTAAGAAGATTACTTATAAAAAAGCATGTAAGCCACAGCAACCTCACTTCTCCCTCTTCTCCATCTCTCCTCAAAAAAGTCCCATTGTTTTTCAAAAGCCCAGTAGGCCCAGATGTCTATGTCACTGCACCCACACCACCCTCTACTCCAGCCAAGGCAGATAAACTGCACTTACATTCTGATCTGGTGACGTTGCTGTCACCACACACACAGACAGACATAACTAGGCAAGGTATTTGGCACTGAGAAGATACCACAGCACCTCAAACTGCCAAATAGCTGCTGAGAGCTGACAATAGATGGGGACGAGCAACAAGGAAAACTCTGGCCTTGGTATAAATAGATGAAGCTAATTATTTCAGCATAAGCTTAGCTTCTTCTCTTAGGTAAGTTCCAAAAAGCTCAGTATGTAGCAAGGGCTGAGATAAGACAACGTTAGGACCATGAGAAGAATTTACCTGCAACAGAGAGTTGTTACGACAGAGCTGGAAAAGGTTAGTGCCAGGTCAGGATCAATAGGAGAACCAGAGCAGATAAAGATAAACAATCTTTTTGGGAATATTGATAGGCCAAAGTCAGTCAAGAGAGAAGCAATGTCAGCACATGGTCAGTGAGTGCAGGAAAAAGTACAGCATATGCCACTGCAGCTACACACACAGAATTACCCAAGCAGACATGAAAACAGACTAACAGTAAATACCTTGTTCTGCCAACACTGGATGCTGGTTTTGGTCAGAGGATTGAAAACACTGGCAACGTGACAGCTCTTGAGGGAACAGAACTGTATTTGCTGGTACTCACAGGTCATGGATAGCTGAGGAACTCACAAGGAGAGCTCAAATGCCTAGTGATATTAACTAGCCAAGACTTTGGTCACTGCCAGCTTATATAATTTTGCTGTCAATCTCACAGCTACTGTGCGGTCCAGCACATGTCCCTCGAGTCACTGTGTTCCCTGCGCAGACAGCGACGCAATGTCACGTGAGTCACTTCCCTGTTGCCTCCCAATTAGGAGCATGGACCACAGAACTGCACTGTCAACACTTCCCACGCACAGCTTACATGACAAGGATGTGCAGCAGAACACCTTCCCTGCACCTAGCAAAGCTGTTGAATTATACTTCCTTACTGTGCATTCAACCAAAAGGCTGTCAATGACCATCTGACATTACAGTGGGAGCTGGGAAGCTTTAACAGGTACTGTGTGTCCAGGACTGCAGGAGCCCTGCTTGCCTAGGCATTCAAGCACAGCATGGCAGCACAGCTGCCATTTCATGCAAAATGCATCCATGCCTTATTAAGCCCAGGGCAGAAAAGCCTCTGGGTAGCAACTCCTTGTTTCTGCATGGGGAAGGGAGGCAAAGTCAGTGCCTTCAGGTACAAGCATATCTAGGTGACACAAAGCTAGGGCAGAAAAGCCAGCCATCACAGTGAGCCCAGCTGGCACAGCCACGTGGTCCAAAACTCTCTGCACTGACAGTGACATAAATCATGAGCAGTAGAGGTGGAGCAGCCCAGAGGCTCCCAGTCTTTGTACGTGCCTGGAGTCAACTTCTCCGAAACACACCCCCTTGCACAGCACAGCCACAGGGAATTCACCCTAATTTATGCTGATTATCTGACTCACCCTGTTGATCAGCCTCTCTCTTTGCAGCTACTAAAACAGCAACCTTGGCCAGGCAGCCAAATGCCTGAAGCCTGGCCACTGGTGTTCCTCCTACCTGCCTTCTGTTACCACCACAGCCTGTGACTTGATGCAATCTGCCCTCACAAACCTTCTGTTTCCATCTTAGTGCAGGACAGCACAACCATTCTGCCACATGGCCCAGGTTTTTCACATGAGGCAGAAACAAAACTTCTGCTCCCCCAAAAAATTAAGACACGCATATGGGGGTTTTTTCTTTTTAAAGCCAAACCCAGACTTCAAAGAGGCTACAACCAGAGCCACTGACAGTCTGGTATCTGACCACAAAAATTACACCTTCTCTGAAAAACACAATTGTTCTATTTTACTAGGAAAATTCTGTTCTCACACAGGCTACAGCTACACCTTCTGACCTCTCATTATAGAGGCCTTGAAAACATCCTAACTCCTAAACTGAAGGAGGTTTACTGTTGAAATAATTTTATCTTCATTAACTTTAATAGTTTTTAAGTATTTGAGAGTCACGATATCCCCATGATGGAAGTGATAACACCAAGATTTCAAATGCTACTACAGTGAACTGCCACTTAGGTTATGAAGCATGGAATGCACCAGGACAGGTCACAGCCAACACACACAACAGCTCTGGTCCAGGTAGATGCTTCTCTTGTTTTGATCATGTGGTCGAGTGTAGGAAGACAGTGCCAATTCCTGGCCATGCCAAAAGTCCAACAGCTGCTGATTAATTGCAAGCACTCTCAGCTGTCCCATCATGCAAGTTTTTATGTCCCCACATACAAGAAGGTGGCAGGCACTTGACTTCATAGAGCAGCATGACTGGTACTCAGGTTACAGGCAGCAGCATATCCAAATTCAGAGAGATGTTCAAGAACTGACCGCTGGCCCACAGCATGGAAAGGATGGTCTGGCCAAACTGCGTGGCAGCACATGTTCCTTATGTACTTGTCCTCCAGACTGAATGAGAGTGTTTCTGTGGGTCCTGCACATATTCAGTCAAGTCCTCCATGCCTGTTATGCTGGCACTCTGCTTTGTCTTCTGGGGCAGAGAGACAGCCTCATCTGACACACAGATGCTCTCTCTGAATTAAAGAGCTGGCAGAACTCAGTTGTCATATTTGCCAGGGCACAAGGAAGACAGGCAACGCTTAGCAGGTGTGCGAGTCATTTCTCGGCTTATTAAGTGTTTTTTTTCCATAACATTTTGTTCTAAACAGATAGCATTGTGCTTTCAGAAAGGTGATCATTGGTGCGTTCTGCTCCTCATCTTTGGGAAGAGCACCTGTAATTAGAAAGGACAGATCTTCAGATCTGCTGGGCTAATCACAAAAAGATTCAGCAGACCTAGGTTACCAAACTAAAGAGAGAAGAAAACTGGGTTTTATTTGAAGAAAGCTGAGAACTAAGGGCCAAAACCTTAAGTGGAAATTATTTAGGAAATCACAAAAGGAGTGGAGTTACTGTTGAGCCAGAATCCACCTTATTAATACCACAAAACCAAACACATTAGCTCACATACAACACTTCTACAGCTATTTTTCAAACCACAAACAGTTCTCAATATTGGTGCCGGAGACACTAAAATATAAAGGCAAATATTTTCAGCTGTTTATTATAGGTATTCTCCCCAGGACTGCAAATTCTCTTTAGACAGAGACATAATCTCAACATCAGAATGCAAAATTCCACCTAGTGTGGAAGCAGAGTCTTCCAGTATTTGCAACTAACAATAATCTGCTTTGTGTGAGATATAACTTCACGACCATTTATAGTTTTTTGTCACAATAACCAGAGTTTTAGTAATTCTGGAAATGAGTAAATTTAATTTGCTGAAACAACAATGTAAACATTTTGTCATCCTCTGCATTAAAAATCACATTAGCTAGCCCAGCTTCTTGCAGCAACACTCAAAATTTCAGAAGAATGAAATGCAAGTGAGGCATGCTTACACAGTTAGGAACTGTAAAGGAAAAAGGATCCAGTGAAGCAGCAGCTTCTTATCAAAACAGCTGCTTATCTCTCTTTCTCCACACTGATCCATAAGTCCTACATGGTGTTTTGTTACTTTGATTGGACATGTCACACACACATTTTCCTGCCCTTCAGCAATCAGGAGTCTTAACAGAAGCACTTTTACTACCCTCCTTTTTTCCTTGATAAGGATTTGGATGAGTGGGTAGCAGGTGGCTTTCCTTTCTTTCTCAGATGAAGACTATTAGTGACTGCTGAAGGTGCAAATCCTTCCCTTTGGCCACAGCATGGAGGGCCAGAGCTACCAGGGCATTGGCTGCTCTCCTTATAGCAGTGCCTGCTGGGTTCTACCCACTGGCTGGTAGCAGGAGGATTTGGTTCCTCTTTGGGCTGCTTAGTCTCATTGCATATTTCACCCTTATTCCCTTGCTATAGGCATTTCTCACGTCTCTTTAGTTGTGTAGTCTATGGGCTTTGTTCCCAAGAAGGAGACTCTTCTGCTGTTACTGTACTTGGGAACCTGCTGCTTCCTGTCTTCAGAAAGCATGATGGCTAGTTCTGGACATTCTTAAAGCTTGTTGACAGATCTTGTACCTTGTTCCTCTGCTGGCAAGTAGAATGTGAATTTCAGCCTCCTTCCACCCTTCGAAATTCCAGATGATGCTGTAATGTCATCTTGTTTGGGGTTTCTCAATAGTCAGGGGGTAAGATGGGGCTTCAGGGTTTGCATTTGTTCTGCAGCTTCTGCTTTGCTGTTAGTACGTCAGTCAGATATTTCAGGACACCCAGTTTGTGCCTGTCTGGAGCTTTGTGTTCAGTCTCCTGCTATCTGTGTCTTTGGTTTAGTAGAAAATTAATCCATAACATCTAGTCCACAGAGAAGCAATTCTTGGTATGAAGACATAAAAACGTGGGTGACAACAGCTGCAAGCAAGTCAAGACAAAACCTTATTGTTGCAGAGTGATGAAGCCTTTCCAACACCACAAATCTGCAGAAATTCTGGAGCTTGGCTCCAACTCACTGAAGCTACACTGGCTATTTCCTGTGATGCTCCTGAAATGGGAACTTTCTGCTCTTCAAAAATAAGCATTGGGTGGAAAGGCACTGTGAGTAATAGATATAATGACATCCTACAGTACCTGTTGCAGTTAAATCTACATAAATTAATTATTTTTCAGTTGCTGGTTCTCCATCTGGAGGAGTGGAGCGTGCTGCTTTGCAGGTTAGGATATTATTTTCAATCTCCAGGCTACAACACTCATGTTCAGTTAATGCTCAAGTGCTTTTGTGCCAATTCATTTTGAATAACAGCTTCCTTCTCCTCCTCTTTCTCCCACTCATCAGGATAAACCCTGTGATGTAAACCAGTCCTATTTCCCTATTTACATGTGTCCAGACTAAGCAAGTCCAACATCCTCTGGGAGGGAGGGCTCATCATCCACTCTATCAGCCTAATAGCTCTTCCCTGTTCTGTCCATACTTGCATCTTTCTTTTGAAGTGTAAACCCTCTTTCAGCTGCAGCTTCAGTGGGGCATTGTGCAACAGCACTAACTCACGTTGTTCTGGCAGGTGTTCCCCTCCTGCAGCCCAGAACCACACTGGTGTGTTTCAAAAGAACAGTGCCCAGCTAATATCCCCCAGGTTTTCTCTCTTAACTGGTGGAGTCCTCCCCCCCTTTACAGTTCCTGACTGCATCTCACCTAATAACTTGTCATGCATTACTCTAATACTTTGCTGATGCCTAAACAAACTACACCTACTGCACATTCTCTTCCCTGTAAAAGCCAGTTATCAAAGACAGTTGTGAAGTTAGTCTGCAGTGAAATGTTTCGCTAAGCCCATTGTGTATTTGAAACAGAGCATTAACCAAACTCTGACTTCAAATACTTAACTGCTTGTAGGGTGTAAATCTCTCATCTGGGCCTGCTGCTAGTGAGCTGTAAAAGCCTTTTGTGTGAGGTTATCTGTAGTTTTAGGGAAGAAATACAAGGGTCCTTGAAGAAGAAAGAAGCAACTCAACTGCAACTAGGGATGCCTGCTGTAACCAGTTCTTCTTCAGAGTCAGCAGAGATAAACTGGAGAAGAGACAGAACTTGGCTAGAGGTTCCTGTGAGGGAGACTCAAGGATGAAGTAAACAACCCTCAGGAGACCCTAAGGGACTTAACATGTATGCAATAATGGCTGGACACTTATGTAAATGATTTATCGGGAAATTAATGAATATGTAAACAGTTTCTTAGAAGTATTACACATAATGAAGTGTCAGCTGTGAGGCTCACACATTGTTGGAGGAGCTCTCCCCTGTGCATCCAGCGCCATGAGTAAAGAATACTGACTGAACTGTACTTAGACTGTTGGGTGAACTTTGTTTCATATTTCAGCTATACCCTGAGTTATTCTTTCTGTCAAAGCACATAACAGATTTTTTTTTTGTGTGTGATTTAGGCCAGGTTAACAGGTCTTTAGTTTGCTACACTGCATTTTATTTTTCATGTCTCAAATACAGGCACTTCTTGCTGTTTTCCAGTCATGTGGTACCTGCCCTGCTTAGATACATTTACATTCCTTGCTAATAAACTCTTGGTTTGTATCTGTTCTTCCACCTCCTGTGACACTAGCACCAGGAGTTTTTAGAACTGTGCTGTTGCTTCAAATGTGGTAATTTTTAAAAGTCTCATAACAATCACCATCCTGTCTTCTATTGCTTTGCATCTAAGGTATTTTTGGTCTTGAGAGTCATAGGGCTGCCTGTGCTCTCTCTTCTTATTTGATCCTCTTTTTATTTGACTAAAAAGCTGACTGAATTTTAAACTCTTTGCAGTGTGTAACTTAACATTCACTTCTGCAGTTCTTGCCTCATTCCACAGTGAAGTGCCAAAACAGGTTTCTTTGTTGCATTTTCCCCTTCCTGTCCTGCGTGAGATCCCTAATATTCCTAAACCCTTTCTGAAATCAGCTGGCAATTTCCTTGAACACTTCTCCTTCCCTGCTTAGAATGCAAATTCTAGAATGCTTTCTACCTCTGACTTAAAATTCCGAGGGTCTTCCACACTTTTGTCTTTGGACTCCTCAGCCTACCTGTTTTTATTGACTAGGTTTTTCTCAAATCCGCTTTGTTAAAATTTTAGGTATAAACCCACTTTTCTTCTCTTTGAAGTGAAACTAAATCACCTCCTGAACTGAAGCCAAATGACATCGCTCAATCAGCCCTGATGAGGTGCTGACATTTCCAGTCAAGGCTGAAGTTCCCAGCTCAAGCCATGTGAGCCCATGCCCCATCTCCTCTGCCTGTGTCTCACCTTGAAGCTGCCAACGTGGACATCCACATGACTCTTGAAAACACCCTTCTAGGTGTCAGTGCAGTGTCTGGGGAGCAAAGTGAGCCCATGGGGAGTGAAGAGCAGGGAGTTACACTGCAGCAGGGGGTGAGCTGATCTAGTTCACAGCTCACAGCCTGGCACTCAGAGGAGATCCCACTTGGGATGATGT
The DNA here is from genome assembly GCF_000747805.2 of Chaetura pelagica. Classification (NCBI taxonomy): domain Eukaryota; kingdom Metazoa; phylum Chordata; class Aves; order Apodiformes; family Apodidae; genus Chaetura; species Chaetura pelagica. Next base: position 4,688,331 of record NW_009953571.1, read on the forward strand.
GGGCTCCAGCAAAAGGGGTTTCAAGCAGGTAGGTACTTGGCTTTTATGTGCAGTATCCAATTAGCTCATCCCTCAAGTTGTGCTCGTAGCAAGTGTTTGGTCAACCCTCCACACTATCATCTCAGTCTCTGCTCACTATGCCTGCCTTTAACCAAGATAAAACCCAGTCTGAAATTGAGTTCTGATTTATTATGAAGAATGTTTTTATGGACCAATGCTGGGGGAAACCTCATTATTACTCAGCAACATGCACTGTGACAGAGGGGCAGAGTAACCAGAGCAATGGAGGCCACCTCCTGCCAGCAGGGTCGACACTGCCCACCAGCTTGAAGTGAGAACAGGAGGGTAAATCAGCAAACAACCTGGATGAGGGAACAGAGTGTGCCCTCAGCAAGTTTGCTGATGACACTAAGCTGGGAGGAGTGGCTGACACACCAGAAGGCTGTGCTGCCATTCAGAGAGACCTGGACAGGCTGGAGAGTTGGGCGGGGAGAAACATGATGAAATTCAACAAGGGGAAGTGCAGAGTTTTACATCTGGGGAAGAACAACCCCATGTACCAGTACAGGTTGGGGGCTGACCTGCTGGAGAGCAGTGTAGGTGAAAGGGACCTGGGGGTCCTGGTGGGCAGGAGGATGACCATGAGCCAGCAATGTGCCCTTGTGGCCAAGAAGGTCAATGGCATCCTGGGATCCTGGCATTGTGGTTAGTAGGTCAAGAGAAGTTCTCCTCCCCCACTATTCTGCATTGGTGAGGCCACATCTGGAGTATTGTGTCCAGTTCTGGGCCCCTCAGTTCAAGAAGGAGAGGGAACTGCTTGAAAGAGTCCAGCGCAGAGCTACAAAGATGATTGAGGGAGTGGAACATCTCCCTTATGAGGAAGGGCTGAGGGAGCTGGGTCTCTTTAGCTTGGAGAAGAGGAGACTGAGGGGTGACCTCATCAATGGTTACAGATACGTTAAGGGCGAGTGTTGGGAGGACAGAGTCAGGGTTTTTTCAGTGATGCCCAGTGACAGAACAAGAGGCAACGGGTACAAACTGGGATGTTCCATGTAAACATCAGAAAAAACTTCTTTCCTATGAGAGTGACAGAGCACTGGAACAGGCTGCCCAGGGAGGCTGTGGAGTCTCCTTCACTGGAGACATTCAAACCCGCCTGGACACGTTCCTGTGTGATGTGCTCTGGGTGACCCTGCTCTGGCAGGGGGGTTGGACTAGATGATCTTTTGAGGTCCCTTCTAACACCTAAGATTCTGTGATTCTGTGAAAAGCAAAATGCAGCAGATCGCTTTGGTGTTCCAGAGCTGAAAGCAAAGAAGGCAATGCTTGTTTTTCCTCAGAGGGCTTCCTGGACAACTACCAGGCCACTGGAGATTGATGCTCTTTGTATCTCTGATTTTTTTTAATTTGTTTTTTTCTTTCTTTCCCTCATATAACCAGTCCAAATACAAATCAAGATTGTTGTGGCTCACATCAAGTTTGTCATTGCCATCTGTGGGCATTTGGTAGTCTCTGGGATATGAATCAGGCACACTGCAAGAACTACCAACACAACCGACAACAGCCAGAGCAGTAGCAGCCATAGGGACTGAACCTGGGGTGGGGAGGCAGCAGCTTAAATTCTGCTCTGCAGAAGAATCCACCATACTGTTAATCCTGTGATTAGACTTCACAGACAGGCCAAGGAAAGGAGGAAACTGGTTTCTTTTCTTTGTTTGGTTTCCACCTGAATGGTGCTTTGTAGGCACAGTTTCCGGGTTGTCTTAGATATGCAGACTTTTGTTTTACCTTCTGGCATTCTTAGAGTACTGTGTCTATTAGAGTTTAGGGTTGTTCTCCTTAAAGTAACAGAATGTCCTTTGCCACTTTTTCCCTTCTGTTTGCTGTATTTAACCCCATGAGTTAAAACACTAATATAAGTGCACTCCCTTTGGATGCACCCCTGCCTACTGTTCCATACATTATTCCTGCTCCCCTAGCTTTGACAATGCTACTTCAGTATTTCCATGTTTGAAACAAGGATGACTGCATATTTATATGGTAAGTGTTCCCATCTGAAGGAGATTTGTAAATGCCATAAGAACTGAATTCAACACACAGAAGTGAGTAAGACCTTTGGTGATGCAGAAGGATATGGCATTGTGAATAAAGAGATTTACATCTCTTTAAAATGTCAGTGGTGTTATTTGACCTGCATCTCCAGTTGCAGTAGCTGTGTCCTTTACTGAAACCTTAAGGAAAATGTATTTATTTTTAGATTTTTCTGCCTGTTCACTATGGAGAGAGGAGAGCAGTGCCAAGATGGACATGAACTGGCAATCCTCTTGTCCTGAGCCAGTATTCTCTGAATAGAGCAATTTTTGGTAAAACCCACTGTGTACCCTCAGCTTATTCATGCAAGTAAGAGCCTGAAACACAAGATGAAGCTAAGGGCAGTTTCAATCCACTTCAATGTGTCATGCCAGCGCTGTTGTTGGTTCTTCTGGCTCTGGGCTGATTCACCACTATCCTGAAAAACAGGCAGCCCTGGCAGGGTTAGTCACCTGGCACTAATAGGGGAATGCTCACTCTGGGGAAGCAGAGCATATACTGCTGAAGAGAAACTGCCTCCTCCTTTTCCCGGAACCTGAAAAAAACTACATTTCGGGATGTAACAAATAAAGCTACAATTGCCTTTTCTCCTTTCTGAAGTTTTCTGGGCCAAATAAAAAAATCTTAGTGCTGTTAAGAATATTTTAAAATTGTAATTAATAGAATATGACCATTCTCTTCCATTCCTTTTCCTCGTAGTTATTTTTAAGCTGTATGTTATTTTACATCTCTTTTTGTCGTACTCCTGTATCTACATCATGTTCCTTAACAGTTAACTCCACCACATCCTTCCTCACCCCTGTTTGAGCATTCCTGTGGCTGAGCTTGGCAGGCTGTACTCTTTGCCCTACGAATGCACTAACAGACACTAAATCTTCTCCTTAGTATTTACCTGCTTAACTTACAGCTGCATCTACACCATCTGCAAGATACCCGTTCTGCTCAGCCCTTCACCCCTGGTGATTCTGATGCTCTTTGGTTTGTTTAACCAAAGTACAAAGAAGGTACAGTTAGTAAAAAGAAAATTATTAATGAAAGTATGAAACAACAAAAAAAATATTCTTAACCTCCTCCTGTAGATGTCACAGCTTCAGCAACAGTTTCCCCCCAGGCTCCTAATGATGAAGAAATATTCCAACATCTTTACACGAGAAAATCAGATGTGACTTCAAAAGCAGCTTCTAACCTCATGCCTAATGGCTCTGGATGTAACAGGACTGAAGGCAACAGAGATCTGTAGCTTTTACCTGGTGGGATCTGAAGCTGGTCCCCTAAGGTTTTTGCTTTAGGCACTGGAGCTCCATCACAAACGCAGCAGAGCCCTTCAGCAAGGTAAGACACACAACTGAGACAGCTCTGCAAGAGAAAAGAGCCATTTTTCCCCCTTCAGCAAGCAGGTGGTCACTTCCCAGGGGCATATTTTTTATTTCTTTAGCCAATTTTCTTCAGCTTGTACTAGCAGATAGGAAATCTAATGCTTCATTTGTAAGATGTTCATAATCTGGCACATTTCTTGGATGGATAAAATGTACACGCTGGGGAAAGCTGAAGAAAAGGGCTACTTGGGTTTGTTGGGTTTTTTTACTGGTATCACTAAGACCAGAACCTAGCAAAAGCTTCTTCAGCTTATCTTTCAGACACTGATTTGTCTGTCACTCTTTGTGCCCCTGCTTGATAAGGGTGATGCAGCTACAGCCAAATATTTTAACGCTTCTATTAACTACATATTGGCGTTGTGCTCAAATTCCCTTGATTTTAGCACAAAAAATTTCCTGGCATAAGTATGAAAGATACATGCTGTCTGCAATAGGACACACAGGACTGGTTTTGCTCCCTTGGGAGACCACACGGTTTTAGCACTGATAACCTGTATGGCTAAGGCAGGAGTCTTGTATCTCATCAGCCCAGATCCACTGAAAGACTGAAAAGTCGAGACTAGAGATTTATTTTTCGTTTTGCCAGGCAGAGCTTTGACACATACAGCTAAGCAGAGCACTTTCTAGAGCACTTTCTTGTCTGTTACTGAGGCCTCTGAGTGTGGCAGCTGTTCAAAAGGGATGGATTTTCTGCGGAAAGGGACCTCTGGAGAGGGACTAAGGGCTGGGAGAACACTGACCAGGCCCCACCAGCACCTTCGAGCCTGAGCGAGGCAGGCAAGGTGAGCGGGAAAAGCGCGAGTGGCAATGAAAATTAATCAGCTTTGGGCTCCGTTGAAGCTGACCTTGTGAGGGGTCACTGGGGTGACAAGTCAGGGAGTCAGCGGCGCGGGGCAGGGGAGCAGGACGGGGGCAGGAGCCACGCAGGCTGCTGATGTCACTCGTGGCGACCGTGCCAAGGACCGGGGAGCGCCCAGCACAGCCACACCCTGCCGAGCGGGATGGAAAGGGGGGGGCTGGTTGGATGGGGTGTTTCCCC
>NW_009953571.1:4693702-4736861 GCF_000747805.2 Chaetura pelagica
CAGGGGAGGGCTGTGAAGGCCTCCCGGGATGGTGCGTGGGGTGCGTTGTCCTGCTCTGCCCTGCTGGGGGTGGCGCGGGGGTCCCGCGAGGCGTCGGTGGGCTCGTGCGCTGCGGTTCCCAGCATCCCGTAACCTCCTTCCCCTGCCACCTGCAGGCGTGCACGTGGGGTGTAGCCTATGAAGTCCGCGGGGAACAAATTGCTGCGTCGCTTCAGTATCTCAACATGCGGGAAGCCGTTCTGGGAGGCTACGACACCAAGCTGGTGAAGTTCCACCCGCAGGAGGAAGATGCAGAGGAACCCATCCTGGCTCTTGTTTACATCGCGACGCCCCAGAACCCTTCTTACCTCGGCCCGGCATCTGAAGAAGACATTGCGGCTCAAATCATTGTCTCGAGTGGTTGTGCTGGTCACAACATCGAGTACTTGCTGAGACTGGCAGACTTCATGCGCTTCTTTTGTCCTCAAGCAGAGGATAAACATCTCTTCTCAATTGAAGAGGCTCTTATTTCCATCCTTCCATGCCTGTGCTACACAGAGGAGCCTCTAGAAGAAACTGCAAATGTCCCTCAGAAGTCTAAGGGCTGAAATAGAAAATTATTTTGCAGGGTAGGGAGAAAGCAATGGGGACAGTCTTAACTCTGATAAAATATACTGAGTGAATAAAGGGAGAATTAGCAAGGACAAGGGGAGGGAGGAAGTGGAGTAAAACCTGCTTGCTAGAGGACTTGACATTACAAGGACTGTTACACTCCTTAGTTGTAGCACCACAACAGCATCATCACTGCTTTCCAGGTGAGGAGCAGGGATCTTCACTGGAACTTTGCTCTGTAGGACTTGCTTTCTTTAGAGAAGAAAGAGGCTTATCTATTCTGTGCACTTGGGTTTTTTCCTTTTATCTTTGAAGACTAGTTGAGCAGGACTTGACTGGATTTGAGCAGTATGTATGTAATTCTACCTCAGATTGGCAAAAAGCTGTTTGTGGGGTGGTGGAGACTTGGGCAGGCTTTGCCAAATAAACCACTTCTCTTTTTCCCCCTGCCATGTCCCATCCCCAGTACAATACCCTGACACTAAATTTTAGGAGCTCTGTGCAATATTAACTAAACTTGCCTCTGTAGGCTCTTGTGGATCCTACTTCCTGATGTTGTCAAGGATCACAGTAATGCACTTACTTTCTAAAATGTCATACTGTATTTATTGTGTGTTGTGTTATTTCCTCTGAGGAGGAGTAATCCCAACTGCTCGCATGCCACAGCGGTATGTAGCCACATTCAACCTTGCGTTTGTGCCTTCTATTTTCAAATCAGTTTTCTGAGGAGCTAAGCCTGCTTTAATGACAGAAGCTTTTCTCCCAAGCCTTGCTGACCTTGTGCTGCTACAGAACTGACTGCATGAGCAGCAGCCCTGCCTGTCTGGGAAGTCTCTGCTGTCTGCAGGAAAGCCATCCGGATGCAGCAGCACTTTAACTAGCTGTGCACTGGATAAACCTCCGGTGCTGCAGGATGATGTGGGTTGCTGTAGAAGCACATGAGCTTTCTAGTTCCATGCCTGGGTGTCTGACTGGGACATTTGACTGCAAAGGACCATGACTGAGCATATTTGCAAGCCTTTGAGCTACTGAAAAGCCTGCCTTGGTCGTGTTCAGCAGAGGTGCTGCTGCAAGTTCAGACTTTCCAACTTCACATATAAACAGCATGAAAACACAGTATTTTGTAAGAAAACTGCTGCAACTGCAGCAAAACAGCTCTTGAGAGTTGACCCCTGGGACATTTGACTCCTCCCAAATATCATGTGGTTTTCTATTTAAAAAAAAAAAAGGGACAGGGAGTGTTTGTGTTACTGTGGCTTGTATGTATATGAGGTGGTGCTGTGCCCAGTAATAAACTGCCAAAGTTAGTTTTCTGTACTTTGGTCTATTTTTGTTACTGACTTAAAAGTTCAAATTGGTTTGGTTTTTGTTTTGTTGGGGTGTTTTTGTTGGGTTTGTCTTTTTTAAACAAAACCTTAGCTGGTGATGCTGCAGCAGTTCCTGTGTTTTCCATGTTTGTTTGTTCTTTTAGTTTATTTTTTAAAAAATACATCTCACTGCTGAGCGTTTTGCTTCTGCTGGATCTACTGGAAGACACCCACTGACTCTTCACCTTTCAGAAAAGGGGATTCAGTGACTTTCCCTCCTGAGCTGAGAGCTCTTGTTGATTCTGGAGTGCCAGTGCTGACAACAGACACAAGCCAGCCCTGCTGCCTGGACAGGGCAGGCACAGAAACGTAACTCGCGCTTGGCAGGTCGAAGGATTTTTTTGTTTGTTTGTTCCGAGTGTAACTTTTGGCATTGCTGTTTCCAAGAAGTAATAGTGGAAGGCCAAGAAACTGCTGTTGCAGCCAGGTCTGCTGACTGCAGTAACTGAGACTGTCACTTCTCTTCTGCCCAGTGCAGGGTGTGCTGTGTACAGGAGTATGTGCAGCTGCCCTTCTGATTCCTCCAGTTACCGGCTGCCTCAGCACTTGCAGGTCACTGTCCCGACCAGTATGGCCTGCCTCAAGACTCAAGTGATGGAGTGAAAACTAACTGAAACAACTGACTTGACCACTAATTAAGGGCAGGTACATATTTCAGGGATAATAAACTAGAGAAAACTGATTTCCCTGTTCTGTGGATCCTCTCACTTAAACTGAACATTTGCACAGAATCACAGAATGGTAGGGGTTGTAAGGGACCTCTGGAGATCATTCAGTCCCACCCTCTGCTAAAGCAAGTTCACCAACAGCAGGTTGAACAGGATGGTGTCCAGGCAGGTTTTTAATATCTCCAGAGATGGAGACTCCACAACCTCTCTAAGCAGCCTATTCAGTGCCCTGTCACCCTCAAAGGTTTTTTCCTCATTTTCAGATAGAACTTCCTGTGTTGCAGTTTGCACTTGTTGCCCCTTGTCCAGTCACTGTGCACTACTGAAAAGCATTTAGTCCCATCCTCTTGACACCCACCCTTTAGATATAAGCATTTTTAAATCCCCTCTCAGTCCTCTCTCCAGATTAAACAGCCCCAGCTCTCTCAGCCTTTCCTCATGTGGTAGATGCTCCAATCTCCCAGTCATCTTTGTTGCCTTCTGCGGGACTCTTTCCAGTAGTTCCCAGTCTCTCTTGAACTGGGGAGCCTAGAAATGGACACAGAATTCCAAGTGTAGGCTCACTAGGGCAGAAGAGAGGGGGAGGATAATTTCCCTTGACCTATTAGCCACACTCTTCCTAATGCATCCCAGGATTCCATTTGCCTTCTTGGTCACAAAGGCATGCTGCTGTTTCATGGTTAACTTATTGTCTACCAGGATCCCAAGATCTCCTCTCTCCTTTGCTTGATGTCTTACTCATAGGGATGCACCAGTCTTGAGCTTGAAGGAAGTGGTGCTTGAATATTAACCAGCTCTTCTGGACCCCCTACTTTCTAGGCCCTAACCCATGGGACTCCTTCAAGAAGGTCTTTGAAGAGACCAAAGTTAGCTCTCCTGAAGTCCAGGGATTCAGGCCTACTTATTGCCCTACTTCTTCCATGTAGGAACCTGAACTCCACCATCTCTTGGTCACTGCAGCCAAGGCTGCCCTCAGCCTTCACATCCCCAACCAGTCCTTCTTTGTTAGTTCAAGGTCCACCAGCACACCTCTTCATTTGCTCCTCCACCACTAGTGTCAAGAAGTTACTATCAGTACTCTTCAGGAACCTCCTGGACTATGTGTGCCTGGCTCTGTTGCCTTTTCAGCAGGTATTGGGGTGGTTAAGTCCTCTGTGAGAAACAGGGCCTGTGATTGTGAGACTACCTTCAGCTGTCCCTAAAAGAATTGACTGACTTCCTGATCGGGTGGCCTGTAACAAACACCCACAACAGTGTCACCCATATTAGCTTGCTCCTTAATTCTGACTTCATTTGTCACTAGGCAGAGCTTGGTACATTCCAGTTGCTCTTTTACAGATGCAGGATCTATCTCCCTACTGGAAAATTGAAAGGTTAAAGAATCAACTTATCTGCAGGGCAACACCCCCTTAATAGTGCAAGACTGGGATCACATGCCAGAATATCTCCAGAATAAAAACCCACATATTCACAGCTTTCAAAGTTTCAAAGGTACAAAGACACCACTGAAGGGATCTAAGAGCAGAAAGATGTGCACTAACCAACCTGCGTTGCCACTTCACATGGAGAGCCCCTTGCTTTGCTCCTCCTGTGTAGCCTGGGCTGGCCCCATGAACTTTCACATCACTGGTAAAAGAGCAGCAGTGAGGGCCTGTGAACAGTCCTTTGACACTCAGAATTTTCCTTCAGCTGCTGTTTCTTCTTGCCTTGAATAACTAAACATTTTAAGCACAGATACACCACTGAACTGCCATCTTCTTCCCAGTTAGTCCTTTGCAGTGGACTTCCAAAAGAAGGGCCCCAATTTCTCTTCAGAAGCAGCAAATGCAGCAGCTTGATGCTGACAACCCGTGCATCCTCAAGTCCCTAAGACAGACAATGAGGTATCACGTAACTTTTTTCTCCCAAGGCTCCTTTGACTCTGGGAATTGGTTAGATTTTGGTCAGTTGATTAATTTAAAAGCTTAATAGCCCAGATCTGAACTTTGGCCACGTGAGTGAGGAGAGACAGCACCCTGCCACATCTGCTGTATGCCCAGGTTATGTTTGTACTGCTACTCGAAGATGGGAGACCATGGTGGCTTGCCTCTGATGAACCAAACATGATGAAAGTAATTGCTGCTTGGGGGCAGTCTAACCATGGCACCTGGGAGTGCCAGGCCAACAGTGACACACAAGGACCGTGTCCTACCCCATACATGTTTCACTACAAGCTTCCCCTCCCCAGTCACGACGTGCCAGTCCAGGCGAAGTAGCTGGCCAAAGGTGCAGTTCCAGCTTCAGGCAACTCTACCACTGGCCTGGGTAAGAGGATTCCCCTTGCCAGATGGTGAGATGGTCCTCATTTGCCACATGCTGCTAGATGTTTCTGGAGATGCTTCCCTGTTTAGTGGCTTCCTCTTGCGTGTGCAGCTTTCTCTTCTCTGACTTCCTTATGACAAGCTGGTGCCTATTGGATCACCTCACATTAGAAACTGGTTGCAATAGAAACATGTTTACAAATGCTACCAATTACATACTTTCCGAGTCTAAAACCAGCACAATACACATTATTTCAATTCCTTCTTCAATCTTTTCCATTTTCCTGCCCAGCAATTCCCACACAGCCCTGGAACAGGGGCCTGAGTCACCATTTCCTTGAGTACATTAGGACAGGCCCTACCCAAGTGCTTTGCAGTGCCACAGTCAGCTAAAGGAAGTAGGTGACAACAGTAAATCCAGCCCTGGCCTTCATATGTATATAGCTGTCCTGAGGGCACTGGTCCTTAATAGGGCAGGAGAAAGGGTAAAGAAACTCTGTAATGTTAAAAGGATTTAGAGAAGACAAAACCAAGAAAAAAAAATCTCTGGTTCTTAGCTGCTACAGTTCCACCTCAGTTTCAAGGTGCAGTGTTGAGAACTGAGGAGACCTGACACAGATAAAGTGATTCCAGCTTTGGTAAAAATGTAGTTGAGACCTGACAGATAAATCAAAGTGATTCCAGCTTTGGTAAAAATGTAGTTCAAATATAGCACCACCAAAGCGTGAACTTACCTGTGTTTGCTGTACTTTTCTAGATGGGATGCTGGGGCAGAAGATGAGTGAGACTAGACAATTTGTGGTTGATGGCAATAGAGGCATGCAGCTCTGTGCAGGAGAGGTGGCAGGTGAGGAGAGTGGCCCAGGTGAGGGGTAGGGAACAGACCAGCAACCCTCAGCCTGCTGCAAAAGCAGCCCACAGCTTGGTTGAGTCTACTTGAGGAGGTTGTAGGTTTGAGCACTCAGAAAGCTGGACCAGAAGAGACTTTGCAGGATATTGAGGAGCCACTGTGGGGTCTCAGTCCCAGGAGAAGCTGAGGGGGAGAAGTGCCAGAGGGTCCCTGGGGCTTTGCCACGTGCGGCGGGAGAGGCGGGCGAGTCACAGGGAATGGCACGTGCGGCACTTGGCAGTGGTTCCAGGAGCTGCAGCTGGCTGTACGTACCACAGGCGTTACTCCGTATGTGTCTGCTTGCTGCTCAAAAGACAGGCTGAAATGTGGATTTAATTATCTACAAATGTTTCACAGGCAGAGGAAGAACCCCAAAGCATGTTCATTGCTGCTCCCGGCAGCCTCTGCAGTGACACACGGGCTGACTGGGCACTGCAAGGGGAGAGCAGCTGCTGCTCTTCTGTGACACAGTCTGCAAGGATTGCACATGGACAAGCACTTGTCTCCGCAGCAGGGGCTGGACAGCCCTTGGTGCACACTCTGTACTGAGTGGATGTGTCCAGAAAAGATGTCTGGCTTGTTAACAGGCTGTTCTGCTCCTACTACCAGGAAGGATTGGATGTTGAAGCAGGGGAAAGAAACAGCATCTATTGCATGTACAGCTGCACCAGGACAAGTGAGACTGACTTTGCATCAAATATCCAGCACAAAACATGCAGATGTACTCCCCTGTGCACTTCTCCATATATCCCCTGCCTGATAGTTCAGTGCCAGAATGGTAGCATTGCCAACATATCCCAAAACCTAGGAATCTATCTAGGCCTGGACATCCTTTGTGAAACCTTAAATCAGGTTCCATCACATTCAGCTCAATAAACTCATCCCAAAAAAGGCAGAGGGGAAAAATGTATGAGCAGCATTTGGAAGGGGTATGTTCACCAAGTCATACTTCTTGTTTTGGCAACGCCAGTTTTCATGATATAGCACATACTTCTTAAACAAGAAAGCCAAAGGGTTTTTCAGAACTCAAGGTCAGATACAACAAAAAAATGTCCAGTCCTGGTGCACGAGTGGGCAGTGATGTGCCACAGGCCCACAGCCTGGCTCAGCACAGTACGGTTCCCTGCACACGTGAGGAACAGGAAGAGATATGGAAAGTCAGGCCATGGAAAAACTACAGTGGCAGCAAAACCAGCAGCTGCTCAGCAGACTTTGGAATTTCCTACTAACTAGCTGCCTTGGCTTAAGTGAAATCTCCCTAATTTATATGCTGTATTAAAGTTATGAAAGAAGCCTGGTATGGCTTTGAAAGAGCCTTGGGTCTGGGAGGAAAGAGAGGGTGGAAGGAAGTGGGCATTCTGGGCAGCTCTGGGGAAGCTCTACATGCTTTGTTTACAAACCCTGTACACTTTTTGTTTGGCTTTTGGATGTGTTTTATTCTCTCCCAACTCCCTTTTCATCTCATGGTAGTGCCAGCCACACTGATGAGTGTTTATGCTTGCAAATTCCTGAAGCACAGCCAGTACCTTGAACTCCAGAGAATGAGACTGAAATAATGTAAAAGGTCAGGGAAGTTCAAAGAGAGAGGTGCTGTTTCCCTAGCTGGGGACACCACACTGTTCCCAGACCATGCTGGGCTGCTCTGGGGACACAAGAACAAAGACTTCTCTCTCATGTCCTCCTGTTTACTCTGCTTTTTGCTTTCCTCACCTCACTGTTTTAATGGGACGCATTTCCATGAAGCTTCAATTAAAGCCACCAGGGATCAGTTTGGCCTGAGCTTGACAACTGAAGAGACACCTGATAGCTGCTGGCTCTTAAAACTCCTCTCACTGAAGGAAAGGGGAAGCTCTTTATCCCAACTGCTCAAAGCTCATGTAGTTGTAGGAGCGAGCCCTGGAGCGCTGCTTCGCCTGCCACAGCACCCAGACACCTGCAAGCGCCTCACCCGCGGGAGGACAAGCTGCAGATGCCTTTTGGAGGGGACAGGTTTCATTCAGCCTCGCTGGTTAGCAAGCCTGTCCTTCAGAAACATGACGAATGCACACCTGGGCTGAGCGGGCTGAGGGCCTGGTCTGGGCAGGTCCCTGTGCCGTGCCAGTCACTGCGCAAAGCCCCGGCTCCTCGTGGCTGCTGCAGGTTCCTGCAGGCAGGGGAGCTCATCAGCACCTGCACAGATACCACACAATGTGCTCACCTGCACAGCACTGCACCTGCCCCACGTACCTTCATTCACAGGTGAAAGGAGGCCCAGCCAATGCCAGCACTGGGCTTCACTAGCTCATAGCCTCAGGAATCTGCTTTGCCTGGAACTGGAGCTGCGGGCTGGGTGACACCAACAGCATGGCAACACTGAAGTGATTTCAGACTCACATCCAACCCACTTACAGCAATTATAGCTGCATTTACAAACAAACCACCCAGGGGCAACCACTGCCAGCTTGTCAATATTAAACTCTGTCCACGCGAAGCATATGTGACATCTGAAAACATTCCGAAAACAAATTAAAAAAACAGCCTTGTCTAGATGGCACAACAGCCTTTCCAAACTTGCAAGTTGGCACTGATGAAGCATGTGATGCCAAGGCAGGGAAGGTGGAAAGGGAGGGAGCAGGCACTGCCCTGGCCCCCGAGACAGCGAGGAATGGCCGGGGCTGCCCAGGGACGTGTTTACGTTACCTCTGCTCACCCTGCGGGCACCTGGTGCCAGGGCAGCGCTGCCCTGTGCACTTTACACGTCACCGTGGCCACCAGCGCTGCAAGTGACCTCCCAGGACTGCAGCTAACATGTCTCTGGTCAGCCAGAGGGGCACAGGGCTGGCAGGTACTGTTACAGACAGCTGGGGTCAGCAGCTTTGTCCTCTTCTACAGGTATCACGGGCTGAAATCTCTCACTTGTTTTTGTTTTCCACTGAAGTACCCATTTCTGAAAGTAAAACTGAGCCAGAAGTACATCTCAAACAACTAGCATGTTTTTAGATTGTACATAAATTCATTTGAGATTATACATACACCCATTCTTTTAGTCAGCTTTATAAGAGTGTGTTTTTCTCCAAGACGTTCCTCTCCACAAGCACACAATCCCATTTTTAGAGAGGGAAAAGAGCAGGAATAGTCAGCTCCCTGCAGCCATGATAGATGCTGCTTTTCATCTTCTCTTTGACAGTGATTGTCAAAGACTCAATTACCTCTGGACCTGTTAAGACAGGAGCCAGATGAAACCATGTCTCCTGTTGCTGCACAACACAGTCAATTCTGGCAGCATTTGTGTCTCTAAACTACACATGCATTTAATCTATTCCTGGAAATACATCCTATAATTTGAGAGCAGATATGTTCAGGACTGAGGGTGACGAGTAACTGTGGGACTAGCCTCAATCAGAATTAATATCCACTATTTTTTCCCAGAGGATTCTTGCCTCATTTCATGTGATGGGAGGATGCTAAAAATGAGCAGCAGTTCAATTCCTTCTTCTCCTTCATGGTCCACGTTTTTATGCACAACTTGCTCCAAATGCAGGGGGTCCATTCCCCATTTTTACTTTTTTCATGCAAATCGCTGTAGCACCTTTGCAAACTTTATTCATCATCTTAATTCCTCATTTCCATTATACTGATGGGGAACTGAGACATCAAAACCATGATTCCAAAAGCACGGAGTGACTTTAAGTGCATAATGTGAAATGTGAGGGACGATTTTTTCATTCTACTTGGAACTGTACATTAGGTATTCAGAGATAGTATGTTGAAAAAAAAGATAACGTGTGCTCATGTAATTGGCACTAGATCCTGATGCAAATGTGAGTCATGTGGAATTTTCGTGGATACCCTGATGTTTTTTATTGCTCAATGAGGATCTGTGTGGTTACAAGTTTAGTAATTTGCTCTCAGTATTCTTAAATTTTCCTGTATCTAAGCTTGCATAATATTTATTTGCCAACTAAAAATTAGGCTCAGCAGAGAAACATTTTTATCTAGCTTGGGATGTTTGTTTTATACACATCACTCACATTTGTTCCAGTCCCTCAACCTTTTTAGCTAATGGCTGAGGCTCACAGCTGCTGGCAGTTCCAAACTTCTCACATGTGTTTATTCCTGTAACATCTCAGACATGAGATCTGTTTTAAATTAAAAATGTAAACAACATTACTATTGTAATTTGCTATCAATTATATCACTGCAAGGAAGAGCTGGGATTCTCTAATCTGTCTGCAAATATTCTACCAAAGCAGCTCTCCCTCTTAACATTAATTATTTGATTCCAGACAGACACAATGATACATAGCTAAGGACAGCAAACCCCAGTGTAATTAAATTACATTAATTATACAATATATACCTCTGATTGCATATGCTAATAGCAAGTTATCAAAACCAGGGAAGCAAGCCTTCCTCTGCAAAGCTCATGATGATTTGTTTCAAAAACATACAAGTCCCTTGCGGTTATAGCAGCCCACAGAAGAACTTGTCATTTCTTCCAGTTCCAAATCAACACCATGTTAAAAAAAAATAATCTACTTGTGCATTAAAGATTCAGCATCACAATGCCAGTAAGTTTTCAATTAGTCAATAGGAATTGAGCTGAGTGACAAATTACTAAACAAAACCAAAGTAGGCAGCAATTATTTCTTTGTGCAAACCAGATTGAATATATATCACAGTAAAATTATGATTACAAGTTACAGTAACTTCTTTCAAACTCTGAGCATGACATAGAATGATCAACGACTGCAGTCACTTGGACAAACAGACATCACAAAGCTGAATTACTGCTTCAGGAGCACTAGAAATCCAGAGATTGAAATGTACCATTATGTACCTGTAGAGTTATTTCAAGATACATTTCAAAGAAATACCATGGTACTATGACTGTCAATGAGATTAAATCAAAGAAAAGTCTGGATTCAATGTCAAGAAAAGAGAGGGCTGTAGGAATGCAGAAGTTGTGCACAAAAGTGTTCATATGAACTCTCTGGAAGGAGCAGGAGCAACAAGAACCAAGATGCAGAAAGAGCCCTCACATGACACCTGCCAGATGCACACAGTGGCCAAAAGGGGGTTTGGGGTGTTAGCTGTCAAGATTCTTTGCAAGTTCTTGTAGTCTGAACATCTCCTTCTGTTTCTTTTGCATGTAAAGGAAAGCCCTGGGGCTTCGTCATAGGCAACAAAGTGTCATCCCAGGGTGTGTCCTGGTGGCGTGCCATGGCGTTTACTGAGCAGCAACACCACTGATCAGCACGTAGCTAATTGCAGTCACCTGCCAAAAGCCTAATGTCCTTTAAAAAAAAGCAACACTCAGCTAGCAGCTACCTGTGAAACCTGCTGACTCTTCCAGTCTTAAAAAACCCCAGCAACTTTATATAGACTGTGCAAAATACCGAGAAGCGCTCTGCACTGCCATTTAAGAGTGAGTGTGGGGAGGATCAGGACCACAGGTGACTGCTTCAAAGACATTTATGTGAGGATGTGAGAAGGGGTTCAGAGTGACTCAGACACAAGTTTAGGCTCATCTATGGACAAAAGTTACTTGAATTAAAGAACTATGTGAATTAGAGAATACTTCTTCCCAATTAAAGCAGATGTCTTTCTCTGCAAAGAGCCCACCTAGGAGGGGAGTTACTTGGGAACATCGTTGCAGAGCAAACGTCACGAACCACTTGCCTGCACAGTAGCTGTAAAGTTCTGAAATTCACTCACTAGCCTGAATGCAAAAGAGAATTTCTACATTTGAATTGTACCATAACACCAATAATAGAATCTAGAAGAAACCTGAGAGATGACATTTCTCTGGCCAAGCAAAAGCCTTGAAGACCAGACAGGTGTCTTGAGAAGGGTAAGGCTGAGGAAGAGGGAGGAAAAAAACAGGTGCTCGCAAACCAGTGTCAAAGAGATGACAAGGGAGACTCTAATCACTGGATGCTTGGAAGCTCACACCACACTTGGCTCCTGTTAAGTACAGCCAGCAACGGTGTCGAAGAAGGAAGAGGCAGCCCACGGGGAAACTGAAGAACGTAAGAAAGTGGAGGGGGAAAGAAAGGGAGGAAATGTGTTCCTCCCCTACCTCATTCTATCAGTGATGCTCATCAGCTAAGGAAGGCAAGAGTCATTATTCCATACCTGAGCACTGAAACACTTCCTCATGCCTGGGATGCAAATGAATTCCCTCATATGTCCCTAGAACGACACGAACATAGTTTGTTTCAAAAGGCCTGGAAGACGCATTAGCTTTGGAGTAATTTCATTTTCCTGAGGGAAAAGGCAGAAGCTAAGAGGAGGGTGAAGCTGAAGGAAACCCAACACATCTTACCGTGCATTTCTCCACGTTTCCTAAGGTGTTTGTTGCAGGCTTTTCAAAGAAGGAAATGCTAATCTGAGTGGGACAAGCAAGACTTGCCCACAATACAGACCCGCTGGTGGAATCTGAGAGCTGGGCCGTCTGTGTCATCCTAATGACGGTCCTGAGAGAAAGGCCACCTCAGCTCTTCCCCTCTCTCATTCATCACTGCACACCAAGTGCAGGCTGCAAATAAAATTCTTCACAATTTAGTGAGTGCTTCTATCTAGGAGCACAAGATGTGATGACCTTTAGTGTGAATGCACTTCACATGCAGGCAGCACCCCTTTGGGTAGGCAGCTACCAATTGTTTTTTCTGGCCACTGGAAATTTGCAAGAGGCAACAGAGTGCAACACCATCCCTGCTTGACTGGAAGGGGAACACAAAACATGCCTGTAAGGCCCCCGCAGAGCTGTAGTGTGTATTTCAGACTGAACAGTCAACAAAAAGGAAAGATGGTGGCTGAGGTGAGAAGCTGAGGGACCTCTAAGTATATCTGGGAGTGGGAGCAGGCCAGTTCCACAGAGAGTAGGTCAGGACTGGCAATGCAGTGGTCACAGGTCAGCATTTCCCAAATTACATGGATCCACATCCTGCCCCCAAGTGATGTTATCAGTTGTGTTCTTCCTCCTCCCAACTGCAACTCAGCTGTTCCTGAGCTACTGCCAAAGTAGTGTGCAGATCTCTATTCCTTTCTGCACGGAGCTTTCCCCACTAAGCTTTGTGTGCTTCCCCTACTGGGAACTGCTGCTAAAGGAAATACTTTGGGAATAAAGCAAGATATATCCCCTAGACAGACAGGCAGCTTTCCACAAATGAAACATGAGACAGCAAGGAGCAGATACAGTATGGTGGGGAAAGCATGCAACAGAAAGGGGAGGAGGAGGCACAGAAATAACAGTGTATATGGACAGTGCAGTGTTAATATCCTGAAGTTAAGAATTAAAACAGTTCTACCCTCCTGCAGTAAGCTGTTTAACCCTTTGCAGAATAGGAAGAGGACATCTAGTGGCTGATGAGGACAACAGACTTGACCCACAAAAGAAAGAGAAAATGGCTTGCAAGCTAATCTAAATCAAGGGTAGATTAACTAAGTGGTCTTCAATTGATCACAAAATAATTAAAAACAGAAGTTAGAACAATTCTGAAGACACCATGCAGTCAAGGAGCAAAACAATTAAGAAGCAGTAAGAGGTTGTTTGGAACAGACTGAACAGTGACTGTACAGCTAAATAGGATAATTTCCAAGGACAGCATGATTCAAGACCCTGGCTGTGACATACATGGTTTGGAAACGGAGTTAAAAGGATATGGGAGTGCTGTATTTTTATAACGTAGTAATCCTACATGTTGGCTTTCACAAACTGTGAAAGTGTGTCTGTGGTCAGCAAGGAAGCTCTTTTCTTGCTCCTTTGATGCATCATTTGGCTTCTGGGTTTGTTTTAGTTTCCCTCAGCTTTTTTGCTTGGCTTTGCCATCCTCTCGGGTGCTGACAGTTAACCAGATCCAGCGAGATGATGGGGGGCAAACAGCACTGGCACTCATAATGCTCCATTTAATCAGCAGCCTGGCTGGTATGTCCTGGCCACACACTTAAGGGTTAAATTCAGCATCAGAGGTCAAGGAAATCCCATCTCCAATTACCCTACAGAATATTTTGACAGAAGGCAATAGTTTCAATCACTCTTGCTTGCTTCTAAAGAAATATTACAGTTGCAGTTTTGGTCTTTTAATGAGACTTAATTTTATTACTGCTTGGGAAGATTTTCTTAACAGTGTGTGGCAGTGGGAAGAGTGGGTGTTCTGGGAACCCTGCTGATCTAGACATCCCTTGCAGGCTAAACTGCAAAAATGTGTGTGAGGATGGAACACAACAAAGGGTGAGACATAACAGCACCTTTTAGTCCTAACTTCCCATATGACATAAGAAAATGATCACCCTTAAATGTCTTTAACAGTAGTACTAATCAGCCAATAGTTTTGCAGTAATAGGTGAGGATATAAATGCTACAATCAAATAGCATGAGGAACCCACAGCATTCCCTCTGTCCCCCAAAGCACACTGACACCTATTCCACCATGTCAGCTTAGGCCCCAGACTCAGTTCATTCAGCACTCTGTTCTGCCATTCACAAATACCTTGATCCTTCAAATGAAAGGGGGTTTCTTGGCCACTAATCCATAAGACAAGTGCACTTCCTAGCACTACTTACTTCCCCAAATCAGGAAATTAGCACAGCCATCACCTGAACTCTTTCCAATTCCTTGATTAATATAACAGAATCTCAGTTTTTCTGTGAGACATAATACAAAGAATGCATCTCTTTATCTTTTTACAGAAATTTTACTGCTACATTAGATCTTCCTGAATTAGCCTCACAGCAAGTCTCACAGGCAGGCTGCCACTACTTTTGCCACAACTTCTGATGTCATTCCATGTTTCTTTTGAAGACTAAATTGCTTTTTGAATTATTTTTTTTATATTATCAGTTTTTAAAATAACAATAATTTCACCTTCCAAAAGTATAGCACCAAATTGACACAACTGTCTAACAGCTTGAAAAAATCAAGACCTTATATGAAAAGTTCAACTCACTGAAAAAAAGACCAAACAATACTGAATGATATTCTAAAATGTATTGAATTCAACCATCATAGCTCAGGTACTATGCAATTATGCAGATTACACTTGTGGTTTTTTTCTTGTGATCTGCTGCACACCTACTCCAAAAGAGATTACCTAATAATCAGTGAATACAGACATGTAATAAGCAGAGAGTTGTAACTGAAAAAGGTTACAAAGGTGATACTCAGAGGAGTGTAGACACTCTAAAGCATGATATTGAGCAGCACGTGTCTCTAGATGCACACTCTCCTTGTTTTCTCCCCTAATCCTCTCATTCATCCAGCTATATGCTTAAAAAACCACAAAGACACTGATTTACATAAAATTATCTCACTCCATTTTATTTAAGATTTTCTTCTCCAGTTAGTAAAAGAAAGATGTGTCTCTCTTTATACATATGTACAAGTTCAGTTATAAAAATAGACAGCACATTCAAAGAGAAAAAAAGGCTTGGCATTTGTCTGATTCCCTCTAAATATCATATATACACGTGAATAGGAGGGGTAGGGGGAAGTCTTCATGAGTTAATTAAACATCACCTCCCCCCTCAATTATCCCCTGCAAATCTGTTTAAAAATCAATCTAAGCTCAGTTCTGCTATTTTCAGGTGTGCAAATTAGAGGCAGAGCCAACAGGAAGCACTTGCTCCACACTGTAGGACGCCAGGCAAAGGATTTGGGGTTGGAAAAAAATTATAATAATAATAATAATTAAAAAAAAAAAGTAATCTCCTGCTGTCACAGCCCAGACCTGCAACTCAACTTACTTCTCTCTCAAGGGATAAAAGTGCCCCGGCAGAACAGCCTTTTAATTCAATGTGTCAGACAAGTACTGCCCCACACCTAAATCTCAGTGCAATGCAGACAACGCTTACAGCAAAGCAAGGGGCTACAGGGGGTTGTGCATCGAGAACAGGGAAGGAGCAACCAGAGAATGAGAACACAGATGGGCACTGGCAGTACTGCCTTCCATCAGCCTTAAAGGACACAGCCACTGGTACCCACACACCGCAGTGAACTCAACCAAGCTGGTATGTGTGATCACAAAAACAAAGGGAAAACAACACTGGAAGAACAGTCAATG
Source organism: Chaetura pelagica (assembly GCF_000747805.2). NCBI lineage: Eukaryota > Metazoa > Chordata > Aves > Apodiformes > Apodidae > Chaetura > Chaetura pelagica. Next base: position 4,709,562 of record NW_009953571.1, read on the forward strand.
GATGGTTGGGATATGAGACAATTTTCTTCCCAGGATTTGCTGGAAGGGGGAATGGCACAGTTCCTTCCTGCTCTCTCAGGACTGTTTTTCATTGCTCCCCTGGCAGCACTGCAAGCTGCAAACCACACTCTGCTATGGCACAGTGAGAGGAGCAGCAGCAAACTCACTCTTAGCACTTCTGCTTTTCCTCTTCCTGAGATATGTACAAACAGAGCCTTTGTTTCTAAGCTTTTAAGAGCTCTGCACACCTCACAAGCGAGAGAAATCATTCTAAACACAACTCTGAAATGCAAACCAAATCACCCACTTGTGGTTCCCTCCACTGTGTGATGCAGAGGCAGTGCTGCTGCCCTCACTAGCCCTGCCAGCACACTCCGTGTTCTGCAGCTCTGAACCTTTTTCCTGACAGATGGTGCTGAAGAGAGTCCATTCCCTGGGAACGACCCGAGACACCTTCCTTTGCATTTCAAACCTTTAGAGAACTCAAGAGCCCCACACTGGAAGAATCCAATTTTTTTTTTTGATCACACATCATCTTCAGCTTAGCCCCCAGTTACCTCACATCTACACCGACCAACTGCCAGTGCAGAAATGTCTTGTGACTCTACAGGACACTCCTGGGCTTCAGATACGGATTTTGTAGGATAAAACTAACAGCAACTTCAAGCACACACAGCTGCAGGATATTGCATGGAGTAGCTGGATGCTTTCTTGGGAATCCTTGTCAGATGCATCAATAAAACACAAGCTGACAACCTCCCAGTTACCCCAGACTCCCCTCCTTCCTTCTCGCAGTGTCTGCAAAGATAGTTTTTTGGAATACACATAATCAAAGTGCTCACATAAACCACCCACTCCCATTGTGCTTTGATTTTCTTTTCACACGCGTGCTGGACAGCAACAAGGCATTTGCTCACATGCCTTCAACTGGCAGGGTGGTCTACTCTGAAAGCCAACACAGTTCAAAGCTTTGGGGGTTCAAAACTACTACCGACCACCCGAGGTGTGGGCACCTTTGCTTTGCTTCCGAACTGGAGCTTCTGATATGAGAGTGCTGGTCAGGTTTAAGCTTTTGGGGGTCCCACAAACACTGTTTCCTTTACTCAAAGGGGAGCTCAAGGGAGAAGAGGCGCTTGAAGGTCCAAAATCTGCTAGTCCAGAAGGCCGAATAATTGCTGTTTGCAGAGGGCTACTTGCAGACATCCCTAGCAATGGAAAAAGAGAATCAAATTCCATGTCAGAATGTTACTCCACTTGTGACTCTTCAACAACAAACAATATGCTAACAATCAGTCTTAAGACTACCCTGTATTCAAGATATACATGAGTTTAATGAAGAGGGATGTCCTTAAGATACAAAATGTCTTGCAGTTATACCCTGGGCCACCTTCAGCTGGTGTAGAGCTGAAGCTCCATCAACCAGTTGTGCACATTGTGGAACCTGATGCTGTAACTTCAATGTGACAGCAACGCATGAAAACCACAGCCATACCCCGGGAATAAAACAACAGCATCCTATCTGTCCGGACACCAGAACAAAAAACAAGAGGAAAAATATTTGGGATGAGAGAATTCAAATGGCAGAACAGAACTTCTGCAGGACTAGCTTCTCAAGGCCATCTGTGGTGAAACTGGCTATGCCCTCACACCATTATCATAGCAGACAAGTAATACCCACAATACAACCCTTTTTTCCTATTGTTTTACAGGCTGTAAAAAACAATCACCCAACTCACGTGGTTGGTTCTGCTCAGGGCAGCTTGCTGCCTCCCCCTCCCCACATACCTTTAGAGACATTGTACCCGTAGGCTGCGTAAGCTGCTGCCGAGGCTGCTGCCGCCCCCGCTTTGGCCCCTGCCATGGCAGCCGCGCTTCCCGCTATCGATTTCCGGCTCCGGCCCTTCCCGGTGCCGCCTTTGGATCCGCCGCTCGCACTTTTAGGACGACCCCGGCTTCGACCTGACTGGCCTCTCCCAGAGAAAGGTGCATCTTGCATTGAAACACCTTAACAAAAAGAGTGTTAAAACATTAAGTGCTGTAGTATTTCAGGTGACTCACAAATGGATGCAGCATCATGATTGTCTGCTATTCACATTAAACTGTTCCCATTAACTGATACTTTTAATTTACATGGATACAGACACAATTAGCAGTCATCCTATGAAAAGAAATCATGGGTACTTAAAACTTCACTCTTCATTAACCGCATCTTCTTAACTCCAACTATTTATTACTGTGAATCCAATCCACAAAGAGCTGCAGGATTCTAGGTTCTACTTCAGGATGAAGCTTTTTCTCTACTTGAAAGACAAAGTTTCTTCCATTTGCTATCTCTAAAAGAAACTTGTGAAGAGCTATGGCTCTACTTATTTCAGTGTAGAAAACTGTGGTAGTTAAAAACATCTGCCATTACTTAAAACTACAGCTGCTCCACTCACCCACTGAAAACAGATAACTGATTATCAGCCCAACAGCAAATTCAAGGAAAAGTTTACAGATTATTAGTTTTGTAGCTGTCTGCAATTTGGTAAATATGTGCATAATGGAAGCCAAGCCCTCTATCGCACAGGAACAAAGGACACAACTTTTAAGAGTAATGGACACTGAATGTGAGGTAAATGACAGACTATAAACAGATTTTCTACCAATCAGAAGTAATTTGCCAATGAGAGGGCATTTTTTCCCCAAATACTGCCAACCATATATATTTTTTGCTTAAAATGAATACAATATATTATCTACCCATACAAAGTTAATGTTTAATAAATGTCAGTAGTAAGTCAAGGCAAAAGTACTGACCATTGATAGTATCTGAAACTGAGCCTGTAATGGAAGCAGGAGAGTTTGTTGCCCTTGACTGAGGTGCTGAAGAAGCTGGATCATCCACAATCACAAGCATATCATTGCTGCTCTCATCAGGGGGGATAGAGCCCATATGTAATTCACTGCTAATGGATATCTAAACGTGACAGGGAACAAAGCTGTTAGCTTCTCAGGCTAGGGAAGAGAAGGGTACAAACATAGTAAGATCCTTACAAGACATACAATCACAAGTAATTAATTGGTCCTTGTTCTGCTCTCCCTCAATTTTCTTTATGTGAGACTAGCAGCATGACACATCATCTAATCACACCACACCCCCTTATTTACATGTTAAGTAGCAGTAAAGACCTCCAGGAGCTACTTAGTTTTGATTCATGAAAATAGATGCTAAGGAGAGGGGACTAATGGTCTCAGAAGAGATTTAAAATAACTGCTGCTCAACTGTATCTTCAACTGCATGAGAGAAAACAATAGGATTCTTAACCTGCTACCACTGCTAATAAAAACTTTGTCAATAAGGGATCAATACAACATAGAAAACTTAATCAACAAGGTAGAGAACAAAATATGTGAAAACCAATTTGCAATTCTTTATAAAAAGATAAAGGAAAACAGTATGTCTGCCATTGAGAATGTACAATTTAAATGCCAGAGAGAAAAACACACTAATTCAGAATCAGAAGCAAGGAAGCAAGCAGAGAAGGAGATGTAATGAGACTAGTGAGGAGCACTTACAAAGAAACTGAATGTCAAGGAGCTATGTGAGAGACACTCTTTGCCTCAGGAACAGTAAGAGAGTGTGCTCGCTATGAAAGGTACGAGTACAGAAGAAGGCCCAAGTTTATAAATGTGAGAATTACAAAGGCAGGGAAAAGGGGAGAATCACAGAATCAAAGAATTATTGAGGCTGGAAAAGACCTCTGAGATCACCAAGTCCAGCCTATTACCACCACATTGGCTAGACCATAGCACTACATGCCATGTCTTTCCTTAAAAGCCTGCAGGGATGGTGACTCCATCACTTCCCTGGGCAGTCCATTCCAATGTCTCATACCCTTTCCATGAGGAAGTGCTTCCTAATATCCAACCTAAACCTCCCCTGGTGTAGCTTCAGGCCACACCCTCTCATCCTGTCACTAGTTGGCTGGGAGAAGAGCCCAACCCCCACCTGACTACAACCTCCCTTCAGGTAGTCATAGAGAGTGATAGCGAAGAAAGTAAGTGGGGCTGCAAGCAGGAAAAATTTCAGAGGCTGAAAGGGAGGAGAGTTGGGGCATGAGCTTGCTGTAAGAAAAGGGAGGCATGGAGCAAATGAAGAGGGGAATACAGGAATGTCAAATAACATGAGGAGCTGTAAAGAAGCTTATTAGCAACTGTTATGCTTTCGATAAACTATTTTCATTTCTATGATTCATCTTTTAAGACACTGCACTTTCCCACATTCTTGAAGTTCTACACTAGCTAAGAGAACAGAAAGCAAGAACCCTACAGGAGGTAGCCACAACTTATATAGTGTATAGCTGAAAGCAACAGTGAGTCTTACTTCACTGAAAGGGCTGGGCATGGCAGAGTCTACACTAATGAAGGAGTCATCGCCATCAGCAGACAGATTGGAGTTATCAGCTGAAGGAACAAATGGGATCACAAGGTTCATAGCCTCTTTCTTTCTCTTCCCATCCAATTCATCTTCTTTCTTCTTCTGAAATAAATAAAACAATACCAGGAATAAATAAAAAAAAGATGACCAAAAAGAAGAAAGGCAATAAGCAACCCAAAATCTCAACACCTAATGCAGCATTGTAACTCAAGGAATGCTACATCTGGAATTTCCCATAGTAGGTTTCTGAAGGGGACAGTACCAGATCACTTAAAGGCTCCTTCTTTCGATTTAAGTAGGACTCAGGTTGTTGTTTTTTCTTCCTAACATAGCTGGAATGACAGAGAATTACTCTTACAGAATTACTGTGTTTTCCATGATCTTTTGGAGTGAGCTTAAAATTCTCTATCATTACATAAAGTTCCAATTCTTTAATGCAAAGCCTCCCTGTCTCAAAAATTAAGAATTTTCATTAGCTAATTTTAATAACCTTTTTTAAACCAAATGATCTTCCCTTGTTCCATGGAAGCCACATATGGGGTTTATCTGTGTTCTGTATGCCTAGAATGATCAGTTGATAATTTTTGGGTTTTTTCAAGCACAAGTCCTCTAATGGTTGTCTGTAGGCTACCAGCGATCTACAGTTTGGTTTGGGTACACAGTACTTCCTTATTTTTCAAATTGCTAATGATACTGAAATTCAGGTAACTAGGGATTGTGTATTTAGTACTATCCCTCTTCCGTGCAGGGAAGTGCCACAGGTTGGTGTTCCATGGTGAAGGGAAGAAGGCTTTACTCAGACTGCCTTTGCACAAAATGCTGCCAACACCACATTAACAGTGAGCCTGAAGCTCTTCTGGCTCTGTCGCTGACACAGGCAACCTCTTTGCATCAAAGTACCTTCTCAGCATATTTTTCCCTTTTACGCTTTCGTTCTTTCACACGGTTTGTTTCTTCCTGCTGTCGCTTCTCTTCTTGACGCTGACGCACTGTTGGAAAAGAAATGCAAAGCTGTCACCACTGGAAAAATACTTCACACCCTTTTGTGAAGTTTACAATAAATTCTAGTTCTAACAGAACTGTGAAGAAAAGTCAGCTGTATTAAAACACTGCTATATTAAAATTATTTGTATCCAAGTAACAAAGAGTTTTACAGTGAAATTCTTCTTTCAAGCAACATAAAAGCATAAACCTCTTCTACAGCTTCAAAAGTGTGATAAAAACCAATTTTCATTAATACTTTTCTTGTCATGATCTAAATAATTCATGTCAAAGCTTTGTCATTCAGGAACAATGTAATGATCCTGACTGAGTGCCAGTAAAAACTTTATCACATCATCGTGTCTCTCTTGCACAACTTCAGCTCAGCAGTGATACGAAACCAGCTTGTACTAACATGAGTTGGTAAGACAAAAAGAGCCAGGAAACAGAAGTTGTTATCAGCAATACATATGTTCATTGAGATAAAAACACAGATTTCATAAGCTAATGAAGTGGAAGATGGGAAAAACACTGCAACATGAATTTCACTTACATTTCTTTTCTAGTTCCTCATCATCGAGGAGAAGGCTGACCACTTCCTTTGGCTTCAAGGTGTCAGGTTTGAAATTGCCACCTGAAATCACCATTCGCTGGATCTAGAAGGAAAGGAAGAAAAAAAGAAAAAGAGAGAAAAAGGAAAAATTATTCCAAGCAGCTATCAACTATTTGCATTACCCTTCACTGAACACCAGCAAAAAAAGATGTCAGCTCATCTGTCTAAGTCAGAATTGACTCACTGTCTCTATCACATCAAAGTTAGTAGCAAAATTTCAGGGAAGATTTATTAAGAGTATTTATTACAGTTGCAAAATGCAAAAAGCAACCAAGCTAGAAAGCAGAAAACTACAATCCCTTGTGCGAAGTTTCACTTCTTCTAAAGCACCATCTAATAAACAACAAATCATGATGGTACTAACATACTGCTAGCAAAAAGAAAAAAACACAGTGGTTCTCCTCTCAGGAATAAATTACCAGTCCAATTTTTCAAGTAATCTGCACAGAGGATTATGCAGAACATATTTTGATTATTTAGATGACCAACAAAAAGATGATGTTTTACTTTCGGGGTGAGATCTGGTGACTCCAGTGCAATATCCTAGAGAAAATGGGTAAGTTTCCACACAGGAAACCTGAATGCATTCACAAAATACAGGCTGTGGTGTAACAGTGTAACATGATAGGAATCAGTAGCCCTGACACAGGGAGAAGGACAGAAGTTCTAGCCTTAAAGAAGCCTGAGTAGTCTCATTCCATCAGAAGAAAGTTTTCATGCAGCCACAGTATAAATAATTAACTTCTTCCCAGCTCATATACTGCAGCTGTAAGGCTGCTGTGTTAGGGGTACAGATTTGTTTATTTGAACAAAGACATTCCCTTTTGGCTTCCATCTCCCTGCAGATACTTTTTCTTTACTCATTTTGGTAAGTGTTTTCTGATGCTTTTTCTGTAACTTCTTGTTCCAGACCGTTTCTTCCCTCCTACCTCACTCTTCTCCTTGGCCCTCTGCAAGATGCGCTCCTCAATGGTGCCTTTACAGATCAGCCGATACACTGTGACTTGTTTCGTCTGGCCCAGCCTGTGTGCCCGGTCCATGGCTTGCTGGTCTACTGTTGGGTTCCAGTCACTGTCATAGAAAATTACCTGCAAAAGGACACCAGAACAGAAAGGATTAAATAAAGCCGTACATTTAGAGCACCATAGTGATTAAACAGGGGAAGAAAAATCCAATATACCAATAAAAATTAAAGTTCTGCAACACACCCCACAAAACTACCACCCACTGCAGGCTATATCAAGCTAGCTTTGCCCAGTGCTAGCAAGCCTTTTCCACTGCATGTCAGATGAATGCAAACTGACAGTGTGAATGTTTCAACTTCCACAGAATGCCTTCAGTATCCTCTTCAACAGATCTGCACAAAATTCTTATGTTTGTCATCACATTGAATCACTGTCCTGTAATTAATTGTAACCATCTTAGCAAGCCCTTCTTCCTGCTTCTTCTTCCCTTCTTCCATCCATGGCCAGAATCCAGGGAGGACTCCATCTATCCATCACCACTGATCCTTAGGCTCATGCATTTCTGACCCCTACCCCTCTCCCCTCAGCTCCTGTCTGCTCTGCAGCTCGGGGACACTTTGGAACTGCTCACAGCTCAGGAGATGCTGTGGGAGTTGCTGGGGGTGAGGGGAGGCAATAAGGTTTTGCACATTCCTGAACATACTTGTATATAATTGTGCATTTTTTTTAATAATTAGTATTTAATTAAAGCTGTCTAGTTTAGTTTTCAAACTGGAAAGTCTCTCTCTCTTCAGTCTCTCTCTCCTTCCCTACCTGGGTGGAGTGGGGAGGGGATCGAGAGCATTGTTGTCTAAATGCTGATCCTGAGTCAAAGCCTGACAATCATTAACCCATTCTAGTGTTACTTACCTTAAGAAGCCCATTAAATTAGAATTTCACATGAAAAGTAATACTCCTGTTTTTGTTTTGTTTTGTTTTTTTCTTTCAAACCTGGATAAATCTAGTCTAGTCCAACACTTCTGGTGCTTCTACTACAAAAAACTGAAGCACCACATTACAGTGATATCACCCTATTATTACAACAGTACTTTATGCCCAATAAGCACAAAAAACAAAAACACTGAAAAAAGCTTCAGACAGCAGAATAAAGTATTCAGAAAGTTACAAAAACACAGAACTAAAAATGCTCATGACATGAGCCTGCAGGAGCATCTCTGTTCTTCTTTTTATTTCCTCTGTTGAAGCAACTTAAATCGAGAGAACTTTTCAACTGTGAAAATCCTACAGATACTTGCTTTCTTCCTGTTTAAGTGAGAGCAAAATATCATGGAGTATTTAAAATAATGTATTTGATTTGATTCAGAGATCTTTGGTTTTGTATGGCTAAGGATTACAGTCTATCTTGGGCTCAAATCTGCAAGCACACTAGGTCCTGAGTTAGAAGCACAAGAATAGCTGTTTTTGAAGAGATAAATAGTTAATGTAAGTCAGTGTATTTTCCCTAGTGACAAGCAGTAGCTACTCCAGAATGCAAGACCTAAATCACTCTGCGTTGACACCTCTGCTAAGTAGGTGGCAATCAATTTATCCTTCCTGGCTAGCTGATATTCAGCTGTAAATGACTTTGTACTTCAGAGGCGTCACTTCAACTCTACTGTGAACAGCAAACAGGGTAACTGATACCTGTCCTACTGCTTCCTTTGCAGTTGAACCTTAAGAGCAAAAAGTCATACATGAAACAGCATTCACTGTATGAAAATGTCATTTGCTGAATGTTCTGCATTTTTCAAAGTATCTACTGTATATTTAAGTGCCTAACAAAGATGAAAGCACCAAGACTGGTATTCAAAAAACACCTTATTTACAGTAAAACTTTCAATTTCTACAAAAAAGTCAATTGTGACCAAGGATTTTGCAGCTGAGTTCTTCAAAAGAGGTGAGAAATTCTGCAAGTTACACCCCAATTAAAATCTCCCAGAGCAGCACAAACATCATTTGCACTGGAAGAAGCAAAAAAAAATTCAAAACCCATGATCTCCACCAGAAGTAAGAAATTCCTTCCCTGCTACAATGTCCACACTGATAAAGTTTACTTCAGAACAAAACCTTTCTAAAAGCAGTCAATGGATTAGGGAGTTCCCTAGAATTATTTTTTAAAAGCTTACCAATGAGGACTAAATACATGTTCAAAACCAGAAAGCATACACCTATATTAAGTTGTGGAAGCTCCATCCCTGGAAGTGTTCAAGGCCAGGTTGGATGGGGCTTGGAGCAACTGGTCTAGTGGGAGGTGTCCCTGCTCATGGAGAGGGGTTGGATCTAGATGATCTATAAGGTCCTTTCCAATCCAAATCATACTATGGTTCTATCCGTAGAGCCCTTCAAGGATCCAGCTCCTTTCTAGACTCTGGTACTAAAGTATATGGGGAGAAGGAAGACGCTTCCAACTGCAACCAAAAACTGTGTACTAAGTGCCCAATATTCTACAACTTTTTATCATCAAGATAATACTATATTGTAGATATAAGAAAAGTCAATGAGGTTATGCAATTTCATTACGTGAATGGCAGTACTAAAAAATATTGATCAGCATGGCTAAAAGAGTGACAACTTCCACATAAAAAGACCAATTTTCTACATACATCATGACGCTGGTAGGCAGGAGATAAGCAGCTTGGGAAAAAACAGTGGTTGGAAACAGATGAGGCAGGCAAAACAAATATTTATACTGAAAACTAAACATCAGTAAGCTGATTTTTTTATTCTATGCTACTTTCCCAAACTTCACTTACCGTATCTGCAGCTGTAAGGTTAATGCCCAAGCCTCCAGCTCTCGTGCTTAACAGGAACACAAAAATATCATTCCTATAAAGAGATTAAAAGACCCTCATTTTGTGCACAATGAACAAGAAATAACCACAGGAGTAAATTTTTTGACCCCTATAAAGTAATTTGGGCTATTTCTATTACTTTAACACTTAAGAACATTTTGTGCTGCTCATGGTCAAGAAAAAAACCCATGAATGAGTAAGAGAAGGTAATCTACAAATCAGGACTGTTGGAACATGCAAACATTCAGTTTGCAATAGCAGCTTATTAATCTCTATCAAAATAAACCAGGGCTTGTTTATCCTGCCCACATTGGAAATTAAGATTTCATATGGACAAAGAACAATTTGTTGTTTCACAGAACTCAGAGATGTTAAAAAAATCTTGCCTTAACAATGCTCAATTGATAAAGTAAGAAAAATAAATGTTCAAACTGTGTAGATGCAAGTTTTCTTCTAAATTTGGTGCTTTGAACAGAACAAACAACTTGGAGGGGGGGAGGAAGGAATAATCTTAAGATAAAAGCAAGCTTGCAAATACAGAGGTCCATCCAAAGGTCCACTGGCACAAACGGAAGTCCTTCAGTTGAAGAACTTAATGACTCTAGTCCTAATTGTGTTGCTGATTCAAATTAAAAATTCTAATCTCTTCTGTCCACTTTTTTGTAATCTGTAAAATGGGGATAAATAATTTCATTTCAGTCATATAACAATTCAGTTGTGATCGTCTGTTAAATGTTTCAGGGGTGATTATCTAGACAGTAAAAATGATACTGCACAAAAAGGAAGAGGCATTCATTTCAATCTAACTTCAGTTCTTTGAGACAGTGTCTCTAAGTGAGCTCCATTAATACTGTACACATGTTGTCCTTCCCAGCTTGGAGCATTTTCAGTTTGCACTAACTGTATTACATCCACGTTCCTTGGGACTCCTCAGCCTGCACGGAAGTCAATGACAAACCCATTGCCTTTGGTGAACATAGCCCTCCGGACAGAAGGCCCTAGCAGATGGACTGTCATTTCACAACACACTTCAGGAAACTTTCTCTGAACACCTCCTTGGAAGACCCACAAACCCTAATACAGTCATATTAGTCCTCAGCGTTAGACTTGCTGGCATCAGATTTAGGGATGGTGGCTAAGAGACATGAGGCATCCCAATACCTGACTTGGAATAATCCTCTAAGCCTAATAATCCTTTACATAACTGAGGAGGCTAGGGCACACTAGGCAAGTACCTGTAACAGTGCACTAAGCCCTAGCTACAGTCTGAGAAGTCAGACAAAATGGCCACAGTTGCCAAGAGTCAATGGCAGTTCTACCACTGCACACACAGGAGACAAAGGAGACAGGTTGATACATAGAATGACCAAGTGCTGATGAATACTCAAGTGGTAACAGCAAAAATCAGGATTTCTGCTAAGGTCACTAGTGCCACTGGGGGGTCAGCAGTATTTAAAAGTGTTGAACACCGTATGGATCTGTGAAAAGGTTAATGAAAAAAAGCAGACAGTACCAATAAGGACTCCAAAGAGGCTGACAGCACTACTTCAGCAGCAACAGAGCAAAGTCCTCTGTTTAGCAAAAGACAGTCTGCACTGCCACATTCCTTTGGTACCACACTGTTTGTACACTAGTGCATGCAAAATTAGTAAAGCACCAGAAATTCTTGCTGAATGAACAGCATAGGACATTCCCCTCCTGACTGACTATGGGTAGGCAATCTGTCCTTCAAAGCCCAGTAATCAAAATCTAAAGGGTCCTTCTTGCACTTCTTGGAGGAAGTGTGTGTTGCATGCTATTACACATATTCTAGTACAACAAATGTAAAAAACTAATGGTTTTGGAAGCCATATCCTTGAAGGTCTACTAGAAGTACTTTCTCAGGACTCAAACTTCAAGATATTCGCAAGTACCTGGCAAAGCTGTATTATAAAAACAGACTCTCAAAGAACTCATTCTGGTCCAAGGTGAGATTTCCTCCTGTCCTCTCTAAAGAAATTGCCAGTAGACTACAGAAATAATTATGAAAACTATGAATTAACACACACAAAAAAAGGACTATGAACTTGAAAATTAGAGAGGTTTCTGGCAATCCAAAATCTAGGAGTAAAAAAATCCATCCTGAGCTATGGACAGCTGGGAGGAACTGGATCCGAACTGTCAGTCTCTAGATTGTATCCTACAAGTACAAAGCTAAAGGAGTCACCAAGTGCCTGTTCACTGTGCAGGTATTCCTTGGCCAAGAAATCTTTCCACTCTTTCAACAACAGTGGAACGTGCACACAGACAGTCGCCTGCACATCCAGCTGTGAAATGCTTCTGGAAATGCAGTTTGGGAAGGAAAGAAAGTGGACAGTAACACAGACCACAGGATTAAATTAGCATTCTGTAGTTAGGACATCCTGCAAGATAGTTCAGTTCTCTTTTTTCCTAGAAATATTTCTCATAAGGTAATAATATACAGGAGGAACTCAACTAACATTTTAATAGGAATTATTATTTAGACTGGCTGACCTCTATCTCAAAGGGATTTCCTGCCAAAGTGATTATTTTTCTTCAGTTGTTCTACTAATTAATAAAACCTAATTCTGGTTCATTAATAAAAACAAATTTCCTCACTTTTTTTGGTTAAAGGACCTTATAGGAAGAAAAGTGAGGATTCCAGGGGAACATAATAATCTGAAGGGTCCTCTCACTTCAGGTATTTGGCACAGGTTCTTTTTAAGTTTTATTGCTCTGAGGAGTTCACTAGAACACAGTCCTTCAGGTCTTCAAGCCTCATGAACCAGTGGCCTGAAAAGCTGTATACGGCTTCCCCCACTAATGTCAGACATGATACCCTGGGACTACAGCCTAGAATGCTACTTTCACCCTGCAATAAACAACAACCTATGAACCTAAGTCAGAAGCAAAGTGACCTTCTTACAAGCTCAACATCAACATTCAGACAGGGCAGCCTTATTGTCAACTCCCATACTAAAATGCCATTTTATTAAGCCATATCTCATTATTAAAAGTAAACATAATAATCACAAATTGAACCATTATAAATACTGCACTCTAGTCAAGACAAAGTTCTACTAAAATATATTTATTTATGATAATCACATACTCTTCCTTCCTGATGTGCTTGTAAAAATTGCAAGAACTAATTTTGTTTAATTAAACAAAAAGGGTTAGCATCTCTTACTGTCTAATAAAATCTTCATTTTATCACCTGTATACTATATTAATGTTTCTTAATAAGCTATGCTTATATGGTCTGTTCTGCAGAAAAACAGGTCACTTTCAAAATCTCATCTTCAGTGTCAATTGTCAGAGCACATAATAACGAACAAACATCTGCTGCCTTTCTTTATAAGCAATAGCTTATTTGGAATGACAAGAAGCACAACAGGGGGATACACTAAATTTGGTTCCAATACTGCTTCACATATGACAAATGCCTGAATACAACTGAGTTCAATATCAACACCAGTGACTCCTGGTCAGCAAACCACCTAGAAACTGTTTCAGATAAATTAGGTCCATCTGATATCTGGAAAGGTAATGTAAGTGCAAATTTCATTTATTTCCATTACATTTTATGCTATTTGTCTATGTACACACAATTTTGCATAGAAACACCTTGTAAAATACAGTACCTGTTCTGAAAATCTGCTACCATGTCCCTTCGTTCAGAGATCTTTGAGGAACCATCCAATCTCATGTAGGTATGTTTCCTATAAACCATGTATTCCTGCAAATAACATACACCATAGTTGCTCTTGAAACTGTTCAATCTTGATTATTCAAAAAAACCCATAAACAATAAAAGCAGAACTGCTACTTACAAAAAAAACCAAACCCTAAATGTTGTCAACAAATACGCTACAACCTTATGTAGCCAATGCTTTATAATAACAGAAACTCAGAAATTACTCAGCCATGTCAGTTTTTGCATTTCATACAAGAGAGAAATTATGATGTCTGTTCAGAGTTGAGGATGCATCTGCTGCACCGCAGACAGTGTTACAGTAACATGCTTTTTTCTATAAATAAATAGGCAAATAAAATAACTAAAAGAGGAGGGTTTTTTTCCACAAAAATGTTTCACTGTGTAAGTGAACCTTTCCCAACAAACCAACTGCATCTGCTCCCTGTCAATTTTAAACTATTTGACTAGTGGTTTAAAAAACCTGGTACTGTACACTAGCATCTGTTCATGATTTCTTTCACTAATAAAGGGCCTGTGAATATTACCACATACAGGAACATACAGGAACACTTTGAACATTACATTGGTGTGTCAGCCCACAGCTCATGCCAAGCAGCAGAACTGGAACCATTGCCTGGGACACAAATCAAATGGCATCAACCAGGAATGCTGTAGACACAGGCTTTTTCCAATGAGAGACATTTTTCACACTAAGTCACCCAGCACTCTCTGCTACCTGTGCAACTGTCAATAAAATCTGATTTACACAGAAAGCTCTTCAGGTTATACAGATATCCTAAGAGTTTCTGTGGGAAAATACTCCAATATTTTATCAATGTGATCCTTGGCTGACAAGATGCAACTCCTACTGGTTACATTTACTAGCTTTAACCCTAGCAGTTCATGTGTCTTTTGGAGATGCTGTGACTGCAAATGAAGACAGAAAGGAAACAGATGGCACTTTAGCAGCAAGAACTATTGGAATCATCTTGCTCCAAGCTGTAGTGTTCAGCAGATACAGAACTGATGTGCTGTGAGAAGACATGGCAGTGCCTTTACTCTAATGAACCTTCTGACAGTAACATGCTCAGTTCTCCTTTTTACCTCTCCCTCAGGGCTACTGTTCCTTTTTTGTTTTGCTTCACTACTGCAGAAAAGGTGAAAGAGCTACCATACTATAATGAACCTGGGAAAAAGATTGCTGGAGCAGAAAGAAGCTTCAATGTGTGACAGATGAAAGATAAAAATATGTAAATAAAATTAACAAAGTGAAAATGGCCCAAGTCACACTTGGTCTACCTCTACAAAACAGAGCTCATGGTGGATATGATTTTTGGAGTACAACAACAGAAGTTTTAAACAGAGAACTGCTACTTCACTACACAGGCACTCATGCCCTAATTTACTATTGATTTATTATTCCGTTTCTATGACAGGTTTCTGTCACTAACTAAAACCAGAGAGATACAACCATCAATTAGGCACTATGTGACCTTTCTCCAGATTTGATAAATTATCTTCTGTTATCACAAAGGCATTTTCCTTCCATTTCTTAGTAATTGTCTTTATCTGCCTTTATGGTGATTCAGACTTCCAACATCTTGATTTAGTCTTTCCTCATCTTGCTATTAACTATCTCTTCATCAGTGTTTTCTAAACAAACTTCAGCACAAATAGAAAACAACTACTTTTATTTCAGATTATTCTTATTTCAGACCTTAGACATTTCCACTAAGGCACAAGCTACAAAAGAATAAGCTGTTCTTCCCCTGTAATCCTGGCATTCATGGGAGTCATGGCAAAAAAAGACTATTTAAGTAGTAATATACCTGGCTCCCACTGTAACTGTGGAAGGCACTTGATGACTGCTCATTTTTCTAGTTCCCACAAGGAGTGATGGGGAAGCTTTAATCTCATCAATAATTATACTATACCTACTTGAAAAATCTACTTGCCAATCTCATTCAGTGTATAAGATACCAGAAGTATCAATCTAGGAAAATAATGAAAGTGGCCCTGGCAACAGAGTATTTCTACAGGAAATGAACACCACATAATGACTTGAGTATGGCAAGAATGCAGGGCGGTTGAAGTCTTCTGGGCTTTGATACTATCTCAAAAACTAGAAAACATTTTCCTTTTGTATTATTTCACAGACCAATCAGAGTCCTTTTATCTTTTAACACAACTAATGGACCTTTAGTAGAATATAACTAAGACACTTTACTTCATGTAGAATATAATTAGACCCCTCTTTACATAAATGCAATGTGATTCCCACTAGAATCAGGGGTATTTACTCTTCCATACAGGATAAAGCAATCACATGGAGAAAGAGAGACAAGAAGAATAGTATAAAATACACATTTGCATGAAGTAACACTATGGACATTATACACTATCCCCTTCTGTTGAAAGAAAATAATGTTCCTTTTTGTATTTGTTTCTGGCATTTTGAGATGGCTGAATTAAGCAGCTGCTCTTCAGCTGAAGCTAAATTAAACAAACATGGTTTTATAACTTTGTAAACAATGTGTTTTGTGCTCTCTGCCCTGCACAATTAGGTTAGCATGATACTGCAGCAGTTACACTGACACAGTCAAAATACTGTTAAAAGAAATATGACATCTTAGGTTCTTTCATATTCCAGTGAAATATGGCAGAGGGGATGGATTTTGATATCTCAGGTCAGGAAAAAAAAATCTACTGCTACATAAGTCTTGCAAGGATTTTCTTACAAATTGAGCCCTTACTTGATTTTTATCTTGCTTAACTCCAGCTTCTGGTACAGGTGTGGAGAGAAACAAAACCAGAGGACTTGGTAGGTAGGTTATTTGGGTAATAATAGCCCAGAAGTACAGCTGAGCATTTAGGAGGCAGAACAGCAAAACGGTGTGCTCTCAAGCTGTTAAAATGCAATGCTAACAGAAAAGACAGAAGCACTAAACACTCAGCTTTAAGAGCTTCATGGTGTAATGCAGGGTGTCAACAAACCTGCACCATGTCCGATGTTTGCCAAAAAAAAGGCATGCGAAGCAATGCTGGGCAAAGAGCCAAAATACAGAATTGCAACCATGCAAGTTCTGTTTTTCCTCACAGCAGCAAAAACAAAATTCAGCTTGTACCTTTTTTTTTTGACCTTAAAACGCTCCCCTGCTCGTGATTTAAGCAGCTATTGATTCAGGCTTCTCACTTTTTTCTCTTTGCTTCATTGTGAAGAAGACAGTAGTATCCCATCTCAAACCCTGCTGAGGGAGCCCATGTATACCTAGGACCAATGGCTGAGGAATCACAGGATCTCTACATTTTAGTAGTATTTGAATTACCCTGCCAAATGCAAATATTCTTCCACCTACTAACTATTCACAGTTGGAAAACTTTACCAGGATTGACTTTGAAACTGAAGTAAATTGTCTCCTATTTTCTTGCTCAGAATTGGATAGTCATAAAAGTTACAATCCTTCACTGCTAAGGGACAGAGACACTGTGACACAACAAAATCCTTTTTTCAGATCCAGCAGAAAACTCAAACTTCTTTGTCTTCAACAGAAGCCCAGAGAAACAAAAGTATTTCTTTCTAACTGTTATAAGTATTATCAATAGGAAACCAAATTAATAGTCCTCATACAAATGCCTGTTCAGACTAGCTCTTTGGTGGCATGGTTGCTAATCAAATCTTGATTAGTTTTTTTTCTTCTAAGGCAGACTAACTGTATTTAAATAACTCGTAATTACTCAATTCATAATTTCTTTCCTATTTTATGTGCCAGGGAGACTCTTATTATTCGTATCTACCAAATTTCTGCACAGAAATAAGATGATAGAAGGAAACAGTAGAAGTCTGTGAAACTAAAATAAACATAATGTAAAAATAATCACTATTTCCCCTCTTCTTTCCAATAAAAGGACATATAGGCATGAAAACAAAGTAGAAAGAAGCAATTGAAAACCAGCAAGAGAATAATTAAACCATTCAACCTCTTACCACAGGGCAGTGCAAATGACCAACATTTACAACAACTTAAGATGCAACTGAATCATTTCATGGAAGAAGAATCCATTTAGGATTCTTGGAATATAAAGAAAGCACAACTGGCTCAGAAAGCCCTCAAGCTGCAAACTGCTGAACATTGAGACACTAATTGTGAAATATCACTATTTGTGTACATTTTCCCCATACCATCTGCTGTTGTACACTGGTGAAAGCATAACACTAGGCTGAACCTGGCTGAACCTCAAGTATAACTCTGCATGGCAGCTCTCATATTAATGTATTTATTATGTGTCCTTCAGTACAATAATCTGATGTCAGGTTTGCTGCATCCAAATGATAGTATTTTCTTCAAAACACTGTTACTAAACCTGCATCCTCAGAATTTGTCTTTTGTAGGCTATATCTCTCCTACCTCCAGTAAGTCAATCATCCGTGTCATCTGGGAGTAGATGAGAACTCTGTGTCCTTGAGATTTCAGCCGTGTCAACAGAAGATCAAGAGCATGAAGTTTTCCACTGTCAGTTATCAGACTCTCTTTGTCTAAAAAGAAATGGAAGAAAAGAAGGTAAACAGTAAAACCAAAACAGCTACATCCAACAAGTTAACTTCTAAGGTTTAACAGCACTTCACTGCATTATCATCTGTAAAGTAACAAGCTGTGATGGAGCAAACTGCAACATCCTTTCCGGCTGACACACTCACACTGCTAACAACTTTTGTTTGCCACGACAGGAGCACATGAATATACCCACTGGTAAAATCTCATCACAGATTAATCTCCTCATGATTATGGACTCAGCCCTTTTTGGGACAGCCAGTTCCCCCTTCTAAGGATTCATTCTGACCAGATCAACAACCACAACATGCCTTGACAGTGGAGAAAACTTGCTGTCCCTCAGACATTTGCTGCTACCTGCTGCTGAGCGTGAGCCTTACCCTCCACAAATCTAGTTTCAAGATCAAACCCTTCATCAACATGAAATGGGAAAAGCAGTTCTCCAGGTCACTTAAAAATAACAGCCCCTTCACAGCACTTGCCTTTTCTTTTTTCTTCCCTGCTCTCTGCTTCTGAGGTTGCTTTTGTTGGGGTTTTTTCTGCTGTTGTGGTTTTGGGGGTTTTCTTTATTGCTTTTTTTGTTGTTGTTTAAGAAATGTTTCCAGATTGCAATCTTTTAAGTCACTTCAGATTTTAAACTTCATGTCCTCTCTATTTCAGCCCTGCTCATGAAGTATTTTTCAGGAAGCATATCTTCCTGTTTGTACATTCTGTACATAAACTTCAGTAAACAATACATTACTGTTGAAAGAGGATGAAGAGAAATTTTCTTCCAAAAAAAATTATCTATTGGAAAGGCCACTGATAATTCTTTATTCTTTGGGATATCTGAATTTATGTTTACAGCCAAAACGGAAAGTTAACAACTGCAGATGGTGCAGGCTAGTACAGAACCCAAATATTTTTTACATGTTTAGCAGGTACCATTCTCTAAACTCCAGCGGGTAAGATTTCTGCACACTTCTCATTGCCCAGAATGAATTAACTCCTGGGCTGAAGAAAATCCAGCTTTCTGGAAGGCAGTTTAACTGTCTTGCTTGGTTTTTTAAAAAGGAATATACAAAATTTAATTCATTCATCTATGCACCATGCATTTTCACGTAACTAAAACCAAATTTATACTAGTGGAACAGAGGCTACAGATCAAACAACAGCATTCCTAAAGAGATCTTATGAGCACAGCAGGCAACACAGTCCATGAGTGCCTAAGTGTAGTGATGTGGCACTGAGGGCTAAGTCTGATTCCTGCACATACAATAAGGGGATTGCTGAGAAAAAGTAGGAATGTGGCTGTTCTACACTTCATTCAAAAGCTCATTTTGAAGTAACATGCCTAGGTTTAATACACCTTTTAGAAAGGTTGTAAAAACCAGGAAGTATTCAGGGGAAATTTCCAAGATTTAAGTGTGTTAAAAAGTTTTTCCCGCAGGGAGGGAATTTAGAATCTTGATCCATCTCAATTTTTCAAACAACTGGCACCACCCAAGGCTGTTCTTTTGAACAAAGGTTTTCAACAACAGAAGAAAACTTTACACTAGCAGAGAAAAGGCCCAGTATGCAGTGACTTGTTAAAACTGTAAAAACAAGGCATGCTTCCCTCTTATCCTTCCAACAGTGAGGAAAAAACTACTCAGCAACACTTTTTATCCAGAAACATGGTGGATTCTTAATCACTTTAGTATTTCAATAAAGATTGCTTTCAAAAACATCCTTTAACTTAAATATAAATAATGGACTTGATGCTGGAGTTAGTGGGGTCTCCATTAGGACAACACAAGATGTGGCTAACAGTGCTGCTTTCTGAAATAAAAAAAAAAATCTAAGCTGTCAATAGCACTTGAAATTAATAGCTAATCTATTTGCACTAGAAACCAATACTGTGAACACTGATTAGAGCCATGGTCCTGCAATTCACTAGCTAAGAATCCAAGACAAGAGAGCTCTCTTTCTTTCTTGTCTGCCTATCTGAATAGTCACTGTTTTTCTCCTATTTGCTCTCCCCCAGTTTGCCAGGAGCAAGTGCCACATCGTTGCTTGAATCATTAGCAACTACCTTAAGGAGCTCATCACCTAGAGAATGAAGTCATGGAGATATTGTAAGGAAAACTCAGGAGCACAGCTCAGGCTGACATTTGTTCTTATTGCAACATAATGTACAACGACACACTCTTCTCTAGAACAGAACCTGGTCTCAATTACATACAAATAGTTAATAGTTTCATGCGTTATTCTAAGGAAAATCAAACTTTGAACTTAGGCAATTAAATAAAAATGGTAATTACTTACGGTTATTTGGTTTTAAAATACAACTATGTATGTGAAAAACTTTGCACAGTAGGAATGTTTACTCTTTATACAAAACATTACTAGCTCTTTCAGATCCGTACAGCCATCACATTCTGCTTTTATTCTAATTGGTCAGCTTGCTATTTCAGAATGAATTAAATTGAGTGAAGCACCATGGAAAGTCTAGATAAATGTCAAACTAGTACGATTATTAACTAAAAGCCATCTGACTGGAAGGAAACTGGGAGAACAAACAGGGTCTGTTCAATAGTCAGTCTTGCCTGGCTCAGATTGAAGAAATTTCTAAATGCAAAATGCAACAATTTTTCTCACACAGGCATGAATAGGTAGAATTAAGGTTTGGTAACTGGAAATGATGCATGTCCTTTGCTGCTGGCTCCTTAGGTCTCCATTGTGTAAGTTTCTATTTTTAAATAGCAATAAAATGCAAATTACAAGGATAGTCTTACAGTCTGAAAAGTTAGCAACTTATTAAGAGTTCCTAATTTGTCCAATATCTTAGCATCACAGCAGACTGCACTGACCAAAGTTCTGGTTTTATTTCAGTTAACAAAACAGATTTATCATCTCTGGAAGAGAAAACCATTTGACTTTAACCTGGTATCTTTAAGCTATCTTGATACCATTGTGTTTTCAAAGATCAAATGTTTCTGCATACTTGAAGTGCCACCTAGTGCTTCAAAGAACAAATTCTGGAAAGTAGCAACAGAAAATGTACTTCTTTATCCATGCCATCTTCAGAAAACACAACTGTACAAATGAGGGGGGAGGAAATACTAATAATTTAAAAAAATAATAAAATAATAAATAAATCCCCCCACAACTATCTTCCACCTTTAGTTTCTCTTGCTTCTATTTCTCATTCCCTTCTACCTCAGGGGAAGAAAAAGGTGGTATGTCTCTTTTTAAAATGGGCTTTCCAAAATTTGCAATCCTGCATGTTCAATCTTTAATGAATGACAATATCTTTGGATTTTTTATTTTTTTTTCCATTTTCTTTTTTAATAGCATCAAAGGAACTTTTAACATTTTAAGCTAGTCAGGAGACAGAGGTCCTAGACTGCACATCAAAGAACTCTCCCTAGGATGCATTTCTTGGGTTCTTCAGCACTGTATGAAACAAACTAGAAAAGAGAACCAGACCAAAATAAAAAGTAACTGTAAAATCATATTGTATGGCTTTCAATCTGAAAATAAAAGTCTTTGCCTCCAGCCATGCAGGGATATGGACATAAATTATCTACAAGGGGATACAGCTGGCCTGGGAAGAATAGTTACAAATGATTATGACTCCAAGTAACACCAGTCAGGAGCTCTAGCCGATGACTGTAGCTGAGCTCACCACTCTCTGGAGAATGAGAAAAGTACCCCTGGATATGCAAAAAGCAGAGGAAAGAGAGATAAAGTCTGGGTTCCAGTTGACACCCCTGGTTCCCCTCCCGACAGTCTGCACGGCACAATGGGGTCAGTGAGGAGCTAGCTGGCTCTCACAGTAAACAGCCAGCAAGGCCGGTGCTTTTTATCGATGCTAAAAGGACTCAGACACTTCCTGCCATTTAATCCAGGACCATTTTTCTTTCAAAGAACAGGAAAAGCCTCAAGAGATTCCCACAGTGATCGCAGCTGAGCTTGTTGCCAGCATACTGGAAACACTGAGTCTGGGAGAGGATAGATCAGGGCTAAAGGAGAGAGGTAACTCCTTTTCTATCTGTCACCTATCAACCACAGACCTTCACACCTACCCTTCCATCTGACACTGGGAAGACTTCAGCCTGTGCAGCTCCTCTAGCACATCAGTCACTTTCTGCAATGCACTGTGCCTGCCCCTGCCCGTATAAACACAGCTGTCCTGTTGTGGTATGTGCCCTCTTCCCTTAGAATAAATTTAGGTTTGAATGCTACTTTCCATGTAATTAAAACACAGCTGCACAAAACTACTTTTTTAAAAAACCACTTTTAGCTCCAACATCTCCTAACTTAAGCCAGTGTTACATAACACATCCCAACCACCTTCTCAACCAAATCCTTTGTTGTGCTTTGACAATTTGACTAACCTTGCACCTATTCACTCACTCCTGTAAGCTTCTTGTTTTCCATCTTTATCCCTCTAAATATTTTTGCTGATGATGAAGTCATCAGCTTAAAAGAGAAGTATTTTCAAGAGAATGCAGACCTTTCTCTACTGTACATCTTTTCTTTGTACTTTTCTGTACTTTTTTCTGTACTTTTCTCTGTACTTCCCTCTATGCCTTCTATCTTAATCAATCCCATTACCATTTCCCACCTTTCTACTACAGTGATTCATCTTCTGTTTCCAAGTAATAAATAAACAATTCTGTGATTTCCTAAAGAAACTATAAAATCGTCAACTGTCATTGAACATTAATTCAGTGCAAGCTCATGAAAAATGGTTTCTCCATTACATAGGTGCAAACATGCAAGTGCTTCAAATGACTCCAAGCACTTCTGAGGTACCTTCTTAAACCAGTCTACAGCAAGCAAAAGACCATTTTTCTTTTACTGTACTGACTTCCCCTGCCAAACATCCTTGACCCAAAAGGGTCTGGGAATAACTTAGCATCTGGCAGTGTAAGCTGTTTTTCCTCTTGGCTGTCTCTCAGATCTCTAGTACTTTCTGCAAAATTCTGCTCACTCCATAGGACCATCTTCTAACAGCTAGAGTGTGTTCAGCCCATGAAAATCACTGCAGTATTGCAATCAAGTTCTAGAAAATCTTGGATTACTTTAGTCTAATTCTAGGAAAAAATGAAGCACATTGTGAAGCACATGTACTTCACTAGTACACTGGTATCTTTTTCCCATTTTACCAAGAAATATGAGTATTTTTAATCCAACTGAAACTCAGTAAATCCCTCATGCCTTGTTTTTCAGGCCAATTTCCTCTGAATTTGTTTCCCAAACTCATCCTGTAGTCTGCTACAAGTGATGTTGATCCTTTCACTAGGAAGACCAACAAGAGACTTCTTAGGTCAATATAAAAGTCTTCCAACACACTAGGAGTCAAAATATGACTGTTATTTCTCCTGCAATCTTCCCATCTCCAACTCAAAATAGTATTTGGTTTTGAGAGTTGACTGTGCTTTAGTAAGCAAATCCATCCCTTTACAATCATTTGAAGGGCTGACATGCTAAGAGAGACTTGTATGCATTAGAGAAGTTTGCAGTAGACTTGTTCAGTATCCATCAATAGCTTTACCCCGTCAGAATATATTAAATCAGTGTATTTTAAGATAGCTGGGTTAACTTTCTCTCAGGAGGAAAAACAAACACACAACCACGTCATCCTCTCAAAAAGCCCATAACCAAGCATAATTGCCATCAAAGAGCAGAGGACCTTATTTATTTAATCCCTGCTCCATGATAACCTCCAGACTTACCTGGTATCCTGATAAAAGACCAGCCATTTTGAGGCCTGATCCCTAACAGCCCTCCTGGAGACTCTGGGAAGAACCGGGAGCATTGCTTCAGCCAGTCAGCTGCTAGCTCAGGGGCTCCATTGAGTACACACTGCTTTGCTTCAAGACTTCCTCCTTCCTTCAGTGCCCTGCGCTCATATTCTGCACTTCGGTCATTGCAGTAGAACTCCAGTGGCACAGCTGTTACCTACAAGTACAATATTAATCAACATTCTTGTCCAGATTTCATATTTTAAAATTAAAATCATTATTAACGTGCAAATCTTAGTAATGATCTTACGACTGGCTTAAAATAAGCAAAGATGCAACATCTCTCCACAACACACACAAAAAAGTCCTATGAATGACCAGACACAGACAAGTAGTCTTGCCTTTTGATAAACCATGTCTTGTGCCAGTTGCTGAGAGTAACAGAATACCCTTTCTGCACACTCACTTGGTCTAGATTTATTTATTTAAATTTTTGCCCTTTGCAACAAAGTATTTACCCAGCAGAGATGAAATTTACATACTATCTTTAACAGAAATTCATGTGATCATTTAAAATTAGAAAGATAAATAAACTACAAAGCAAAACAACTAAGAGGAAAACAGCCCTGTTTTGGAACAGCACATTTCTTGGGCTTGACAGCTGACTTCAACAGAAGTCTGCATTAGCCATTAGCTGTACACTAATGGCTGAGAGATCCTCCAGTAGAGAGTCCATTCCAGCAGACACAGCTATCCTTCATGCAACCTATTGCTTTGTCTTCTCTTTTGCTTACCAGGGTAAAGGACAACTTCAAGATACTGAAGAAATAAAAACCAAAAGCAGAACTGAGCCATGGTACATACCAGGACAGCCTACTCTGCCAAGTTCTTTTCCATATCTTTCATTAAGAGTTAAACCATAAGATCCAAAGCAACACACAATTATGACACTTTCATACATATATAAATACACAACATTTCACTACTTAGCACAATAATTTTTCCAATAAAATGCAGATCACCAACTTCTTTTTATCTTTACTGTACCTAAGTCTTTTTTTGGGCCAGCATTGTGGGTGTTTCCAAAAGGTATTTATAACCAAGTTATAGTAGAATTTTTCACATTCTATGTGTTGTAAACTCACATAAACATGAAACTAAACATTTAATATTAGACAATTAACCTTATAGTATGGGCTTAAAACAGATAAAAATTATGAATTTGCAAGGCTTTATAGGTTTTTTCAACAATATAGGAAGGAAATATCACTTTAGAAGTAATTGTTACTTTTGTTTCAGAAGCAAAATTTAAAAAAGATCACCCTTGTCAATTTATGTAAGTTAAAAACATTGCCATGAATCCTAACAGAGCAGAATGACCACATTACTTACAGGCCTATGAAAAACAATCCAACAAATGAAAAGGAATGCAGAGGAAATCAAACTTGTGAAAGTTTTCACATTTTAAAAAGCGAGACAGAGCTGTGCAGAACAAACGGTAAGGGATTCTGAGGTTTGATGGTGAACAGTAAGCATCTGAGTTTCCAGAGAACTGAGAGAGGGCAGGAACTGGTTTGATAATAGGACAATTGAACCATTAAACACAGTGAAAGAACTATCTTTGTATTAAAGGCACAAAGCTTTTATATAGTTGAAGACTAATTTGTTGATCCAGCTTACTCTGGCATGACATAATTAACTGCTACATATTGAGGATAACATATATCACGTTACGTCACGCAAATGAAAATGTTTTAATAGCTTAACTGATAAGCAATAAAATAGTTTAAATATAAACAGTTTTAAATCACGTACTTCAGAACTGTAAGATGAAGGGAACAACCCATACCTCAGGATAGACTGACTTATATCTTAGATGCTGACTGTTCTTCTCTGAACATTTACCAGCTAATTCAAGTAAAAGAATTTGGTATCAAGCAAGATATTCTGTGTGAAGGAAAACTGGCCCACTCCTGTTTTACAGGAGCTCTTCTCATGAGAAGAAATTAATCTCACAGACACTTATTTGTGCAAAGGCAAATGAATTGTTTAAACAGATTCATACGCAAAATTACAGTGCATACCAAAATAAAATTTAAAAAGCATACAAAATCTTAGCAATAAAGGTAAAGCTACTGCTTTTCTAACAGTTTTTTTAAACCAGATTGGTTTGCAGGTCTATGCATGCAGTCACATCAAACACTGCAAATTGAAAGTGGCTGTGTCGAGTAAGACTTTGTAGACACTCCCTCCACTTAATAGGTACTACTAGAGTTGATGCTATCTTGTACTGCCATCTGCAGTCAAAGCATAGGACTGTCTTTTGTGGGAGAGGGCAAAACGTCTCACATTTCAAGTTTTATTGCCTGAACACGGATGTACACCACACTTATGCTACAGACTTAGGTTGTTCCTTTTAAAGGACACTAGTAACCATCACATCTCAGTTCATTTTTCTACACTGGATATGGTGAAACAAGGACTGCTTCAGGCACAGACACCCTGTCATATTTATTTTCAGGACACTCAGGACTGTCAGTCAGTACACACAAAACAGAGCAGACTAATACCTGACATAGAAGCACAGCTTATCTACTGAAATCAAAAGGAAAATTCATACACTAGGAATTTTAAAAGAAAAATAAAGTAAGTAAGTAAAAAAAGTAATCCATTCAAGTTTGTTCCCCCTCTTCATT
This sequence comes from Chaetura pelagica, assembly GCF_000747805.2. Taxonomy (NCBI): domain Eukaryota; kingdom Metazoa; phylum Chordata; class Aves; order Apodiformes; family Apodidae; genus Chaetura; species Chaetura pelagica. The sequence continues at coordinate 4,736,029 of NW_009953571.1, forward strand.
TCTCCTTTTTGTAATGGCACAGTTTAAGGTGTTTTTTTTCTAGGTATGTTTTTGTGGTTTTGCTGGTAACAAAAGGCAGGGTAGTCCTTAGTACTAAACCCTCCTATGTCAACACATTCTTGTCAGACTGACTGAATTTAACAGTTATCACAGTTCAGAAATACATTTAAAAAATATAGTGATAGGGATATATGAATGCATTGCCACTTTAAATTCAGTAACTTAGTTTAGTTAGGGTAATTGTAAAACACTTCCTGTGTTTACTGCCATGCAAAGTTAACATTTAGGATGTTGTGAGATGCCAAAAATCACTTCTTACCACAATACCTCTGACACACTGGGATCTACTAAACTGCTAAACTAAAACAAACAGCATTACTCTAAAACAAGTAAGTAAGGCTCTTAATGAAAACAAAATACAAGATGCATCCTTCCAGTTACCTTTTGTGACTGAAGCCCAATCTGTACTCAGGAAAACTGCCTGCACAGAAAGAAAACTAAAGACACCCTCACCCCTATCCCCCCCTTCCAGCTGCTACATAAACATACGCTCCTATTTCTATCATTTGCTCCATTAACTTCCCAAAATTCATCATCACAGGTCAAACAACAACAGAAGGCTATAGTTTCTGAGAACATATGTGCCCTTTCTGCTGTATCAGGTCTTCTACACTCTTGCCAAAAGTTTCTAACAAGCATAAAATTAAGTCTTTGTATTCCTGAAAACAAAAAGCCATGCCTCCACTTAATCATTTTAATACACCAGCCAAGCCAAAAGCAGTGACTTTTACTCACTAGAATAAATGTCAGATATGCTCTGTTCTCCTCTTTCC
>NW_009953571.1:4738068-4776791 GCF_000747805.2 Chaetura pelagica
AGATATGCTCTGTTCTCCTCTTCCCCTTCCCCCTCCTATGTAGCCTTCTGAGCCCCTATCCTCTCTTCCTAATGTATAGGAAGTATTCAACATACCCATCTGCAATGCAAATTTAAGGAAAAATGGCAACATATCAAAGGAATCTGAAGAAGTGGTTTTCACAAGGCACTCTCAGAATAAATTGTTTGTTCTTGAACCAGATAATACGTTGTGACTGAGAATTCAGTTTGATTCCTGGCCCCTGGAGCTGAAGGCATGATGAATTCAAGCTTGACCAGCAGCACATGGGCAATGAGCACGAAGTGTTACTTGCTACCCTCCCTTCTCCAAATACCAATGTATAAATGCATGTGGCCCCATCTGATCAAGCCTACAAGTAGGAACATCAACAGTTACTACAGAATATAGCACCTGAATGGCCTGCTAATATAAGCACATTTTGTCCAGCTTTGTCACAATCCAACAACATGGAATGAAAGCAATAGCCATGGACTTATGAAGGTCTCTTGTGTCAGTCCAGGAAACTTCAGGTAAAGTAATTCCAAATTTCAGTTAATAGCTGATGGACAATCCCAAGGAGTACCACTTAATATCCAGAAATTAGAAAATGCCAACTCAAGTAATCCTCATATATTGCAACCTGGTGTTTCCTTTTTGGAACAAAAACTAACTCTATGACAGAAAATAAACATCCTTTTCAGAGACGCATTGCTTCTCAGCCCTCTTTTGTCATGCAGAGTCAACCAAGAAATCACCCAATTCTGTCTTATCACATCTGCCCCTTAGATTATTTGGGAATAAGTTACTTGACAACCTCTTCTGTAACTTTACTGCTTTTGGTGTTAGGAGAGAAAGTGAAATCTACATATCCCAGAATAACTTCTGCTGGGCGCATCTCACAACTTCCCTTTTCCCTTCAGTACACATCACAGTCACTTCCCCCTATGAAAAAACCCACTATTGAATACAGCAGCAAAAGGATATCCTCACAACAGCTTTACCCAACCAAAAGAAAGCAATAGATCATTCAGTTCCTAAGACACAATTCTAACAAGATTTGAAACACAATGGAAAATACATCATTTGCAACCTAATTTGGACTTACCCGTGGGCTGGCTATGCACAGGAAGGACGGCAGCTCAGTCACCTGGCAGCACCGAACACATGAGGTAGCTGATCTCCTTCGATGAATGACATGATCTGAATAGCCAGTCACTGCTTTACAGTGGCTACTGAACACAAGGTTCTGAAAAAGTGAAAATCGAGAAGTTACTAAGTCTAGAAAGAAAAACTCCTTTTAAATCTTGTGACCACCCATGAGAGCAGACTAAGGACATTCACCAAGTATTTCTCTTTGAAAAAGGAAACTACACATCTTCTGCAGCCACAATGTACATGTATGTACTGTAATTATCAGAACATTCAAATCCCAAAATGGTTAAAATCAGATTAGCTTGTAACAGCACTTGCCTTTACGTGGATTTGGAATCAGAAACAAGTTTTTCTTTCTTTGAACCTTTTGACTTTAGATTTCGTAATGAAGGAAACATGGGAATATTCTAGTAGGTCTGATTCTCAAGCTGCTTTGTAGCTACTCATTTATGGTTTCTGAAGCATGGGTGAAATGAAGTTTGGCAGATAAAATATAATTAAGACTCAAATGAGATTGAATTGGCATCTTTGGACTTTCCTCTTTTCCAACCTTTTTCTTCCTTTCCTGTGCAAAAAGGCTCTGAATTTCATCTTGAAGATTTTCAAGGTGCTAGCATGGTTATTCACAGGCATGAACATACCCAGGTGTAAAATCTGGAATTTGCCACAGATGTATTAATGTCCTTTTGATACAGAAAAATATATTGACTCAAAAGCAGGGGGTTGAGATGACACTGCATTTTAAAGAAAGGAAAGCTCTTTGGAGATGCTCAACACTATACAGAAAAATTACACAAAGAATTATCTTTGCTTGTATCAGTTATTGTATTCCCTTTTTTATTCTAAATATCTGCATCAGACAATGAAATAAAATGCTTAGAGACTAAACCATTTTTGTTCCTTAGTTTTTGCTGTGACTTTTCTATATTTATGGTGACCAATTGTTATATATTGTTAGGTAAAACTGCTTCCTGTAGTATACAGATTCCACATACTATAGGAAGCAAGCAATAACAACAACAAAATAAAAATCAAGCATTAAAAGGTATACTTCTCACTGCCATAGGATCACAGAATGTGCCCTCCTGACAATTCTAGCAGTAAAATGTAAACCCTATCTAAAGCTTTGGCATTCTTCTGCCCCAGTTCCTAATGCACCAGAATTAATTGCACGCTACTTTTATTTTACACAGCCTCCCAATCTTGTTTGAAGTACAAGGTACATCATAGAAGCACATACATTGTGTATCATGTCATATACTGTATATATGCATTTCTATCTATGTCAAAAAATACTAGAAAACACCCACAGCAGTAGTCTATAATGGACGATGCATTCTGGGTCTTTTCCATTTCCAGATGTAGATGCCCTGAGCAATATGCATAGATAATTTGGAACTTGCTGACAAGGGAGAAAAACAGTCTTACTGTACATACATGCTAGCACCACCTAAGACGTACAATCAGTCAATCCTAGCACGTAAGTGGGTCTTTCAGCTGCTACCGGTGTGACTCGTGGTCTGGAGCTGGCAAAAAGAAAGCTCACACTCTTGACTCAACATCTGCTCCTCTATATAAAAGGTGAGAGCAAAAGAGCTGACAATAGCCTTTCACTGACACTCAGCAGGGCTAAAAAGCACAGGTCAAAGCTCAGGCCATACTGGATAATGTGAAGTGATCCCAAAAAACAGGCCCTTACTCAGCTGGCAGTTCTTTATCAGCAATGCTAGCTTAAGCAACAACTGCTTCACATGTTTAGTCTTGTCCCTGCAGAGCCCCTTGTTGGCCTAGCCGTCTCTATTCATTAAGATGCTGATCAAGATGAAAACAAATCCTTGCCCCTCTCCAAGCTAGTTTTGTGATCTGTTTCACCACCTGGTAAAACAGGCCGTGTGCTGAAACAGCAGAGTGGGCCACACATGGCTGGGAGGACACAGCTGCAGACAACGGATGCAAACACTGGCTTACTCCTCTGTGGACCAGAAAACGGTGGCAACAAAGCACCAGTACTGCAGCTGAAAAAGGGGAATCCCTTCCCATGACATAGTTCTGACACTTCTTGTGCCAGTTTAATCACCTGTCGCACTCCTCTCAAGTGTATCTAGCTACACATTTAATCAGAAAACAAATTCAGCAGATATGAAGAGATGAAGTTTTCTGTAGTCAGCTCATGCAAAGCTGTGAATGTGCAAACCTATGTCAACAGAGGCAGGACTGAGTAACTGGAAGTAATGAAAGGGCTCGACTGACTCAGAACAGCTGCTGTAGTTCAGAGTCCCTGCCTTCCCTGCCCCTGTGGCAGTCACTGGACACACAGCTGATTTTACCATGAGGAATCAGCATTGCAAGCAGTCACAAGAGGTTTCCATTAAGTCTTACAACAGCAAGCACTGGCAAACTGATTGCAGCCTGACTGTTAGAAGGGTTCATTAACTTTATTTCCTAGAAAGTGAGATTACAAGAAATGGACAGAGAGGAAGCTACCAAATTGTAATTCCAAACGTATGCAAGTCAGCTATTTAATTCTCTTGTGGAAGCCAATACTGAAAAGCCACCGAAGATGCTTTCAGCCCAATTAGAAGAAACATAAAGGAAAACTTTCAAGAAGGTACCAAAAAGAAGAGGAAATTATTATTTTTGTGTAAACACAGTATTAGAAATAGTTAACAGGTGTTAATCTAGTTTTCAGCATCATGCTTCCCATGTGTAAAGTATGCGCAGGTCACACAAGAAACACCCCTCTTTGAATTCCCTGCCACATGCAGACATTAAATATTCATTAACAAAGCAGACACCAGATAGAAGAGAGACAGCAGAAACCTACTTCCCATCAGTCACATACACGGAAAAGCCAGGGTAAGGTTACAGAACTGAACACAGCCACAGCTCTGAAATGGATCATACACCTTAGTATGAAAAAGACAAGAAGCAAAGGGGAGGATCATTAAAAAATACAAACGTACACATCTACTGCAATCATGCAATCCAAAGTAAGTGCCGAAAGAGGCTTTCCTACACTGCAAACAGAGCTGCACATACATATGAATGATTGCTACCAGCATCTTAAGCTCAAGAATACTTCTAATTTTTTCATATAAAGAAAATTAGGAAAGTAAAGGACAGAATCAGGAATCTTCATGGTTGGAATGGACCTCTGAAATCACCAATCCAACTGTCAACACACACACAAAAAACCCAAACCAAACAAGGAAACAAAAGCTAACAATAAAACAAAACAAAAAACCAAATACACACCACAAAAACAACACACCCCACCATAAAAACACCCACAAAACCCCCACAACCTTGGTCACTAGAGCATACCCTGAAGTGCCACATCTACATGTTTCTTGAATACCTCCAAGGACGCTGACGCAACCACCTCCCTGGGCAGCCTGTTCCAGTGCCTGACCACTCTCAGTATATAAATTCTTCCTGATGTCCAATCTAAACCTCCCCTGCTGCAACTTCAGAAGGGTGCATCTCCACAGATCAGATTTTATATTAGTTTAAATCAATGTATACAAATTAATACACACGTTGTGGAGGTGCAGAGTGAGAGAAATGAAGAGACCTCTCACTGCAAAGGATTTCTGTGTTTACATGAAGAAACTTGTACTATCTTTAGAGAGATGTTACCTCAAATTCAGAAAGACTCATTAAAAATAAATGCGGGCTTTTTGGGTCTACTGACTTATTTTCAGTTTGTCTCTTACATCAGGAATGCTGATCTGAGCAGTTAAGAAAAGCCTTTCCAGATTTATACCACTTCCTTTTTCCTGTTTCTCCCCCTCCTCACTCCCTACATGTTACTATATTATGAAGCCCTAGAGGAAGCCTTGGGGAATTTAACACTGAAAGTTTCTCAAAATTGGGCTAAGATAAAAACGTGAGTTAATACTCTCAGTGATGCATGCTGTTAAAAGACAGACATGTAAAAAGGGCAGCTTGTTTTTCAACTCTCCCTTTGGTTTGGAGTATGAGGTTATTTAGAGATCATAGAATGATTAAGGTTGGAAAAGACCTTCAAGATCATCAAGTCCAACCACGAGCTCTAAAACCATCTCGCAAAGCACCTTATCTACCTCCTTTCAAGTAGTTGTAGAGAGCAATGAGGTCTCCCCTCAGCCTCCTCTTCTCCAGGCTGAGCAGCCGCAGCTCCCTCAGCCTCTCCTCGTAAGACCTCTTCTTCAGACCCCTAAACAGCCTGGTTGCTCTTCTCTGCACCCTCTCCAGCACCAACATGTCCTTCCTATACTGTGGTGCCCAAAACTGCACACGGTGCTTGAGGTGCAGCTGCACCAATTCCAAGCAGAGAGGCAGGATCACCTCCCTGGTCCTGCTGGTCACACTTTTCCTAATGCAGGCCAGGATGGTGTTGGCCCTCTTGGCCCCCTGGGCACACAGCTGGCTCATGTTCATCCAGCTGTCACTCAGCACTCCCAGGTCCTTTTCCTCTGGATAACTATCCAGCCACTCCTCCCCAAGCCCGTAGCACTGCTGGGGTTGTTGTGGCCCAAGTGCAGGACCCAACATGTGTCCTTATTGAAACTGGTTCCATTGGCCTTGGTCAAGCCTCTCCAGATCCCTCTGCAGAGCCTCCCTACCCTCAAGAAGATCGACACCCCCTGTCACCTGCAAACTTACTGAGGGTGCACTCAATCCCTTCATCCAAATCATCAGTAAAGACGTGAAACAAGATCAGCCCCAGCACTGGGCCCTGAGGCACATCACTCGTGACCAGCCCCAGCTGGATGTAACTCCACTGAACACAACTCTTTGGACCCGGTCGTCCAACCAGTTTTTTGTCCAGCGAAGCGAATGCGCATCCAAGCCATGAACAGATGCTCTATATGCAAGCTTGCAAACAAAATACTGCAAATGTAGCTTATTTTAAAGTTACTTTAGGTGGTAAGTTTATCTAATATGCAGGTCAGAAAACAGCTCTAAAGAATCTTTTATAATTGCAGGTCTAAACTTCCTTTAGATTTACTGGGGTTATCACAAATGCACTTTATTGCACACACTAATGAACTTTGTTCCTCAGCTTGCTGTTTTCTGTGTAAAAGGTATTACTTAAACCAGTCACTAGTTCTACCAGTCACAGCAATGAGACAAAAGTAATGGCAACCTCAAAGAACAGGAATTATTTGGAAAAAATGAAGCTAGGCACGGAAACATGGAATATCAAACACCAGCACAGCCAGGGTTAACCAGCACACACACTCAGTTGGCCTGCTCTTTGTTTGATAACGAGGAGGACTCATTTTGTTGGCTTTGCTGTTAACTCTGCAAAACATGACACCAAGCCCGAGGTTGGTTTCCTACTGCTTATGCATCTTCAATTTCAACTTCCTCTACACGCTATTCAATTGAATTCTGGCTATCTCCTTTCCCCTTCCATACTCATGAACAGAAGCAATATTCCCTAGAGAAATTTGGCACAATCTCACTGCTTCAGAAAAGATTTTTGTAATGCATATCTGCTAACTGCCCTAAGATGCTCTCCTGACTCTGTGTGAGCACTTCTGTGAACTTACTTCCCAGTGAAATGAATCAATGGAGTTATAACCTAACTCAGGAAATCAACAGCATTTTAGTCACAGAAAGACAAAACTTTCACACACATGCCAGGCAAATGATTTAGAGAAAATGACCTTGCATTACACAATAAGATTAACACTTTTTAAATCTACCAGCAGCAGAAGCAAATTTCAGAGGAGAAAGACACCATGGATAATGCCTGCCCACCAACTCTGAAAACACTAGGAGGGTGAAGTCTCTGCCTTCTCCAGTTGCTGTAACAATGTAGTGAATCTGAGAAAAGTTGGTTTCATCCAGAAAACAAACATCTCACATGTAAGAAAACATTACAAAATTCTTAAGCTTACAAGTAGAATCCATCCCTCACAAATCTAGTCTATCACAAATCACAGTCTAGTTCTGTTGCTCCAGTAATATTTGAATTACTTTTAATTCAACTAATGTATTTTTTATAGCTAGTTTTGAAAGGTGTCACCACATAGGAGGAAGGTAGCAGTCAAACTATGTTTCTGTTCAGCACTCTGAACTTTATTACCTATATCTAAAAAAGCAGCTAATAAAAGTCATCCTGCTTCCAAGTCTTGTTTTCATCTGTTTTATAAGGATGGAAAGGATGAGGATTTGCTACTGTCTCCACAGTAAAATTTTGCTTACCTGCAGCAAAGTGCAGCTGTGCAAGTTTGGGAAAGACAGTGGGAAATCTACATCAAGCAAGAAATCCCTGTTCCTCAAACAACGTGACCCCTGCTGTTTCTCCCATTCTGTCTCCATCCAGGAGCGCCTGTGATGGAGCCTATAGGATGCTTTCAGAGACAGGAAAAGAGCTAACCATCTGAAACAAAACACAGGAGATATGTTTATTCACTGCTTTCTGAAATAAAGGCTTGACTGTATTTACAATGTAACTGTATTTGATACAAACCTTTTTTAGACTTTCAGGCTTACAGTGCCTTGACTTAAAGTAAGTAATTTTTGCTAGACACTTTACAATTATATTACACTTATTTTAATGTTTTCTAAGGTATCTTAACTGAATCTAAATTATTATATCAGAATAAACTGTGAAGCACTTCATATAAAATGGTGGAGCCCGAGTTATTCACTATTAATAAAAATTTTACTCTGACTTCTCTATAAACTGCTCCATACACCAATTATTTATAACAACCTGCATAATGAACACAGAATTTATCATAAAAATCATTCAGACAGGTCAAGAGAAACTTTTATTATGTTACTGAAACACAGACAAGAAACAGTAGTCCAAAATAACAATAAAAGAATATTACACTTACAAAGCCCTAAGCAAAACAACTTTATGAATGAAGACTTGCTTTTAGTCTCATATTTCTTACTGCCACTGTCTAACTGCAGAGTACACTGTAACTTAAACAGATGACTTTGCTTTCCAAGACATGGTTCATGGTTCTAAAAATCCATGATCCTAAGCATATGGCTTGGAATTCCATTCTATATTAAAAACAGGACATGTGGAAGGTAGACAGTATGGCTTGGAGCTGAAGAAAAACTATCACAGAAGAAGTTTATTCCATATATGTTAAAACACACTGAAGAGCAACTGGTAAGAACAGCAATTAACTGGCCTTCAGAGTCTACATTTTGCACTTGATAACAACAGCAACCCAGTGTGATCCTACACAAACTCTCTTGTTGCTCTTTGACTGTCTTGTGTATTTACAATGTCAAATCTTTTTAACAGAAGTTTTCTTTTGACAGAGGTATAAAGATTGCCTTGTATAATGGTGTCCTATACCTGGGGGAATACTGTAGAAGTTGCTGTAATATTTGATAATGATAGACAATTGATAATATTATAAAAATCACAGAATCTTAGGGGTTGGAAGGTACCTCGAAAGATCATTCAGTCCAACCCCCCTGCCAGAGAAAAAAACCTGTAAGTTTACAGAGAAATCTAGTATCACCTGTGCTTTTCCTGTAATTACTAAAAAGGGGTGGGGGGAGCAGGGGGAAGTTGTCCTCACCTGGCTAAATGTCCCTGATTCATGAGGTTTGCCATTTCCACTGGAGAGACATCAATAAACCGGAGGAAAGAAAAACAGCTTTCTTCATTGACACCTATGTCACAGAAATACTGAAGTTAGGCCGACACATTTCACCAACACTCACAACTGAAAACAGTAAGCTTACTTCATCAACTCAAGACACACATTATCTGACATGCAACAAATCTAGGTGAATAAACAGGAGATCCTAATTTAACCTAGATCTTTTAGAAATACTGAAAACTTAATTGCTGATGCCTGAATCAAAGTACAAGTTCATTTTCCAGCCTGGGCAAGAGAATGCTGTTTACCAAGAAAGACAAGTATGTCCTAAGCCAGAAAACCATGCAGGCAGTAAGGACATTACTTTTGCTTACTAGGAATCAACAGGCAGTGTTCATGTCTGTGAATCCAAACAGGGGTATGCGAGGCAGATGATCAGGAGAAGGATACCTCAGGGCAGCTGCCAAACATGTGCCTTCTCTGTCAGCCAGCCAGTCAAAAAGGCTGGAAGGTGATGCAGGAACTGAGAGGGGAATGTGAGTATGGGGATAGGAATGCAACAGCTATGGAGAGGATGATGGGTACATTGCAGTGAAAGGGTGGGGAGCAGCAGAGATAGGTTCTACTGCTTACAAAAAAAAGCCTTTTGGGTCCACCCATGTGCACTGAGTATCCTCAATACCATCCATAGCTTTTTATTATCTAACTTCTTAACAAAGATTATATTCCCAAAAGTATTTTCCTTCTATGGTATGCCAAAAATGGGTCCCCATGAAAAAGCTTATTATGAACATTGAAACGGAGACCAAAATAATCAGCAAGACATACAGAAGTTACAGACAAGTGCAGACTCCTGTAGCTGCCTCTGGTTCTTCTCATTTGAAAAGCATTTTGCACAGCTGAGCAGGTCTGTGCTAACAGATTTCAGCATAGTAATGCAGCCAGTATACTCTTGGGTATTTTTCCTCCCCAAAATTTTCCCATCCCAGCTGAGCAATCTAGTTATCTCTTTTTAGCAAAAATATAAATAATGTATAATCATAAATGGTACTTGTCAGTTTAATCGGTTTATGTGATTTTTTTGGCTCATTGACTAGAACCTGGGTCACTTGCATCTCATTTACTTTTTACTTGAGAGAGAAGTTAGCAGTTTACCACACAAGACAGAATGACTTGAAATGCATCTGTGAAAAATTCACATTAGACTAAAATGGCAGCATTATCCCCTGAAGTAAGTTAAAACAAAGAGGAATGGAAAAAGAGACTGCACTAGGATTAAGCAGGGACTAAAAAACAGGTTGTCCATAAGTAATTCTTCCATCTGCTTCCAGCTTTTCTCCTCAAGCAAATGAAATACATTTACAAGTACAAATGCTAACAGAATTCTAAGATCTAATCAGATTACATCAGAGGACTGTCCTCCTAGTCCTTCCCCCTAAATAAGACATATTACAATATCACATGCAAGTGTGCAACCAAACTTGCTTCCCAGGACTGTATACCTACCCTTCCTATGGAAGAGAGACTGCTGGATGTGGTCTGGTGCAAATGGCGAAAGTAAAATCCTTAACCACCTGAAAACAACAAAAACAGAATCACTAACACATACAACATTCAATCACACAATCAGCATAAAAAGCAGAGTAACCGTTCAATTCTTCATCTGAAATATTTCAGAACTCTGGATATCTGGAAATGCATGGCAGTTAAAAGAAAAGCATCATCAGTCCACATGCACTACTGCTAATTTGACATTGAGACACACCATTGCTCTGGAATTGCATTTTGTGCTGTAGAACAGTTTCATCTTCAACCATGGCTTTCTCTGCCCTGAGCACTCCTCATGACCAAACACAAACAAAATAAATCAGAAATTGCCACTGTCAGAGAAAACTGTAAACTGCACGCAGGCAATTTCTATTCATCCAAGGTAATCACTAAAAGCTGTCCAGGCACTTGCAGATGTTCATGATATACCAGGTTACAATAGACACTGATAGCTTCCTTAAACATGAAAACTTACTGAAGGGAAACCAGTTGGGGATTGTTTCTAAAAACTCTTGAAGCTTAATTCCATTACACATCATCAGCAACAACTCTGAATTCCTCTTCCTGACTTTCTTATTCAATTTAAGGGATATCTGATCATCACGATACCACCAGGAAAGAGCATCAGATACCAGATGCTTAACAGTTGAATGAATGAAGGAAAACAAGGCATGCATCGCCCGGCCAATGTCATTTAAGTACATCAGGTAAGGGAGTTAATTAGCACTTACAAAGCTAAAATAAGTCTAAGTAATGACACTAAATATGCTAAACTGGAAAAGGAGTAGGCTTGCCTGTCCCGTGAGTGGTTAAAGACCCTGATCTGTCCATGACGGTAGATGAACTTTGAAATCTGGTATGGCTTTAGGGAGATGTGAAATGGAGACCACGTTTCTTGTCGCTCAAACAGCTCCGGGTGATTGCACACCTAGAAGAAAGACAGCATCTCAGACACTTGGAGGAATTAATTTAGTTTGATGCAGCATTTACATCCCAAATCAACTATGGCTACTGATCACTAAAACTTTGCTATTTATTAGTATGTCACAGTTATTTATCGACTCAAACTTGAATACTGCATCATAACCTTTCCTATTCACACGGCAGCTATTGCCTCTTCTTCCCAAGTGAATTATTTCCGTCAACAACCAATTCGGAACAAAACCAACTAGCAAATGCATGCATCATTTGGCTAAAGATCTTCTACCCCAACCTCATGCTACACTGTATCAGAAGCAACTGAACTGCATGCAAATTTCCTTGCCTACACCAGATTTTTTTAATATGGTGCTTTCTAGAAGCTGTATTTTAGTTCTGAGCTAATTATACTTTTAAAAAATTATTATTTAAAATAGCATTACCTTCCTGAACTGCATGACTAGATTCATGAGACTACTAGTTGTGGTCTGTGCTTGCTGAGTAGTGCCCATTGAGGACTGCAGGAGGTCATCAATAGAGATTTTGTTTTTCAGAGCTTGGTACAACAGCTTCTGTCGACTTGTCTGCTGGCAGTACATAAGGATTTCAATCTGCAAAACAGTAACAAAGATTTACCCTTTTCTGTCTCTGAAATGGAGGATGACTATATCAGCACATACAAAGCAGAGAGAAATGTATCTTGAAGGAAATATAACTTTCTCAAAACATACGTATATATGCTGCTGCATTCATGTCTGTTATTTCAGGATGCAATGTGGGAAGCACTTAACTGGTGTGTTTTGGAAGGCTAATATAATGATGTAGGAGACAGACCTTTAAAAGTATATGTGCACAACTAAGTAAACAGATTCACAAGAAGTTCTGAAAACATGACATCTGCAGCTGATCAGCTTAAAATCTGACCTCAGTGCTACTATCCTACTGCTAATATGCTAGCCATTTAGATCAATCTTAAAACAGCTGTCAGGAGCTCATGATAATGGCAGGTTCATCACATAACAACAGTGTCTGTGGGAAGTTCATACGCACATCAAAAGAAAGCAGGTATCTCTTAGCCAGTGGTCCTAAAACCTGGGGACACATTGGCCACAAGATCATCCAGTATTGCCAACATCCACAAGAAAACAAGAGACTAGCGAGTTCAGTATTATGTTGCTGCTATGCATTTCTTGGTCTTTGCAAGCAAGCAAAAGAATCCTAAATTCATGCCAAATCCTTCACAAAGGCAACTGGAGATGTTTATCACCCGATCATTGCTATATCAATCTCCTTCACTTCAATTAGTGATATTTCTTTTAACTTGATCAGCCTTAAAGATGTTTAATTTTAACTGTTGACAAAATGCTTCCCCTAGAAGAAAAGTTGATCAATTAGGGGTTCTTCAGTTACATTCACTTCTAATGAGATTTCTGCAACTGAAGGTCTGTGAAAGGTCTACAATGACATTTCAGGCATGCAGACTGACAAGGAAGTTTGCAAAAAACAGAGCTATGACAACAAAGTTGAAATATTCATTCCAGAGAAATGCTTTTTTCTCACCTTATCTGACAGCTCATTTTCCACATCTTTCTTTATTCTTCTCAACATGAAAGGCTTCAAGATCATGTGTAAGCGAGATAGCTGATCTGAAATGAGGAAGAAGGGACAATTAGTTCACCAGAGAAGAAAACAATATGTATTCTACTACAAATTAAGTCCCTTACTGCTCAGCCATTTCCCCCATATGAATTATTGCAGCCAGAGTTGGCACTTCCCTGCTGTTCTTCTTGGTTTAAATCAGTGCCAAGCTACACCGTCTACCTTATGAATCTAAAGATCTCCTACAAAGAATGAACTTCAAAAGCATTTTATGAGTTCTGTATTCCTCTGGGCTGGAAATACAGGCTTAAATCTATCACCCACTAATAGTGAAGAAGAAAAGTTCCAGATAAGACATTGCTAATTCATGAAAAGAGATTATTACACCCCCAAAATTACAGCATCACAAAACTAGGGCATATTACATTGACTGATAACTTTATGATATGCTATAAAAATGAAGCTCTGGGTATTTGAGAACTCTTAAAAGCTTTACTTCTGTGACAAGATCCAACTGTGCTGTTTTCTACTCCAGTTACAAATCAGCTCTTTTACCAAGCTGGATTTTTCTACATAATTATGCTCTAAAACTTACAGTGAAGATTTTACTTTTTTAAGAAGAATGTTTATGTTTGGGGTTTTTTTCTGGTGCTCAAACAGGTTTAGTGCATGGGGTCATAATTTTTATGTCTAGAACTTGCAACACTCAGGACATCTCTAAGGTGATGTGCTCTGTAGAAACTTACAAATATTTAAAATATTTCTTTGCCTGTGTTTGGAAAGGAGGACTGGAGACATTTGCACTAAACTTTTTTCTATTCATTACATACTTTGACTTAACTTTATGATATGCTATAAAAATGAAGCTCTGGGTATTTGAGAACTCTTAAAAGCTTTACTTCTGTGACAAGATCCAACTGTGCTGTTTTCTACTCCAGTTACAAATCAGCTCTTTTACCAAGCTGGATTTTTCTACATAATTATGCTCTAAAACTTACAGTGAAGATTTTACTTTTTTAAGAAGAATGTTTATGTTTGGGGTTTTTTTCTGGTGCTCAAACAGGTTTAGTGCATGGGTTCATAATTTTTATGACTAGAACTTGCAACACTCAGGACATCTCTAAGGTGATGTGCTCTGTAGAAACTTACAAATATTTAAAATATTTCTTTGCCTGTGTTTGGAAAGGAGGACTGGAGACATTTGCACTAAACTTTTTTCTATTCATTACATATGCAATATTACAGTCAGAAACACAAGCTCTGACATAAACTGTGGACAATAATCCACAGCATTCCAATCCCATTATGCATTCTTTGCTTTAGAAGACATTTTTCATACAAAAGAGAGATAAAGTTTACAAATTAGTAGTTGGAAAAGGCAACAAGTTTTTATATTAAAAACTACTGCAGTTACACACTGTACTCACTCTCATCAATGGCAGATTTGTTCTCTGCATGGCTCTCTATGTCCTTAGAAAACCACTCATTGAACTCTTCATGGGAATCAAACAGTGTTGGCATGATAAAATGCAGCAGGGCCCACAGCTGAAAGGAGAGAACAGCAGATCAGCAAGTCACCCTATTGTGGACAAGGCAACTGGGGATCTTAAACCATTGTATCCCTTTATGAGCAAAATCACTTTACTAGGTCATGAGATGTGGCAAAATTAAATGAAAAATCTGCCACATTCTCTTCCCACCCCACCTGACAAATGCCAGATATATCAACTTAACAAAAAGCCATTAGAAAGCAGTGACAAACACAGCACAATTATGTCAGCCAACAGAAGGAAAAGACCCAAGAACTAGATTTCATCCTGTAATTCAGGTATTACTAACCATCAGGTATCTTCAGTTTTATTTTTATTTGAATGTGTGACACTTTCAAATTTTCCCCTCCCAGAGCTCATTCCAGCCAGTTTGTTTGCCAGTTGTTTGCTACAAACATGATCCCACACCCACACAAACACAACAGGTTTCTTAACAGTTCACATGAATTTCTGGTTATAAAGAAAAGTCCACTCCTAGGAGCTTCCAAATACCTCAGCCATTGTGTTCTGGATTGGGGTCCCAGTCAACAACAATCTGTTCCGACACTGGAACTGCAGCAGAATCTTCCAACGGACACTGATTAGTAAAATGAGGAAAAAATCATTAAAACTGTTTTTTATAGAAGGATTTTAAACTTCAAGTATTATAAGACCAGTTGCTTCCAGGGATCTTTCCAAATTATTTTTGGAGGTCACTGGGTAAAACTACCACAGCTACTCCCCAGTCTTTCAAAAGACAATTACAGGAAGAAGTAGCCTTTTACAAATTACAAAGAAATGTGCATAACTCAAATTTTATTTTTTAAGTATCTTTTTACTCATTTTTAATACAAATGCTTGGAAGCTAATAAAATCTCATTATCAGAATAATTAACTTCCCAAAAGAAAAATATTTCATAAGTCAGAATGTCATGAATTTTTGCTTTTACAACACTAAGTGTATGGGCCACAGTAGTGGGAGTGCTGAGCTATATACATTACAATTCTCTTAGAGGGGCAGTTTCCAAAGAATGCTGAAAAGACAAGACTTCAGTCAGAATGAGTCTGCATCTAAAGCATCTTAACAAATTGTGTACAGTGGCAGCTTGGGCAAAGGTTATGGGAAAGCAGTTACAGAAGTAAAGATGGACAAATCTATTACTTGAAAACAACCAGAAAAACTTCTGGCGCGGAGTCTTTGGACAAAGATTGCACTTCGTTGCAGCCAACAGCACTCACAGGGTTCTGACCTTCATTTGTGTCTGGAAGTGCCATTGAAAAAAGAATCTAAATAATGTATTTAAAGGAGCCAATATAAGCAATACACACTAAAGACTACAGACTTTTCACTGGGCAGAATTCTGTGAGCAGTCAGCAAAGAAGCTGAACAGTGTTTCACACTGTTTTGTTTAAGTGTCCTGTACTGCATTGTAAGTTTCTGCTCCACAATTACTTTTAGATTTCATTTTACATATTCAGAGAAGGAAAATCTAAAGGCAAAAGCTGGTGGATCAACCCAGTGTCACTGAGTTATACAGATACCTAACTAGGTTAGAATCATAGGATCATTAAGGTTGGAAGAGACCTCAAAGATCATCAAGTTCCAACCCCCCTACCATGAGCAGGGAACCCTACCACTAGGCCAGGTTGCAAAAAACCTCGTCCAACTTGGCCTTAAAAACCTCCAGGGATGGAGCATCAACAACCTCCCTGGGCAACCCATCCCAGTTCCTCACCACCCTTAGAGTAAAGAACTTCTTTCTGATATCTAACCTAAATCTCCCCTCTCTCAGTTTAAAACCATTAGCCTGTGTCCTATCACTACCTTCTCTGAGGAAAAGCCCCTCCCCAGCTTTCCTGGAGGCCTCTTTCAAGTACTGGAAGTCTGCTATAAGGTCTCCCCGGAGCCTTCTCTTCTTCAGGCTGAACAGCCCCAGCTCCCTCAGCCTGTCTTCACAGCAGAGGTGCTCCAGGCCTTTGATCATCTCAGTGGCCTTTCTCTGGACACTTTCCAACAGGTCTGTATCTTTTTTGTGCTGAGGGCACCAGAGCTGAACACAGTATTCCAGGTGGGGTCTGACCAGAGCAGAGCAGAAGGGCAGAATCACCTCCCTGGCCCTGCTGGCCACACTTCTTTTGATGCAGCCCAGGATGCAGTTGCTCTCTGGGCTCCAGCACACACTGGTGGTTCATGTCGAACTTCTCATCAACTACCACCCCCAAGTCCTTCTCCTCAGGGCTGCTCTCCAGCCATTCTTGCCCCAGCCTGTATTTGTGCCTGGCATTGCACTGACCCAGGTGCAGGACCGTGCACTTGGCCTTGTTGAACTTCATGAAGTTGGCACTGGCCCACCTCTCCAGCCTGGATGGCATCCCTTCCCTCTAGGGTGTCAACCACATTACACATCTTGGTATCATCAGCAAATTTGCTGAGGATACACTCAACCCCACTGTCCATATGTCCTACAAAGAGACCTGGACAAGCTAGAGAAGAGAGCCCAGCTGAACCTCATGAGTTTCAACAAGGCCAAGTGCACGGTCCTGCACCTGGGCTGAGGTAACCACAGGTATGAACACAGGCTAGGGGAGGTCACATTTGAGAGCAGCCTTGTGGAAAAGGACCTGGGGGTGCTAGTGGTTGAAAAGCTGGACATGAGCCACCAATGTGCATTTGCAGCCCAGAAGGCCAACTCCATTCTGGAGTGTATCAAAAGAAGTGTGGCCAATGGATTGAGAGAGGTGATTCTGCCCCTCTACTCTGCCCTGGTGAGACCTCACCTAGAACACTGCATCCAGCTCTGGTGCCCCCAGCACAAGAAAGGTGTGGACCTGTTGGAACGTGTCCAGAGAAGGGCCACAAAAATGACCCAAGGGCTGGAGCACCTCTCCTATGAGGACAGGCTGAGGGAGTTGGGGTTGTTCAGCCTGAAGAGGAGAAGGCTCCAGGGGGACCTCATAGTGGCCTTCCAGTACCTGAAGGGGGCTTGCAGGAAGGCTGGGGAGGGTCTTTTTACAGGGGCTTGCAGTGAGAGGACAAGGGGTAATGGGTTTAAGCTGACAGGAGAGAGATTCAGGTTGGAGATCAGGCAGAAATTCTTCTCTGTAAGGGTGGTGAGACACTGGAACAGGTTGCCCAGAGATGTTGTCTGGGCTCCACCCCTGGAGGTGTTCCAAGGGCAGGTTGGATGGGGCTCTGAGCAGCCTGTTCTAGTGGGAGGTGTCCCTGTCCATGCAGGGGAGTTGGAACTCGATGATCTTTAAGGTCCCTTCCAACTCCAAATATTCTGTGATTCTATGTTAAACAGCACTGGTCCAAATACCCCTGAGGGACA
Organism: Chaetura pelagica; assembly: GCF_000747805.2. Classification (NCBI taxonomy): domain Eukaryota; kingdom Metazoa; phylum Chordata; class Aves; order Apodiformes; family Apodidae; genus Chaetura; species Chaetura pelagica. Next base: position 4,755,718 of record NW_009953571.1, read on the forward strand.
TCACTTGTCACCTGCCTCCTTTTGGACATTGAGCCACTGACCACAACTCTCTGGGTGTGGCCATCCAGCCAATCTCTTAGCCACCGAGTGGTCCATCTGTCAAATCCATGACCAGGTTAGACATTTAAAGGGTCTTATATGTGTCAATTTTAACTTCTACTGATTTGTGTAATCTTGATGTTTTCCTCATATTCCTTCAAGAGGTTGATACAGAGGGAAGATTTTCCTTCCAGTTAATGTATTACCTGGAACTACTCTTGAGTGCTTGTGCTTCATCCAACACCATGTATTGCCACTTAACTCGTTGGAAATACTTCACATCCTGTACTACTAGCTGATAACTGGTAATCACCACGTGGAAAGGAGCATCCTGAGTATACAATGTCTTCTATAATCACAAAATAAGAAACAAATGTTCACATAATGTACATACATTGTGAAGAGTCACTTCTGTATACAGTAATTTCAGAATTTTATTTCATAATCTTCTCTCATTATTACTGCATTTTTCCCCAACTGACTTTTTAAATTAATCACAGCATGGTTATTTAACTGGTGAATCTGGACTTCAGCCCATTAGTCCCTGAACAATTTCAGATGCTTCTCAATGTGCCAGACAAAACGTAGGCACCGAACCCTGTAAAATATGGTTGTTAAATCAGGAACATTCTCAGAGGCCCACAGGGATGCCAGACTTGGCCATCCTGAGTTAGGCTACTCGAAGAGAATAGACAGCTCTTGACACTGAAAGTTCCTCCTTTATTTACAAGGCTCTAGTTTCTGCAACTAAACTCCATACTGCCCTGAATTGCCCTGTACTGTATCACTCTCCAGCACCTGAGAAGCCTTCTACCTCATTATCTTACTGAAAATGTTGCTACATGTATCAAGAAACAGAACTCCATATCTGCACATCACTTTCGAATAGCAACAGTTTCTGGTTTGTTCTTCACAAATAACAAAAATGGGGAAAGCACACTGGTATTACCTGACTCCAGAACTTCCTGATCACCTTTCTATCGTGTGGATTTCCCCAATAAGGTAGCACCTGGAACAGTACAAAAGTAAAAAGACATTAGTTTTAAATAAAGATATACCTGCTCTAGAATTTTATGCTATGTACTCTACAAAATGAAAAAGACAGACATGTTTCTCCAGAACAACAAAAAAGGGAAATAATCTCTCTTAACACAGAGAAAAATCAGAAAGCACTTAAAATTACTTAGAGCATTCCAAGCCAAGGTGTGCCTAGTACAAAGACTAGATCAAGCTATGGTGAGAATCTCAAAATGCCCAGTAGCATGTTACACCTCTAGTCAGGTTTTTCTAAAAATTGAAAATGATACTTTGCTTATGGCAGAAAGAGGTCTGCCCTCAGCAGTCACAGCTAACCCCACAGGACGAGTGACCTTGTTCTCCTGTTTTATATTCCTGTTTGTCCCATTGGTTTTCTATTTCAGAACTGTCCCACAAATCAGTTCAAAATCAGATCAAGTTCAAACATATGGCCTGGAAATATTTAATATAATAATTTTTAAAAGTAAGCACTACGTCCAGAGAAATCTGTTAATTAATTTATAGCTCAGAACTTCAGGTGTCCCATCAGTCAGCACAGATCTTTGCAGCGCAGCGAATCCAGTTACTGGTTAATTACACTGCACTGCCATCTTCTGTCTGAGGGAAGGACTACACGCCACCCAAACTGAAAGTGAGGAAAAGAGCTGGCTGCTGAGCCTGTGGAAGGTCTTCAACATCTCCATCCTTCAACTGACACGCTCCAAACTACAAAATGCCTTTAGCTGAATATTCTCTCAACTGTTCTAAAATAAGGATGCTAGTGAAAAAGCATCAGACTAACAAAAAAAGTGATTTGCCTTTTAGTTTACATATTCTGCCGTGGACCTGAATAAATTAGTTCACTGTGATTTACTACAAGCATAATTGACTAACAGTTCTGTATGGTTAAAAGCAGGAACAAAAGACAGAGGATAATTGCAAACTTAACAATTAAAAGTTTATAAAGAATTCAGTTCTGTTCTGTTTCAAGGATGAAGTAAACATTATTACACAATAAACTTGAAGAACAGTTAGATTACGGTAGATTTATATTTTTTTAAAGCAAAAAAGGGATAATTACCAAACACACTGACTGTATTTTTAAAACTTCTTCTGCATTACATTCATGATAAGGAGAAAGCACAAACAGTCGCTTGCCTATATTGTACAATGAACTGATTAAAGGAAATGAGAAAGCAACTAGGTAGAACAGCCAACTGCTCTCATGTTTTACGTTCCTGGGGTTTTCATCAGGGTTTCTGTTTTTATGGGCTATGCAAATATAGAAATTATCTTTTTTTTTTTTAAAGTAACTCTTCACTAACTTAAGCACTTCTATTTCTTCATCAGTTTCTTTGAAGTCTCAGTAATACAAATTAATCCCAAAATATAAGTCAGTTGAATTATCCAGTATTGAACTATGTTTTAGCACAACTTCTCCTCATACAGATACCTCAAACTATACATGACTATAACCAACATATGGTCCTGTCAGGCATCTGCAGAGCAAGGTATCTGGCTATATTTCATATTTCATATATATTCACTTCTAAGTGTTTTCCTCCACCTTATCAAGTAGCCAAGAGATTCAAACAACCAGCTTGGATGCTGCTGGAATAATGGTTACTTATAACTAAGTGTTTTTTACTGTTCTTATGTTCTCTGCAAAAAAGAAAATCAGATGTTTAGAAAAACTGATCAAAGGTTACTAGGTTAACAACTCAAACATTTAAACCATTATCTATTCCTCTTGGCAGATGTAACTCCAAACTTCTGACATTTTTGTCTATCTTTAATTCTAAAACTTCAGCACTGTTTCAGCAGTATGCATTCTTTTTAAATCTTCTTTTGCAACACTCCAATGTTTTCCACTGGGAAAGAGGTAAGCAGATTGTTTTTCAGTCACTGATTGTTCCTTGCTTTCTAGCATAGTATGTTTTTACAATACAGAACTGAAGAACTCCATTTATTTTCTTCCAATCTTTTTGCTCTTATCTATTTGTGCCTTACTTCTCTCCTTTTTCTTGCTTACTAGTTGTATGTCCATGGTCCTTTAATTTTCCTGTAGTAACAACTGCATTCTCTCTCCCTCTGAACTGTTTAGAGTTAAGTTTTGTTCACATACAATCTTAATCTTACCAAGTTGATACAAATTACTGAAAACACCACTCTAGCCCTAAAGACTGAAATATTATTCTTATATCTGCTGCCAGGCCCACACAATAGAACTGAACATCCAGTCCCTGCCCCACTTCAATTCCTCACTGAGAAGATATCTTCAAGCTGATGCAAAATGAAAATGATACAATTCAATTAAGAACATTTTTAAGCCCTAGATAACTAAACATTCCAGAAGAAAAAAATCAAACACAATTATGGGAAAAAGATCAAAACTAGGCCTATTACAGAGTTTCAAATTCCAAGGTAATTAGGCATCCAGATGTGGCAGGAGAACAAAACAGTCTGCATTTGAAAAATCAGAAATATATATGATTATTACCTTAAATTTAGGTACAAATCTGGCAAACTCCTGGTGCCAGTTGTTCAGAGTAGAAGCAGGTGAAATTATTAAAAAAGGTCCCCAGATGTTCTCTCTCTGAAATATACACATTAAAAAAAGACACCCAGAAATTAATTAAGGTGAAGGAACATGGAGACAGTTCGATTCAGTTTTACAACTGTACTACATAACAGTGGCTACGTAAGAGAGGCAACTGTGTGCAACATTACAAAACTTCCTCCCAGCACAGCAGGGTGATAAAGAATCAAACAGAGCAGATCTAATGTTTAACTAGGACTTATTTCATAACGGCAAACTAGAACAACCACCACTGTTTTCATCTGTCTCGCTCCTTTGTTTCTGAAAGTTGCCACCATCACATTACTAACAGCCCCTGTCATTTTGGGGAGGAAAAGAACTTCCAGTGGCTCTGGCAAGCTTTGCTTGTCACATCAGAATGCCCTCTGGTAAATAACAAAGCTGAGTCATTAGTGCATTGATAGTTACAATCTAGCCTGCAGAACAGACAGTTAGAAAAAGTAAAAGCCTTCCAAAAACTCTCCAGCTGCAGTGCAATAGGGAGACACAGTTATGTTATCCCTTCCCTACAGATGAGCTCAAGAGCACGTGGCTCTGCACACTCTTCCACTATTATGGCTCATGGTGCCAGTGAACAAATGGGTAATCAAAAGGAACACAAATGCACAGAACTGTCACCTGGTCACTACTACAACTAGTTCTGTTCTCAGCATCACATGGCTGGTATCTCCTATTTAAGTAGCTGGATGCCAATCAAGACTTTTCTTTTTACATAAAGCTAGCCATTTCTTCATAAAAAATTAAGAGTTCCTGTTTTTTGGGGTTTTCTTCCTAGCCCAAAAGAATAACTATGCTTCCTGAAAAACCCTCACAAATATGGAAATCCACACCAATTGCCAGGAAGATCATAACCTGGGCTTCATTTCTACAAGTCTCTCTACTTTGTATAGTCAGTGAACCATTAAGTCTACAACTCTTATCAGGCTTTCACATAAAGTGAAAGTGAAAATATATCTGCTTTCTGAATAAACAAAAATTCAGGTTTTATTTATAAATACATACACACACAGGGACCTACACACACACATACTTTCAAAGGATTAGCTTTAGAACAAAGGGAAATGCCATAGCTAATATATCTTTTAAAGACATTTAAGCTTTATAATCTAGAATTAATCTTAAATGTATAAAAAGTATGCATATTCATAATGTGTAATGACCAAGAATAAGCTATAATCCACCTACCTCAGCCAGATGTGCAAGGAGAGCAATACTTTGTACTGTTTTACCCAGACCCATTTCATCTGCCAGGATTCCATTGATGCCCTGCACAAAAGATCCATAAATGAAAACGTATCACCTTACTACTTTTAAATGCACACAGGAGTACAACAGTTATAACCAAATTTAGGTGGAGCAGCCCTAGTGTAACTCTGAAACACCTTACTGTCTCTTACATTTTCTATTAAGAGATAAATTATATCTCAGCTGCACTTCCACCCAATTCTTGGGCTGATTTTTTTCCTCAGTCAGTCTGCACCTTGTGATTACACCATCAACTGGGTGGGTATGCCCACAAGGACAAGGCTGCCTGCAGTTTATCAGCTCATGAAAGCCCAAAACAACAGGCATCTCTGAGCAGCAAAACTTTCCTCAGTGTACAATCTAAGTGATAACAGTTGTACAAACATACACATAACAAATCTTGAACCTAGTGTCCCATTCAAAGTTGTCATTTTCTAATAATCAAGATTCCTGATAGGTGGCTTACATAGTATTTTCCTTTCTTCTAAAGACATTGCATATTTACTATACACAGTGTATTTTTCAAGCATTGATTCATTTATTTTTTTTACCAAGTTTACCCTAAGATTTAAATAATCCTAGAAGTTGTAAAAATCTGCAAGATGTACTAAGATACCTGCTCATACAGGTTGGCCAGCCAATTCATGCCTTTCAGTTGATAACCTTTCAGTTTTCCATTGAAAATAGTAGGCTGTGGAATATCCTCTCCTGCCCGGATAGATGGGTTTGCTAAACTGTAGCTCTCTCCAAAGCCAGTACCAGACTTGTTAGCAGCCCGTAATGCAGCTGCCCGGCTTTCTTTTGCATCTTCATCAAATGATCTGGTCTAAACAGGAAGAGGAAAGTATGCATAAGATGATGAACGTGTTAATTTATCAAGAAATGACAGAATAAAAGGCTGTACACTTCATATAAAGACACAGTCTGCCAGAAACTGAGAAAAAATAAGCCTGGTCCTACAGTCCAAATCTTTATACTTTGGTTTTCTACCTGTTTTGGTTATTTTTATACAGAAAAGTGGCAATGGAATTAAATTCAAATCTGGCACCTAGGATTATATAAACCTACTTGATTGGCTGCTATGAAAGATCCTGGTTCTGTGGCCTTTACCAATTAGTCTGCTTTCTCTTCTACTTCATGGATCCAAAAAATACATACCCGGGCCTGATGAATCTGGTAAGCATCCTCAGCATTCTTCAAAGCTTGGGCCTTGTAATAGTTACTATCTGAAAACAACATCTGCATGTTAGAGCTCTGCAGCAGTACCCTCTGAAATCAACACACAGGTAAATTCCAGTAATTACAGCAATGCTCCTTACAGGGAAAGTTTTTGTGCTTGAAATAGCAAGTTTACACAGTAATGTGCAAATTTCAAAACGGCGCACAGGAAGGATTGCAGATGAAGCACTTACCATAATCTTCTTGGGTGATGTTGACCACTACTCCTCCACCAATATCTATCTGCCTTTGGGTAGAGCTGTCCTCCAGCTTGCGTAGGATTTCCTCCTGTATTCCATCATGTCCAATGTCTCGCTTACGACTCATAAAATGGGCATATAATTCAGTTTGTGTGATCAGGAAGTTAAGTTTTCGCTGCTGCCTCTTAGCCTAAGAAAGGAGCGTTTACAAAAACCAGATGAAGGGGGAGAAAAAAGACAGGACAAAGGTTTAATGTTTAAAAACTAATAAAGAAAAAAAATACTCTAATAATGCATCAACAAATAATCCATCTACGTTGTATTGGGCACATCACTGTGACATCAAAATGCTAGAATAGTAGTTGCAGAGAACACCACTGACCACCACCATAAACACCTATGTTAAAATATAGAAATGTTGCAAATGACAAGTTCTTTTAAATTCAGCAGTCATGGCTGAGAATACCATATTCAAAGAAAATGTGAAAGTTTTTAGACTGAAAAATTAAAAGATTGACCAAAATTAACAGGATTTTAGTAGACTGAAGTAGAAGAACTGAATAGTTAAAAAAAAGACCCACTCATGACAATGTAATTCAAATATGCTGTTATTTACTAGTAAAGAAAATTATGGTAGAATATGTGATATGCACGACTAGGTAATATAGTTGAGAAATTATAATGGTTCTGGGTTCAGCAAGATGTTGAAGAAGCTGTTTATTCTTAGGTTCTGGTTAAAATATGCTACAGTTAAAAGTTGTCTATTAATCCAAGTCAGCTGAAACCTTCACACAATGTTTATTAACTTGCAAGAATGAGAAGACAGCAAATAAATAAAGGCAAAATTTGAGCATAAAACTAAACATAAGGTATTCTAAAGATTCAGCCTTAGCTCATCACCACACATGGAAGGGAACAACCATAAATCCACTAGAGAGCTTTGGCAAGAAAGCTTAGCTTCAACCTCCATTTCTCTGTAATGGGAAGTCCATGATGCTGTCACTTGGCCAACAAAAAAGCAAGCACAGGAAAAGTCCGTGCCCCATATATAAATTATTGTATCAGTTTAGACCAGGGGCAATAGAGAAAAAAAAAGTTCAATGTGAATGAAAAGGTGTCTTGCTTTTTGGACCCAGAATGACATACAAACCATCACAAAAGCCTAGCCCTTACTGAGTTACATGTCTATTAGCTACTCTGCTTGTCTAATCCCTTCCTCCATTTCATTCACTTGTTAAGAATTTACCCACTTTAAAGGCTTTTTTGGTCAGCTCTACCTAACATTGGAAGAATTACACAAAGAATTGTGGAATACCACCGAAACAAAACAAACAATTGCATTTCATGGCCTGGATTTGGAAACTGAAATTATCTGGTTGACTGTGTGTCTCCTCATCTGATTAATTATAAACAACCCAAGCTTTTGCTGTACCTCTCTCATCTCCTCATCCAGCTTGCGTTGCTCCAGAGCCTCCTTCTCAGCTCGTTTACGATGTTCTTTCTCCACCTTTTCATACTTTTTCCAATAAAGAAGCATCTCCTTAGTAAGACGACGTGCTCGTGGCAGAGTTTCCTTACAGTTTTTCTGGGCCTGGATTGCAGCTCGACGTACCTCCCTCATGCACTGATGGGCAAGCTACAATGAAGTAACATTATAAAAAGTGGTAAAATGGGCAGATTTTAAAGAAAGCCAAATAAAACCCATTAAATTTAACTACAACCAAGTCTGATCCTTCAGAAGAAAAAAACTGTGATAATTTACTCAACAGTCATGCTTTTGAAATGGCAAGAGAGAACGTGAACTTCCAAAAACCGCCTGAGATGGTGGAGAAGACAAAACATGAAGACTGTTTCAGCATGGCATGGAATTTAAAGGACTGATCTTGTGGGTAGGTCCTTGAAAGGTACCCAGGACCCTGGGTCAGATCAGGAGATCAGTTCAAGACTTGCCTGCAACTCTGACTCATCTATTCCAGACACTTTTCTGTGATACCCACACTTTCTCACTGTTTTAATAAGGCTCCTATAATAGAAATATTGGTGGAATAGAATTCCATTCACATTAATACACTGAAAAGCTGGGGAGTACCCTACAATTTTCCTACAATTTCATGAAGATGCATAATATAATGTATTTTTTCTTGATAGTATAAATAAATTAACATCATTGTCATAATGGTCAAAATTGCCAGGTTTCATGTTTGTGACAGTATTTTTTCCTCGACTAAAATTTCCACATCAACAATTCTAACAAATTTCAAATGACCAAACAAAATGAGAACAAAGGAACAAACCGTGGAATTCAAATTTTTCTATGTCTGCTGCGTCACTTGCTAAAATGCAATTTGTGATACCTACAGATACAATAATCACAGGCTATCTGGCCAGACATCACAAATAAATCCATCACCTGCCAGCTAAGGAGGACCACAGGAGAGAACCTACCTACAGCAAAGTTTCTTAAGTATGCACATGCAGGTCCTGCTTTCTGCATCCTTTACATAGAAAATGTTCTCTTTTCTTCATAAAGTATATACAGAATGAAAGATTTCCTACATCATCTTGTCTCTCATGATTCTCAGCCACATACTTGATTCCTTTTTCATTACCCATATAAATGAATCAGACACTCAAGCGAAACACTTGAAAAACTATCAGAAAGCCATTACCAAGTGTTCCTAAAGTAAAGCCTTCTAGGTAGAAACAATGACACTTCTCAGAGAAGACTCTGATGAGATAAACTCCTTTTGCCATTACTTGAGCAGAAAATTGTTCTATTTTTAATCTCATATCCTATATATGTTTATGTAAATCAACAAATTTAATATTCTGAGAGCCCCTTTGATTTAAAGAAGAATGCTAAAACCAGCAAATTCCAGCTAATGGATAGATGGGCAGCTCAAAAGCCAAAGTGTACCAAAGTCATTATTTTATCAAAGATTAGTAAATTAAAAATGTACAAACTAAATCTTATGAAAGCCAAAAAATCCTGTCAGAAATTCACATTGCTCGTTTCATCTGTTGCTTATGAAACATGCCAAAATGACACATCTAAAAAATGTAAAGCCTTATCCTATATGACAAATTACTTCTATACAGTGCTCTCACCTATACTGTCCTGCTAGTATAGTCAGTATTATAGAAACAGAAGAAACAAAAAAAGGTTATAGTTTGTTTACTATATACCCTAAAAGTAACATTATAAAGGCAAACAACACTTACCTTTTTGCTGTTGGTTAGGAAAAGGTTGCGGGCTGAGGCTTTTTGTTTGTATGCCTATAAAAGAACACCATCTTAAAATTAGTTACAAGGTAATGGCTTCACAGCATTTTAAAAGAGTACTATTCACTCCTCATCTGATAACACATGCCAACCTCAGCCATGCACACTACTGTATAATTTGGTACAGTTATTTTAAGTATTTTTTTATTTTCGCTGAAACAGTTGTTTATCCTTGTTTATGACATAAATATATTCCAATTCCTGAAGGAAACAAGTAAACAATCCTTTTTCAGGATCACTTCTTTAATTACTACTATTGCAAAGCAGTGTTCTCCTATTCCACTGTTACCACTGAAGTAAACAACAAAACTTTGTACTGTTTCCTAAAGATGTTAAGAATTAATGGAGAATCTATGTTCTTCATGTGATCAAAATCAGTCTTTTGAAACTGCAAGGTCTATCACACTGCACATACCCTTTGCCTGGCTTGTAAGTTTGTAAAGGATGCTACAGCCATCATTCATATTCAACTTCCTAGTATTCCAAGTCTGTTAACTGTGAACTCCAAAAAGCATGTTGTAAGGCCCATTCTGACCACATCTCAGAAAACTAGCAATAGTGAAACAAGCTTCCTATTTCAACAGTGCTCCAAGCTCCTCCTGAATGTAGCAAACACTTTTCCCTAGACCTTTTCTGAAGTAAGTTTCAAAACACAGGCATGCTACAATGACTGAAACAATCCTTTCATGGTCTAGTGCCAGTAGTCAAGCTCACCTTTGGCAACTCCTTTTTAACAATGCTAAGCCACACTTTCCGCCGACGTGCGTTAAGTTGCTCAATAGTCAAATGCTTCTTCTTGGACCCAGGTGGTGGAGTATCATGAGAAAACTTGGCAAAAACTTTGGTCTGATGATGGTGGTGTCGTGGTGACTCCTCTGAAGACAGCTCTTCATCCCGTCTCCTCTTTTTCTTCACTTTTTTCAACTTGGCTGCATGGCAACAATGATGATAAATTTATTTTTCTATTTTATTTAGTCAGGTATCTTTCCTGAGCAAACTATCCTAGTCAATTTATGTGTGGAACCAACAAAAAAGCCAAACTCATCCATGCTTGCCAATTCTGGTACCATCCATTTATAATATTAGGTATTTCCTCATTACTTTATAATGAAAAATTTTCCTGTTTAGTAAATAGAGTGGTGAAATCCAATTTTACCACCCAGAGAAACATGCCTTCAGAGCTCAAATGTATGGAACCTGATGCCGTATTTCTTGCTTTGTGGTAAAATTCTATTTAGAGACACTTAAAGTAAGACATTTAAAGGTAACAATATTAGCATTTGGTAGGTTAAGACTCAACCCAAACTTCTCAGCAGTTGGAAAGAGTCTGGCATGTTGTATCATGTATTACAGATAACAGGTTTCAGATGAAACTGATACTGGCATCAGATAGTAAAAATATTCTTTGTCAGTACTCAAAATAATTAATGCTGCAAGATCAGTGGAAAGAAGAAAGCCCGACACACAGTTAAAGGAACTCGCAGAAAGATTGGAAGGAAGGAAGCCCAAAATAGCCCCCTTAAAACACAGCTCAAACTTCAGTACTTGCACTAGACAGAATTCACCTTACGCTGACAGTTCATACCCTTCTCTTCCTGCTTCCTTACAGATTTACAGCTGCTGCCAGCTCAATCAAGAAAGGAAACTACACTTCCTGGCAAACATGCATTTGAGAAACTCCAGCTGAGAAGTTACAGAAGAAATTCTATTTTAACTCAGATTGGGGGCATGAATTCGGAGTTCCCTCTAATTTCCAGAAAACACTCACAGCTTCCTATCATTTCTTGTTCAGTTCACTAGGATTACGCATTCCAGAATAAAGGCATCAGGTATTAGGTAAGTGATTACATTTTCCAAGACCTACTGTATTTTAAAAAAATTCGGAGTAAATGGACCATAACACACAACTGTATTTATGGATTCCAAAGCAATGGATAAAGCTATAAAGGTTCTTAACTGCATAACTCTTTCATTCTAGATTCAGAGGTCCACAAAGAAAACCTAAAGTCATGAACTCTCAGTTCACATTCCTGTTTCATGTTAGCTTGCTAGAAGCCAGAAGATAAAACACAGTATTTTCTGACATTTTTTTTCTTTGATAGAACTTCTTATTCCCATGCAAAACCCTAAAGTTTCAAATATTTCTTTTTATTCGCAGGAAATAGCATAGGAAGGACATTTAATCACAGCAGCCTTTTAAAAACACAAAGTTAATAACTTTACCTTTTAGTTTTTTCTCTTCTTTGAACTTCTTTTTCTTGGGCCCTAGCAGGTGGCGCTGCTGCTCATAGTAAGGATCATGTGTAGATAGCAGTCCTGCACTGTAGTACTGATACTGCTGCAACTGGAGTGGATGTAAATTAGCACAGTGATGGAGAATGGACGTAGCAGGTAAGAGAGAGAGCAGGTAAACAAGTTCAGACCTTCATCATATTTAGCATTGTTATCAAGTACCATACAGTATCCAAAGTGTAAACACTGTTCCAGAGGTGGCCTCCAAGTTCTAGACAGAAGCTAAACCCACCCAGTTAAGATAGCTTTGCTGCATATTCTTCCTAACACTTTCAAAATATACTGCTCTGGCTTCTCCATATGGGTGCTGCCCAGCAAGACAACACATGACATGAAGTGATCCAATCATCGACCCCCTGTTTGTTTTGCTTGCATTGCCAAACCACGAACACATTCTACTTTATTATTCCAAACTATGTCAAAGGATGAGTTGAAATAAAAGGCATTTAAAAGCTTTCCACAAGAACAAACAACTTCAACATTCAGATTACCAAGTAAAAACATAGCTGCTGCATCATTTGTTCCTAAATTATCTGAGAAGTCAGTATATTCCAAGCATTATCCAGTTATAATAGTAAAGAACAATACACAGGTTACACATAAACGGGCAAATTAAAGACAGAATAGGTCTGAAATTAACTATTTCAAACTTAAGTATCCTATTAAGTTAGTAAAAGATTTTTTAAATGTAAGATTATCAGGAAACAAGCTTTTTTGGACAGATGTGTTTCCCCCCTAATACCTGTGTACTGCTACTCTGACAAATACCCTAGTTATTTTCACTGGATATCACTTCTTGTTAGTCTTGAAATAAATATTTGTGCAAAATCTAGCAAAAGTAAACCTGTGTAAAAATTTGGTGCATGGATGTTTGTGCGGTTATTTGATCTTTCAAGAAGCTAATAGAATCTTGGTTTAGAAATTAACCAGTAAACAAACAAAGGAAACAGAAATGAAGATCTGGGTGGGAAAATATTTCTCCAGTCTTTTGGAGAAACTTCTAAAGAATATGAAACAAGAAGACAAATATTAATTTTGGACATCCTCTGACCACAGAATAGCATTACCTCCTTTATCTGAGACTAATTCTGGTGTAATTCAAATCAGCAATTAAAATAATTTCTGCAAAAGCCCTTATAATTTGAATAAATATATTTTTAGAATCAGAAGTCATAAAATTTGGCCTAATATTAAGAAAAATGCAAAAACTCGGCTGGCTATTTTTTTATAAGGGGGGGGGAAAGAAAATATGAGAAGAAAACCCATTATAAAAAAAGGAAAGGTAGAGGGGAAAAAAAAGGAAAGTCAAGTAAAACCCTGGAGAATCACAGGAAGCAGTAAGAAAACTAGGAACTCACTTCCAAGAAGGTAAACATCATTGCCTTACTACTTGTTACCTCAGTGATGATGCAAGTGTACTGCTTGAGTCTTGAAAAGCAGCCACTAACTGTATTAGAATGTAAACCACAGCACCTCAGTTTTCCTATATATAATCCAAAGCTTGCATTCTAGAACCCTGTATTTGCTCTAGTGACTGGGACAGAGTGTTATGGGAACTTTATGTAACACACGTGCCAGTACTAAACACATAAATTATTGACAGATTCTCAGCATAAGGCCTTAACAGCTTTTAAGTCTGTATATAACTAATCAAATAACCCTTGTCTGAAACTGATGTTAGACTGTTAGAGTCTACCAAGCAACTGAGTATGTTCCAGTCCACAAAATACTGTGGTTTTTCAGAAAAATGTAAAAGCAGTTAAAACAACACTGTTAAAGGAAAGAATAAAAATCAAGGACATGAAAATTCTGGATTTTTACCTCTTTGTCTTTGCTATATTTACTTTGATGCAGTTTCCTGTATTTGTGTAATCGCAGCATATTGTGAAGTTCCTCCCTTGAAAGAGAAAATTCTTCTTCCTCCTCTCCATCCTCATCACTTGGTGAATCTGTGTCACTGGAGTCATCACTCAGAAGGATACTCTAACAAGAATAAATGAAACTTAATTTAGCAATCATAAGCCCCTGTACTGAATTATTTGTGCAAAACACTCTTGAATCTTTATCTAATAAAAGGCTGCAGGTATAGCCCAACAACAATACTTAGCATTTACGGAGCATCTTCCATCGGAACTACCTTAAATGGAAGTTTCCTGAGGCACAGGACTGTGTAGTCATGAATCCAAAACACATTTTCTGATTCAGAGTGAGGTAGTTTTCTGTTACTTTGGAGATACTTCAGTCATTTTGGAATCAACTTGGTCAGTTTGTGGTCTCAGAACACTCTTCTCAGCAGTGAGAAAATTGAGGATAACAATAGGGGCATTTTGTGATGTCTGTTTGCAGTTGCCTTTCTATCCCATTTGCAATTTGTGCTGCTACTCTGCCACTTCTGCCTGCATTAGCTGATGCAGGTTTGGGTCTTGTCTGACCCCTTGACAACCTGTTTTTGCTGATTAAGGAAGGCTACAGTACAACAAAAATGCAAAGATGGCATCAAGCCACCATTCCACTCTCCTTCATCCTCATTTGGACCTCATACTGAGTTCACCTTAGAAACAAATTTTCATCCAAGTCTCAAATGTTCATTTAATATATTTCATAACAGCTCACTTTAATTTAGACAGTGTACTAAAATTACTTCAAGTTTCTAAATGTATACTCACTGTGAAATTTAACTAAAAAGCTACTGTTCACCAAAATTGAAATGCCTACTGTCTACATTGCTACGTGATGATAAGGAAAACCTCATATATAGAGACTGTAGTTCTGTTTCGTTCTACCCGAAATCTCATACTTTATACATTATCAGCTGTTGCATACTCTGCTTTCCTTCCATTTCCAAGATGAAAAGCCTTTGTAGAGTGTATTTTTTGCTTCGGTGCATGTTTTTGCTTAATGCAAAAAACAAAAAAAAATTACTCTTTTCTTTCTTAGCAAGGGACACTAGCTCCAGCTACTTCAAAAAAATAGTGCAAACAACACGTCAACGTTAATTTAGAGCCCTCTTGTCAGTAATGCAAAACATTACCACATCTCTATACCACCTTATGCCTCTTTTTCAGTATGAGATTCTTTATCAACTAAACTGCATCATCTGATTTAGAGCCACGTTTTAAACACTCCCCTAGCTTTCTGAGCTCTCAGTAATACATGTAAAGTAAAATTAAATGGACTATTCAGATGAGAAAAAACTTACTATAAACTTATTATACTTGGAAATTATATTTGTGATAATGCTGTGACCAGTGCTCAACTTACTTTCTTGTTGCCATCTGCTTGCTTACATGTTTCTATACCATGATCTACGTCAGATGACAAGACAGAATCCTTCACTGCTGTCTACATGGTGTTGTCTGGGACTCATAGATTCCATAACAGCTGCAGCATTTCTTTCCAATATTCTTACCTTCAGCCACTTTCTGCTTTTCTTCAGTTTGGAAAAGTTATACAAGCTCCCTTTTTCAGACTTTGGTTCTGTTAAGAGAAAACAAACAACATTTAAATTTTTAAGAAGTGTTTTCTCCAGCTTATCCCAAAGAAAGCAAAGATTCAACTTTGTGCATGCCTACCTGGCTGCAGCACTCCGTTCAGGGAAGGTGTGTTCAGCATTCCAGAATTCCCTGCTCCAGAAGACTCCCCAAGCAAAGAGTTTGGAAGCTCTTCCTTAACTTGCATCAGGGGATCCCCAGATTGAGGCAGCAAAGGATTGTCATCCAATCCATCTTCACTTTCATCACTGCAAGATGTGTAATATGTTGACAGTTAAAGGAAACTATTCAAAAGAGGAGATAGTCATGCACTTTTCTATATGTGGCCAGTTGTCTAAAGGTTTGAAAATCCACATAGCTTCAGATCTAACTTTACACAGTAGAGGTACTGCTGTTAATCATTTCCTGTTAACCCCTCAGCAGTAGTTAATCATCAGACCAGACTGCTTATGCTATCAACTCGCACGTTCAGAAGCCTTTAACTAGGTATCTAATTCGAGAAGCATGAACCAAGCAAGAAACTAACACAAAAAAACCTCAAAACAACAAAGCACAATATTGTTGTCCACGCCACTACTGTACATGTGAGAAATACAAAATTACTTTTTCTACTCTTTATGTGGATCTTATTATGTGGTTGCAAACATACCCATTATCTATTATCCATACAGTTAGGTAATTCTGCAATTCCAAAACACTGATGAAATTAAATGTAAATTGCTTTGGGACAGAAACGTATCTTCATGACTCACCTCTCACTGCTAGAACGTATTTACATGCAAATTCTGCATCTGACAACAGTCCTTGCATTTCACTCATGGCTACAGGCCATGTCCCTGAAAAATCAAATTGGTGCTTCTTCACCCCACTTTTTGCAGACAAAGGAAGCTTTGGCCACTCAGATATAAAAAAGAGCTTTAAAACATTGTGCTGATTTGTATCTGGGCTGGGAACACACTGCATTTTCAGTGTAAGCTAAGAGAAGCACAGTGCAAGATCTTTAATAGAGAAGAGTACAAGTCACTACTAAATCCTTAAAGTGATGTCGCCTAGGAAAAATATAATAGAAATGTCTTTCTTTGGTATTCCCAAAGGAATACAAAAGGTTTGTGTACCTGGATATACTCCTGTTGAAGATGGCAGACGTCTGTCGTAAAAACTGATCCAGTCGCAGAGCTTTCTCCAGATATTGCAGATAAAGGGGTTTTGCCAGCTCTGAGCAGCTGCCATCCTCCTTGGCACCCAGCTCTGAGGCCATAGAACAAACTTCTCGTCATGCACAAGCACCTCTGAACACAGGGCTGTCAAGAAGAAACAACAGGCATCATCACCACCACCATCTCTGAAAGGAAACAACTCAGTGAGCAGTCAAATCTACTGCATGCTACACTACATGCTAACACTCCGCGTAGCACATAACCAAGGTAGTTCTGGGCAAAAAGCTTAGGTTGCAGTTAATGGGTATATCAAACCAAGAGAAATTCACACTAAACTTTCCACCACCATATTACCCAAGCCAAAACCAAGACTTAGTTTTCTGTTTTATGACTTTGTCAGTGCCATTTCATAGAACGAGCACCGCACTGACCTAGTATGATAATCCAAGTGGTGACATAGAAATGCAAAGTACAACGAAGCCAGTCCTTGAACACCTAAAGCAAACTTTCATCACTATTAAAGATAACATGTTTAACTCTGAGCAGAGGGCAGCCATGTTTCATGAAAGTAATTCAATTATTAGTCTTAAGTTGAATCACATACATAAACTACTCCAAGAGGGAAGAAATTCTGAAAATACCATTCTTCTGTTGTTTTTACCATTCAACTCATATCTGTAGTCTACCGAACACTTGTAAGACCCTTCCTTTCCTTTCAAGCAATGCTCTTTTACAGGACTCAGAACGTAGCTGCTACCCACTGACAAACAAGCTACAAACACTTGACAAAAAAAACTTCCACTGCAAAAGTCAACTTACCTTTCTCAAAGTAACACATAATTAGCAATTTATTACATACTATTTATATTTACAATTTTAGAACATACTCTAGCTTTACAATTTTCAATTAGCTTGCATATTTTACATTTTTTGTTCTCAGGATTTTACGTTCTTAAAAAACCAAACACATCCCCTTGCAATATTGTATAATACACACTTTAAAAACAAAACTATCAAAACATTTGATTGCCCTGTAAACTGCATTTTATTTTCCTTCAACTACAAAAGATGTCATAATGATTAGTAATAGCTCTGTCAACTGGAATTCTAATTTTTTATTATAAAAGTTGTCATTGTTGTTACAATAACAGTAAGATAATTTAAATTTCCAAAGTCACAGTTGTTACTGAAGAAACAAAAGTGCTGTCAATATCCTAAATAATGGTAACATTTAATAACAAATAAACGCCGTAAGATTTTGCTTCTGGTGGAGGACAAAAATAAAACCAGTCAGTTTTATCTTTATTAATTGCTCTTGTGAAGGATTCTTCTGGTTTCTATCAGTTGTTAAAAATACCACAAAACCTGAAGAAAACTTCATATTAATTTCCTGCAAAATTTTTTATATTTGTTCAATTATTAAATTGTTAGTAAATTGTTTTAAGTTTATGAAAGTGAAAACACAGATTGAGTATGTGGTCTTCAAATGGTTCTCTGTTCACGTATATAGTCCAAAACCTAGCATCTAAATTTTTCCAAGTCTTTTACCCTCAGAAATTACAGAACAGATTCAAAACTTGTAACTTCCAAAGTTACAAAAAAATATGATAAATGACCACCACCTTGAGATTAATGGCCATGGCTGAACTGGAACAAATTTTATTATTTCCTAATAAACAGCTAGCCTTCATTCAACAGCTTTACTCACACAGTATAAACAACAGTGTGCCACTAATTGTCAGACAGGGTCAGATCCCTGATTAAAAAATTATTTTTAGACTGAAGTGATCTAGGTTCAGCTTTCTATATGCTAAATCTTTGTACAGCTGACAGCAATGGAATGATGGACCTCTACTACCAAATACCCATTTCTAGCAGAGGTAAACAGAACAAAGCACTGAAAAGCTTCTCTATGATAAAGGTATTAAGACTCATGTTTTCAAAAAAACTTCCATCTACGTATGTCACACTGCTTAACAGCCATCTGAAAAAAACACCCTAAAATCAAAAACTGTCTTCTAATAGACAGGGCCATGAAGAAAGTGAAGAGATTAGAAAATGAAAGGAAACATGAAACTTGTATCCCTGATGGAAAAAATAATTCAGGAGAAAGGAAGGGACACTAAGAAAGTGAAAGTTATTTTCTTTCAGATCACCAATAAAAATTATATTACAGGGAAAGATTAAATCCCTCTCATACCAGAAAAATTACAGTGATCCCTTTTATCACTCCATTTCAAAATGTATCTGTCAATAAGAGCATGTTATGTTAACAGACTATTATTTTACTTTCCCAAACAAAATGCAACGTGCAACCATCGTTGGACCATTTGACTTAGAACCACAAGGTGTCTTTCACCTGTTTGCTCTTTGCAGAAAACCTCATTTCCAAAACTCACCACTTAGTGGCATTGCTTGCTCTCGAGCCACTGCCAGAAAGAAACATGCCCTAGGGGGCACAAAGCACACACAACTTTATTTGGATTCGCCACCTCCAAGGAAGCTAACAGATAAAATGTATGTACTCTTCTGCACCCCGATGAGTCTTGTCCTCACAAAACTATACAAGCTTAACAGTAAAATTAAGGGAAAGAATTGAGATAGACTTGAGGTCCAGCTTTTAATTGCCAGACAGCAAACAGGCCAGAGGCAAAACAAACACAATCACATTCCTGACCTACAATGAGTAACTGGATACTCTTATAGCTGCCCAGATGCACTTGCCTAAGCTCTGATCCAAGCGGGTCCACCAGACTGGATCGGTATCTCTCCTCCACACAGGCAATGGTGCTCATCCAGCTTAAGAGATAACCCAGCAGAAGACTATTTTACTTTACTTGTAAGATATAAATGACCTTATGAAAAGAAGATGCTATCTGATGTGTTTTGGAGTTAGAAAACTAAGGTATTTCCTCAGGAGTGGCTTATTCCTCCTTCAGAGTTTCCAGGCAAATATGAAAGCAAATGTCTGCAATGACTGCAGTTGCTGCAGAAAGGTTTCATTCCTTATTTTATCACGTTAAATCCCCTTGTTCTGTGCACTACGCTAAGCATGTACACTCATTGGTACTGTTTTCAGACACCCCTGTTGTTAAATATTACTTCCCATATCAGAAAACCTTACATTTCCACATTTAATAAAGTCCTTCTTGTGTTGACTCAGCGTAGAGAAGACAAGCTTTTGCTTGTCTTCCTATTTTAATTATCCCAAAAGGCTTCTGTACATATGAAGTTAATTACTCTTGCCCTCAAAACAGTTACTTGTCTGTACCCCACCTAACAAATAAACTAACATAGGAAGGCTTAACAATATTCCTAAATGTCTTAACAATGCCCAAACCAAACTTAATAACTGTTACGCAGGCATACTTAATAAAGGCACTCAGCCACTGAATTGAGCCTTTTATTTTTTTATATTCTAACTGTCACACAGTGCTTCTCTGCTGATCAGCATAAGACGGGGAGCTGACAGATACTTCCGTATTTTCCGTTATTTTGTTCCCATTCTAGGCTTAAAAAACCCCAAATACTTTCAATGGCAAAAACTACTTGAACACTGAAGCCAGAAAATATGAGAACAGATGAGGAAGAGGCACACAGCAGCCTTACCCTCTACAGTAGATAACAGTACTCAGAACATCAACAAAACATTGCTTCAGGGGACTTGCAAGGTGATGACATTCATTCCACTTCACTTTTTAAACAAATCTATCCTTTTTCCTACTCAGTTTAAGAAAGACTGCAGAAATACAGATTTTTGAAATGTTTTATTTACCAATGGTACTATTTAAAGACTCATGTTATGGGTGGTAAAATGACTGGATGCTGCCATCACGACTTTCTTACTGATACAGACCAATTCTATGTTAATTTTCAGCATCAAATTCAACAGTTACTTGCTTTCTCTCTTAATCCCTCCCAGAGTTATAACAGTTTAGAGAATCAGCATTTGGAAATAAATAGCTGCTGCACAGCTTGGCTGGCACTTTGAATCCTCTAACCTTCTTACTTAACCAGAAGTCCTCACTGAAATCATTTACTTGTATCATGTGGCCCTCTGAATTATTAAAAGCACAAGTAAAATGCCATCAGCAGGATCCGAGTTTAGTTATACATATATGCACCCATTTCATACAAATAACATTAATAACGATACATACATTTATAAAATATCTCAGGTCAGTTCTGAAGAAGCATTCCTTATCCTGCTTTAAATTGCATTGCTTAGTTCAATGTTAATATAGGTGTGGGGGGGTTTCACTCACTGGTTTTTCAAGTCTGCCCATTACAACGTCTAGTCAGTAAGTAAACACCCAGCACTGGAGAAGAATCATCCAAGGACGTCCTTAGAGAGCAGAGGTATCAAAGTAAAGCAGAATCCCCATATGTGGCAAGTGCACAGTTTGGCACTTGTGCCAAGCTGCAAGCTAGAAAGGATTTGCTTTGTATGGCTGTTTGATGTAGTACTTTTTCTTCCAGGAGTCTCATTTTAATTCTTTTTTTTTTTTTCTTTTTTTTTTCTTCTTTCCCCCCC
>NW_009953571.1:4777090-4779931 GCF_000747805.2 Chaetura pelagica
GGGGTTCTCTTTTTATTTTTTTTTTTTTTTTTTTTTTTTTTTTTCCTTCCCCCCCCCCCCCTTCAGTTGCTTGGCATCTCTGCACCTCAGGTAAGGCTCAGAGGATGACTTTTTCTCCTCTTTGTGCCTAAGACTCACATCAAACATGGCAGTAAACAGAGTAACTACACTCCTACGTGAGGGCACACAGACACACACAAGCTGTCACGGAGGTGTAAGGTACAGCACAGCCACTAACCCACAGTAACCCTTCTTAGCCTGTGACAAATGCAAGACAAATCAGGAAGGTACAACTAATTCAATTGATCTCGTGTGCCACACACTAAGCGCATGTATGTGAAGAGCTACCAGCTGGCAGGTGAACACTCTGACTTGTTTAAATATTTCAGCCCACAACAGCAGAGTTTCTTAACTCTCCTCCATCCAAGAAGCATAAGCACACTGACAAAACAGGCAAGTGGACAAAAACCTGAAATCCCAATCTACATATGAATAGTGTGCACTCCTCATATCCCTACTGACAGCACTGGAAGTGTTATCCACGAAGCAGGATTGAAGACTGGAAGAAAGACCTTCCACGTTACCTTAGGTCCCTCACAATTTAAACAGGTGTTTGGGCTTTTTTTTTCCATGCATGGCTTTCTTGTGCTTTTCATTTTGACAACAACTTACCAAGAGAGATTTGCTGACCTGATAGGAACACCTAAGATACTTTTCTTTCTTGAAGAAACTCACAATTGAGACACACAACTCCCATCAGAATAACAGAATACTGTAAGAATTTCTTCTAGTAACACCTCCAGAATAACCCGACACAAATATACATATCCATACAGAAGATTAACTCAAGATTCATATGGAAAACTTACATTAGGACAGTAACATCAATTAGGAATATTTCTGTCAGATTTCTCTAAAAGCATAAAATCTCTAACACAGACAACTGCGGTGGCATAACAAACCTGAACAGGTATTTTGCTTGGATGACAGTTACACGCTTTTCCTACCCATCTCACATTTTATTTCGCTTTGAAAAACGTATAGCTACACTGACAACCATTTTCCAGAGTGGACTATATGCCAGGTCTTAAAGCAAAACATAATCCCCATACAGCCTTTTTAAGACGTCGTCTTAAATGTAACTTTGATACGTAAGAGATTATTGCTTTAAAAAAAGCAGCTAGGAGGCTATTTCAATAGAAACCTAAAGCCCTAAGCCCACAGTAAACTAAAGTTGAATGAACTAAAACATACGTACATACACAACTGAGGTGTGAGGTCACACCACTTCAGTTGGAAATTAAATGTAAGTCATTTCAATTGCTTTTCTGAGTAGTGAAATCTAGTTAAGACTAGATACTGTCCTATATACAGTGGTTTACTGTTTTGCTTTTGTGGTAAGGTTTTATACTGTTTTCCAGGCAACGAGGCAACATTTTGTTGATCTCTGTTTCACCTTTTAATTGCTTTTAAATACAGAGAAGACGAGCTAGTGGGGCCAGGCTCTGAATTTTCTACTTGCCAAAATAACAGGTAGAGATAGATAGGGCCTAAGTTATTATGTAAAAAAAACCCCAAAAAACAACAAAAAAGCTATACAGCTCTACCAAAAAAATATCAGCAGCATACACACAAGTAAACAACAGAATACCTTAAAACATGTAAGTTGACACATCACAGCTCTGCTTCTGTGTTTAAACTAGCAGAAATATGACCAGCAGGAAAAGAACCCTAACTATTTAGTTGTTTAATGAGACTAAATCTTGTCCCCAAAGGGCAGTTAACAGTATTTATGGAGACCTCTGACAACAGATACACCCACACTCTCTGCACTACAGAGCAGCACCAGTCGTTACCCCCACACGTTGCCACTGCTTCACTCCTCCCTCTGTGTATACAAAACACACACTGCCTGGATGTTTTCAGGTTTGTTTTCACTTCCTCTATGAAAAGGGAGCTCTGTCCAAAAAAGCTCCAAGAGGACCATTTTCTTGTGGCCATCTATCCAGTCCCTAGCGTGCATCTCATTTATCTCACCAAGTGGCATGCTTATTACAGAATCTACAGCTTGTGATGTTACACCCAAATGGAACAAGACTTGCTCATTTTAACAGTCAAGAAACGCAAGGGTGTGATTCAAGCAACAATATACGTGCAAGAGATGCACTAGAAGTGAATTACAGGGAATAATGTCCTTAAGCACTGGGAAAAGGTTCAAGCTACAGTCCCTATTTCGTGTCATTTTTTCCCCTCACTATTTTACCAACCTCTGGCTGTTGCGATGCACCCTTACACATACACACTACACGAATGACAACACAAGCACATCATTTCTGATTCACGTAAAGGAAAAAAAAATAAATGTCAACATTGGCCACATACAGGTGTATCAGCTGTGCTGTACAAATCCACACAGTAATTAGTTCACGTGAGAGAAACCTAAAATCCTAACAAGGCACGTAAGGATATTTCACTATAAAAAAAAAAAAAAAGGAACTTCGCTTTTTAAACGCCAAGAAGGATCCAAAGGGAATTATCGCGATCACCTGCAGCGCTGCCGAGAGAAACTTGCCACACAAGCCCGACAACAGAGTAACTTAAGAATGTGCAATGCTAAATCATACTGATCGCAGCAGAAATCGCATTGGGCTGCGTGTTTGCAGCGAGTCACCACCAGACTTTATCCCGCAGCTTTAAAGGGGCATTTCACACCCACGGGCGCGAATAAGAACCGCACGCCGTGTCCTACGCGCACCTCGCGGGCGCTGTGCCTGGCACGCAACAGCCTCCCGCAGCGGCCGGGCCCCGCACTCCCGAGGAGGCTCCGCAGCAGCAGCAGCA
>NW_009953571.1:4781058-4790943 GCF_000747805.2 Chaetura pelagica
GGTGGCGAAAGGAGCGGTGCGTGCGGGTCCCTTCCTGCCCAGAGACACGGGACACGGGCCCTGCCGGGCCGAGCTCCGGTGCCGCCCCGGCGCTGCGGGTGCCGCGGTGACTCGGGAGCAAAGGTGAAGGCCTCAGTGGAACTTCACCAGAGTCGCCCCGAGCTGGGTTTGGCACTCGGAGCCCCGGCTGCAGCCAGCGGTTAACGTGGTGCTGTCACACGTCGCTGCCGAGCCTCCCGCACCAGGGTGGCACCACGCGGTGCTCTCTGCCTTATTCGCACCTCGCTTTTCTCCTTTAAGAAAACGGCAATTTTCAGTCTTGTGCATCAGTGGGTAAAGATCCAATTCCAATCTATTCCTTACGCCGTTCCTAAGAGAGACACAGTGAAAGCTGCTGTTCACCCAGGAAGGTCTTGCTGCTTCAAGCAATTCAGTGGCACAGTCAAACCCCTGTCTAGAAATCCTTGTCCCACTAGGATACAGTTCCCAGCCAGAGATTTACTTGCCCTTGGAAGAAGGTAGGAATGCAGCAGCTCTGTCTTGCTGAGGTGGGTGCCGTTGGCAGGTCTGTATCCTGCACAGGGACACTCTAGATCATGCTTCTGTACCCCACGCTTGATGCCTTCACATCCTGCTTCCTCTTCCCTCCCTCCATTTTCTGACATCGCCATTTTTTCTCTCCACTAATAGGACTGGATGGACCCAGATTATTTTAGTGGTGGAAATAAAAGGAAAGTGTTCCTGAGTTGTCTCTGGCTCCCAAGAGCCTGCATGTTCCACATGGTACTTTGCTCTTCTGTGATAATGCATCACTGCTTGAAAGAACCTTGCTCCAGATGAATGATGTGAGCTCCAGGGCTGGAGAAGTGCCCAGCCCACTGCCAGCATCTCCTAGCACACCAGTTGAGACAGACTCAATTTCCAAATAAGCCGTAAGACAAATTTGTTTCAAACCTACTTTATTCTTCTCAAGTGAACGGAGACAAAGAAACTACACAGTTTGGTTACAGAACAGTGTTAAGGGTTAAAAAACATATGGAAAATGTACTGACAAAGAGCAAACCTTGGAAGTTGTTCCCAGAAGTCAGCGAGTCCAATCTGTGTTTTCAAAGAAGAGACTTACTGAAACATTGCTGGTCTACAACCCTTTGTAGAGAGAAAAAAAGCAACAAAACCCCCCAAAGCAACACACATTTCCCCTAACAAAAGAAATGCACAGATACATCATAAGCATCCACTCACACCCATTCACTTCCAGAGAAAAGCAGCTCTGGCGGGGATTGGTACGAACATGCAGATGTCATGTCCCTTTCTAATTTTGCCTGGGAGAGGGATGTTAGACATGTTTTAAACCAATTTGACTCCTTTTTTGCCCCCTTTATACACACTTGTCTATCTACACACCACATTAGTGTTGCACAGCCTTATCTGCCTGAGTTTGACCCAGCAGCGCTGACAAACAATGCTGGCGTGCAACTTTTGGCAGGAAGCTCCTTTTCTCAGCCTAAAATAACTCTGACTTGGCAGAAAAGTCCTTTTTATTAGTACACCTCTTTGCTGTTCTGCCAGCATACTGGTTCATTAGGGTGTGATCTTTCTCGCTCTCCCATGAAAGTCTCTTGTATTGCTATGCCAGGAGACTTATCTGTATATAAACTAAGCCCACATGAGTTAGCCAGAAGGCTTTTTCAATTTTCACAGCAAATCCTTTCTAATCTCAATGGACAGGCATCGTAGAATCTCTCCTACTCACAGATCTGGATTGGATGTTTTACACATCTGCAACAGGTAACAAAAGAACCAATGCAATTCGAGACATTGGTCCAATAACAGCCTAAGACAAACAAAAGTCAGTGCTCTCAAATGAAAAACAGCTCTTGAAAAAAAAACGGATCTCAAAGTTTAACAGGCTTCAAGAAGAACAATCAGACACAGAAGGAATTTTCTTTGAAAGAAAGTCCATCATTGTTTCCATTCAACAATGCATTTACCTGCCACTAAAGAAAGGAGCATGGGCAATAGCCCCTTTTTTCATTTGGACATCTTAAAATACCCAGTTTAAGCTCATCAAGTCACCTCTAGCAGAAGTTAGATTCATCCAGCCACCCTGAGGTTGGGATAGGGTTCTTCCACAGATTTACCACTTGATGTTAATTTTTGAGCATCCTCCCTGTAGAAGGATGTCACTTGAGACACCACTTTGTGGGAAAGCAATCCCCATGTCATCCCTGTAGTTTGCATCCTTTTGTGGATCACTTCTCTCTTTCAATTCCATGACTGGTCTGATCAAAAGACCATCCTCATTCATTCTGTAGTCTTTCATCGCTTGCTTTCTTCTCTGCTTCTGGATGTCTGCCAACTGATGCAGCTCCTCTAGCAGCTCCATGCAAGTGAGCTGATAAGGAAAAAACAGTACGTATGCACACACACATTCTTCTTGTGTTGGGACCAGATGAGAACCCCCTCTTCTAATTAGCCAGTGGAACAGAACAATCATCTCTCCTTAGCTCTCAGGAATGTATCAACTACTTGCTTACACAAACAATACCTCATGGTAAAGTCACCCCACTTTCTTTCCAAGGCAACCTAGAGGGAAAAATACTAGACTTGCATGTATTGTTTACTACTTTATTATTAAGATCTTAAAAGATTTAAGTAATACTTCACATATGGGATTTAGATGTCTCCTGTAAAACCTTTTGCGCAATCCAGTTGTTGTAAACCCCAGAAAGAGGTATGACCAGTCCATGGTTGCTTGTAGGAGCCACTGCAAAGGTACCTTTTCCAGCTTTTCATTCAAAACAATGGTATTCTATCTTATGGGTAAGGAAACCCTTATGTGGAAAAAGCCAACATAGTTCACAAATCAACAAAACAGCTGCTTAGGATGTACATAAATGGATGTCTGTGTGAACACACTGATAGAAACACTGTGAACACCGTGAGTGGAGATAGAGATGCACTGGAAAAGAGTTACCAGGGCTTTTGTAAAAGGAAGCCATGCCTCACAAAACCTATGTCTACAAGTCTGCACAGATCCAGAGGAAGGCTCAAAAAATCAGAGCAAGCACTTACTTGAAAACACCTCACTTTCAGTTCTGTTTAACCAGAAGAATGTACATCCAGCTCCCTGCTACAGTATTCTACAATGAGAGGTAAACCATGCTTTAAACCATTTAAAGCTAAGTTGCATGAAAATTCAGGCTATCTGTTTATAATGATTAATATGCATTGTGTGCAGTCCCAACTCACCTGCCAATTAGGAAAACTTCTGGGCCAGACACACAACTATATTTAGACAGAGAATAGAGTTTATGCCAGCATGTGTCATGAACATGTTACCTGGCATTATACACTACACTTCACCTTCTCTACTGCAGCTTTACTTTACGTGAACTGGGAAATCAACTTTGCTGCACAGGGGTGTGCAGCTCCCCTCTGGTACCACAGCTCTGCTTGTGAACTGTCACTGTTTAAACAAGAAACCACCATGCTTCTAGGAGAACATTTCCTTTGATGAGTTCCCAGCCTGTATTTGCTTCTTCAAATCTGAAGTCCTAAGCATCAGAATGTGGCTGCATTTCCAAGTACCTAACAACACACAATATGAATCTACAAGGAGTTAGATATTTAGCTCCTTTACTAGCTCTTTTCTAGTGACAGAGCTGCAGAGGCACAGAAACCCATTTTAATTGACATCTGCATCCAGGAGAACAACTACTCCTGGCAGACAGTTATGCTGAAAATAGAGGAAATGGCTGAGACCTTCAGGGTGGGAAGTCTTTGCTGAGTTCTCCCACTCAGCGGTAAGGAAGCTTCTCAGTTTGAGAAAGATGCTGAAGAGGGAAGCTGAGGGTTTTGACAGTGAAGCACTGGGGATCAGAGGTTACTAGTTTGCATCTGGTTTGTGGGTAAAACTCAGTTGCTTAATAGGGAGTGTCCACTATTCAGAAGATTCAACTACTATTTGCAGGTGATGACACAAGAAGCCACAGAAAGCATCAACATACGTTTCCAAAACTGTCCGGATCAATAAGATGTCTTTCTTTTATTTCTTTCTTTTTTTTTTTTTTTTTTTTTTTTTAAACTTTATTCTCCTTCTTTGCTTTTCTCTTCCTTCTCTTCTCCCAGTACTACACCAACAAGGATATTGCATTGTCTTTTGTGGCTGCTGTGGACTATTTTAAACTTTATTCTCCTTCTTTGCTTTTCTCTTCCTTCTCTTCTCCCAGTACTACACCAACAAGGATATTGCATTGTCTTTTGTGGCTGCTGTGGACTACTGGCAATACCTTGCTGTGGCTAGCAACTGCTAGGGTACATGACACCCATCTTTTCCACCTTTTCCTGAAGGAAGCTCTAATCCATGGAGTTACATCGTGCCACCTTGACAGCGTATCTCCCACCTACCCTTCCAGCTCATGGGCCAGCTCCTCAGTACATCTTCTGTTACTGCTGAAACAACTATCAAATGACAAAAGGATGTGTTTGGCTCTGCAGAAGCAAGGTGGAAGTCTTGCTGGAAAAACTACCCACTGGCTGATCATAAGGGTCATTTCCAGCAAAACATGTGAAAGATCAAGGAGAAGACAAGATGGATGATAACTCAGGTGAAACCAGGACTACCACCAGTGATTGCTGTAATTGCTCATGAGAATGATGAGATCCAAGTGAAAGAGACTCAAAAATACTGTTTGCACACAATATGTAACTCCTGCTTTCTCTTCTCTTACCAATATATAAACTGTCATTAATCTCCATGTCTACAAACTTGTCCATGGCCTCTGACAACCTAGCACTTCATTCCCATAAAATTATTTATGAAAACTTGTCTTCAGTAGAGGGGAAGTACAAGCTTCTATCAAAATAAGCTGGAAGAAAACAACACCCCCACCACTCATCCATGTTCAATAGACAAGGCAAAATGAGACACAGATACATGCAATCTGTAAGCCTAAAATCAAGCACTCCTGAATATGATGAAGGTCTCTAGAATGGTCTGACCATAGTATCAACTCTGCATTTGGCCAGAAAGCACTTCTCATATTCTGCCATTAATCGGGAGCCTTTTGGAGCATACAAAAACAACTCACCAAGGAACAAAAGATGCATGTGGAAAACTGACTGCAGAGACTGAGCATACAGAGCCCAAGGAAGGGTGGTGACAATTACATTCATCAGCCTTATTCACTCTTGTCTTTCCTCAACTCTCAGTAGATCAGTGATCCATAAGAGCAAGTGAATAGGGCTTGGCTTTTGCTCCATGATTATAAATAGCCACTTTTCCTTGCTGCATGTTTCCAAGAGGAGAAAAAAACAGGGTCTGGTACAGATCTGCTCCCAGAGGCTGACCTCACTGATTCAGCAAGATATGGAGAGAGCAGGTAACTACACCAACAGTCATTATTCAACATTATTGGTCACTACTCAGCATTATTCAATTCACAGGCAACCTCAGGGAAGTCAAGGCATCTTTTTCACCAAGTATATCCTGATACTGTTATTACACACAAAAGCTGTTTGCATTATGAACTTTGGGATGTGACAGTGACTCAGCAAAGATTAGGAAGATGTTACCATGACAGTCCAAGATGAAATTCAACCCTTTAGATCCTGATCCAGGTGCTGAGATCCACCATGTGACAGCTGGAGATGGGAAGGAATGTGGCTGTTATATATTTCATCCAGCTTCTGTACTTCATTTTTAATGAAGTCTCACAATTGAAACCAAGTCTGTATCTATGTACTTGTTTTGCAATTATAGTTTCCATGGGAGTATCAAAAACCTGAGGCAATGAGAGAAGGAAAAGAAGTATTCTTCTGTGTGACATGATGTCACTTAATAAGAGAGGAAACAGGAGCAGGCCAGGGAAGCATGGCTCTGTTCATTGCTCTAGTCAGGTATGACATACTCAAAACACTGTTGTAGCCCAGAGGCACAACAGATGGCACATCTACATAAATAACTTTTCCTTTGCCAAAAGGCTGAAAATGTGGTGGTTCTGTTCAGAGAGCACAGTCCAAGAACTAAAACAGAACTGAGAAAGGCCCAGAAGGGGCTTCCGTATGTGGAGTGATGGAAATCGGCCAGTTTCCAATCTAGTCATCTCCATATGTCTATAAATCAAAGAGACCATGGTAACCTGGAGACTCTTGCCTAGTGACTTTCACTCCCACAACTTTCAAGTAAAAACTTGATGTAACAGGGATGATTCCTGTTTACTTAGGAATTATGTCCACCTTCCCACTTAGAAGCTGAAGTAGTTAAGGATATCTTTATAGCCTTGGAGCATTTGCTGTCTTTGGCTTTCCTACAGTTGTGCTTCAGCAACAGAGGCGTGTCTTCCAGTTCTGCAGCATGGAGAAAGCATATTAGATAATGTATTTCAGGTATCCAAAATGTTTCCCTGGCATGGGTATTTACTTCAGAATCCAAAGAGGTCCATTACTTCTGCAGAAGCAGTGTCAGAACTGCACCAGATCATGTCTGGAGAACACAGTTATCAAGCATAGGGGCTCCAGTGTTGCTGTTGTTGGAGACTGGCTCCAAGATGAAGTCAAGCTCATTGTACCAAACTGCTGTTCATCAAGGGTGAATTCACAAGTGTGAATTCTAACTGGTCGGTGGAAAAAGTGAAATAGTTCAGTACAAGCATATGCCAGGTAACTTTCAACTATAGCTCCACAAAGTGCAAGAAGGCATAACACAGACTTCAATGATGGATAAACTTCTAAAGATCCATGAAAAAACAGTAGAATAAATAGAAGAGGGTAAATATCTTGACTCTTACTTCAGAGAACAGATCTGAATAAAAGGCTTTGATTCAGGAAATTAGCACAAACTGAGACAGAAAACCTGGAAGTAGCACAAAGAGAGCTTCCCCCTCACCCCCCCCCTCCCTTTTTTTTTTCCTTAAGACAGATCTAGCTGAACTCATCAACTTGCAAAGGATTTCCTTAAGGTTCACTTTCTTAACTTAATCAGGGAAGAAAGTAAGAGACCAGATGTAACTAAGCCAAACTCCATATTTAGAGTTTAAATATGTATTGTGAGCAGATTTTAAAATAAAATATAAGACACTTTAATTTGCGTCATCTTCTCACAAGGTGTAGAAACAACAGAAAATTATTAACAACAAAATGTTAATGAAAATGGCTACTTGTACTACCCATACAACAAGATTTCTAAAGCAACTGCATGAAGTATGATTATGAAGACATTATATTAAATAGATCTTCAAAATGCCATTTGAAATGTGCAGGATTAGATTAATTCCTTGGCTAAACTTACGGAATAAATGGCCTTACCAAAGGACTGGCTTCAGCAACCTGACTACCACTTAAAAAAATAATCTACAAACAAATAACTCAATGCAAAACAGAATTTGTGCTCTTTTCACTTTTCCCTTGTGTCATGCCTACTTTTGCATGCATTTCACATTGGAAATTCAGATGTCAAGCTCATTTTTTTTTCCATGAACTATGAACAACTTTCTTTTTTTGGTAGCTCCTCTAAAAAGCAAAGGTTTTCACATACGACCTCTTCTCTTTCACCTGTGAAGCAACTATGACCTCTTGTGGTTATCTAAACTAATCTCCTCCCAATCCTCAATAATGGAGTTTATGCTCTGAGCCCTTACGCAATTCCCAAAGGATCCAAGTTTATGCTTGAGTGCTTTGTTAAACCAAGGCAAAGAAAAAGACTATTTCTTCCATACAAACAGACCTTCATTTTCTTTTCCTAATAAATATTTCAAGATATTTACGACTGCAAAAAAAAAGAGTGG
Organism: Chaetura pelagica; assembly: GCF_000747805.2. Taxonomy (NCBI): domain Eukaryota; kingdom Metazoa; phylum Chordata; class Aves; order Apodiformes; family Apodidae; genus Chaetura; species Chaetura pelagica. The sequence continues at coordinate 4,788,846 of NW_009953571.1, forward strand.
TAACAGGATTTAATCACATTAACTCAGTCTCTTTATGAGGAATGAGGATATTTGACCATTCACTTTTCACACAAATTTAATAGCAGCAGTATCTTACAGAGATACTGCAAGCCCTCCTAAGATTATTTAATTGAGAAGACAGAAAAAACCCACACCAGAGAACTGTCAACCATACAAGAGCCACTTCCAAGGTACCTCAGCATTCAATACTATTAGTTCTATGTCATCAAAGAAGAAAACTGACTTGACTTTTTGGGGTTTTTTTGATAATACAGGCAAGAATAAATTAGAAAAACATGGTAATTCAGAGACACTTTTACAGAAATAAAAACCTTGGCCAACAAGAGACAACACTTCTCAAAAACAGTCAGTATATGCAAAAGAGCTCAGCACTAAAGTTTACAGAATAGGAGAAAGAACAGAAAATTTGGGGACTAAAAGCTCTTACCAAAACAAAGCAACTCTGGCAGCTGCAGGTACCAACACTTCATGACTACCTGTCCCTCTTCATGCCTTCACACGTGCACAGCCCCTACTGAGCCAAGACAGCCTCAGGGTGAACAGAGGGCACATGTGCCTATGCCTTAAGAGCTGCAGCTCACCATCCCCAATACAAACGTGAGGTAGATTTGTGCTAATGGAGTAACATGAAATGCAGCTAGGTAGATATACACACCATCACTTCTGCTGGTGCACACAGGAAACAAGGTATGTGGGATAAAGCAGGGTGTACAGTTACAGAAAAGGAAGCTACTGTAGCTATGTCCTCTGAGTGTTTATCCATCAGAGCCTTAGATCAAGTCACTAACCAGAGAAACAAAGACCCACCTACCTTCATGCTCCTCAGGTCATTTCCACACCCAGTCTGATAGTTATTTAAGTAACCATGTACTACAGTTGTCAGGTCAGACATCAAGTTATCCATTAGAGATGAGTGGAGCTGCAGAAGATAAATAACCTTCAGAGCAAGTGCTTTAAGCAGAGAAGCTGGAACGGGTCTCAAGAACCATATGTCAGGATTCTCCTGTATATCCCAGTGCAAAGAAGAACAGTTATTTAAGTAGTAAAAACTATAACAAAGCTTTTAATCACATCTTCTATACTTAACAACATATTTCCCAATGCTAATCTCTATTTTTAGTGGTACTGAATGCTTGCAGCTTCTAATGCCATCCGTGTATAATCCTGTGCATATTTGAGAAGAAGGAGTTTGGAAGGAGGGATTGTTTCTCTTTTAAAAAAACACAAACCAAACCAAAAAAATATGAAGACACACCTATTCCAGCATTTAATGCTAGGTTTTCTCCCACCCATTTCTGAAACTAGGCTGGATTCCTAAATGCTGAGCTAAAAGACCTCAAGGGAAAAAAAGCCCTCCCATCAAGGGAACCAGGGAAGCAGCTGGGAATAGTAACATATTCAGCTATCACAACTGAAACCAGAAGAACATGAAAATAAGCCCCACTTAAGCAGCATGACCATGATAACCTGAGCAAAACTGTCACTATAGAGTGGCTTATACTGGTATACTTAGCACATACATATTACACAGTCATTTTTCACTTTTTGTCTTCAGACCAACAGGAGGATTTGGTCTGGTAAACTGTCCTGGTTTCACTGGGATAGAAACATACAATTGATTTTCTGTTCAGGAAAGCTGCATTTTTGAGATGACTGCAGCACCCACTTTGGTGGGAACAAAGCTGGTAAGACACTTTGTTTTAGTTTGTGGCCAGCCATCGTGTGTGGGTTTCCACAGTGATCAAGGTCTTCAGCAGTTTTGAATTAGCCAGGTGCTAAAGCCAGGGCAGCTGGCCCAAGCTGGTCAACAGAAGTATTCCATACTATAAATATCACACTCACTATAAATTGGGAATTTTGCTGGGGATGAGGTTCTTCCTCAAAGGCTGCCATGCCTGGGGGGCCTCTTCTGTTGTCCTGCACCCAAGGCCTGCTCTCCTGTTTGCTGTGACCATCGTGCTCACACTGGAGCTGTGGTGCTTGCAGTGTCTGACATCTGTCACCCACTGCTGGGAGCACACAGCTCATGACCACACCAGCTGAACTGCACCAGCAAGAAAAAAAATCGCTACTCTCA
>NW_009953571.1:4790991-4802408 GCF_000747805.2 Chaetura pelagica
GAACTAAGTTTCAGAATTAGTCAAATTACTGAAATATCTGGAACATCTTTTAGCCAAGTTATTTATATCCTCTATTGTTGCTTCATGGATCTTCAAAGGCTTTACTTCAAATGAGCTATTAGGAAATACCAGCACGAGCACCCAGGCCAACTACAGCTTGTATCTGTCTCCCAAGTCAAGTGTTACAAAATGTCCTTAACTACAGCAGTTTGACCACTGCATAGTGCTGTGCTCTTAAACAACAGAAACATCTCAAGATGGGCAAAGCACAGCTCACAATCGAGTCTTCTGAAGGTGCCTCACTGAATCACTCACTGAAACCATCTGCTGCCTGCCCTTCATTATGGCATCCCATTTGGAAGGTATCTTCAAGTGCTGCATCAGACACTCCTGCAATGTGCAGACACGATGTGGAAGGAAGCCACCTGTTGCCATGGAGAACTGCAGAGCATCAGCAACCTGTGATGGAAGGGATCAATATGTCATGACCAGCATCTGTTAACCCAAGGTAAAGAATGTGGTGGTTTGACAGTGGGGATGCATATCAGAAGTAAAGTATGCTGCAAACAAATCAGTCCTCATTTTGACTTCATACAGTTGCAGACCTTATAATCTGACTCCTTAAAGCTGTAAAGTTACATAAAAGGATAAATTTGTGCAAGTTGCTTATATGTTGCATTAGTCTAAGACTCCTTCTAGGCCAGTACTTGTCTCCAGACAGCAGATGGTTGGAAGCAGTATCAGAGAGAGCAAACATACAGTGATACTTCCCCAGGATACTTAAGGGTTTGCTTTTTATCTAAAACCTGAAATAGTGATGCAATGTAAGGAAAACATATTAAATAATATGTCATTTGTCAAAGCAGCACTTGGCAGCATATAGAGCCAGATGATGAGCAGACAGCAGCCTCCAGCAGTGACTGGATGGCATGGTGCTTGCTGGTTTCTCATCCTGCTTTCATCCCTCTTACCCTTCCGCAGTAAGAGCAGGAACAGCCGTGACTCTTGTCCCTAACTACAGAACACAAAGATGACTAGAAATATTGCAAAAGATGCAGAGCAAAGACAATGGAAGAAGGAAAGCCTGGAAGAGAGAGACTCAGCAGGGCAATGGAAAGGGAAAAATAAAAAGCCTGCATCCACACAAAATCTGAGATGTGAGCTATCTGTCATGAGAACAACCTACCATTCAGACTTCCTCTGTTACTCAAAAGCTCAGATTCCCACACTGGTCCCCTGAAATCCCCACTGACTTCTCATAGCCCTTTTCTCCCGTGCTACTCTCTCCTGAGAAACCCTGAGCCAACATTCAACACAAGCATCCACCGTCCCACCAACAAAACCATGAGTTCAGAGGCCAGCAAGTTTTACTGCAAGGGTTACAGCTGGAGCCACTGTTTGAGCTGTTCTGCCAGATGCTGCCCATCTGCTACCTAGACCACTCAGCAGCCCCAGCTCAGTCCCTGCAATAGTGACCACGGAATTGCAACTGACCTCTTCTGGCATCTTACACAGAGGGTAAATTCCAAGGCCAAATCCCTATTCCTAACTTAACCATAAAATCTTTAAGAAAACAAATAATAATAAAAAATCTTCCTGTCAAATAGCAAAGGCAAACAAGTTGGTATGATTTATTAATGAATAAAGCTGCCTCTAAGGCATCATCTTCATAGCGAAATGTTGCCTTCTCTGGGAGAGAAGTCATTTATTTGCTAAGCTTACCAGAAGAAATTGCTAAATCAATCCATCTACTGAATCTCCAAGGAGTAAAAGATTGTATGAAAATATTATGAAAAACATGCTTAAAGTTAGAGCACCAGAAGTAGAACAACCAATCTTGGACTACGGAAAGAAATGTGAGACCTTCTATGCTCTGTGGTAGAACAGAGAATCTAGGACTGCCTCTATTTATGCTAGGACGACTACATTGCTGCAGTCCAAAGAAGTCTACAACCACTAGCTGAAAAGTGGCAGGAAACACACCTGGAGAAAGGAACTGCAATAACTCAAACTGATGAGTTCACTGAAGAGAATAAAATGGAGGAGACCCAGGAGAAGATGACCTTCACTGGACTGTAAGCACAAATCACCAGGTAAGGAGGAAGTTTCCATCATTCATTACATACACTCAAAGCAGACCTTCGTATTGCACTTCTGACCACTAAAACCTTCACTGGCCTCTCTTTCTCAGTAGGCAAATGCAGATGAAGATGAACTTCAGGAAAGACCTTCTCAAGCAATCAGTTACTTTTACTCAAAATCAAAACAAAGATGACGTTCAAATCTACAAAAATATAGTCCATTCTTCTAGATAGTTAGAGAGAGTGTTTCTAATAAAAAATGTAAATGCTTTCCAAACAAGGAGAGAAAAACAAAAATGAAAGCATCTTTGCAATCAATATTTATTAAAAGTCTAATCTGAACGAACAAGGTTATAGAATAAACCATGTTTTAGCTTTCACTGTGAAAAATCTTTGTCCAAAGTCATGGCAAGCTAATGGTTTTCATTCAAGGGCAGAAAAGCAAAAGGCTAAAAAGTAGTGTATGTGCGTTGATCTCTGGAACCAGACAGCAACAGTGACTTCTTCCTTTGTACATTTTATGATTAAACCTTGCATGGACCTCTCTGCCTTATGGAAAGTCTCAAGTGGTCAAATTTTCTTTATTCTTTCTGAAGAATTGTATTATTTCTTTTGGTACTACACAAATATGCAACCAACAACATTTTTAAACTGACACGCATTTCAGAGCATGATAGTGCTGTAGCCTCATGATGCAGCACGAAGTGTCCCCGAAAGCAACGTTAGGGATGTAAGCACTGACAACTGCCAGTTGTGGGCTCACTGTGCAGCTTTTTCTGCTGCTATAGCCCAACAGGGACACACACACACATGCCAGGGTGGGCAAATGCGAACTAGCAGTATCAGACTTCCACAGACATTATCATTAAAAGTTATTTCAACAGATGATGACGCTTAAGTACTGTAAGAACACCAACAAGGAAGACAGTCAGTGAACACCAGAAGCCTTTCATTGCCATCCTCTAACATGTGGTGTTAATTATTTTAGGTTACTCATTGCAAGGAATAAACAGTTGCATTAACTGTACAAAACCAGGGATAAATAACACTTTTTAAATTATGCAGGCAGGATCCAATCTAACCCAGAGTTTTTCATTCTATTGCTGTCGTTTTTAAGTTGAGTCTCACTTATGCATGCAGCCTGTTACAATTTTAACAACACTGAGAATCTGCCCCTAAGAAGTGGTTCACAAAAAGGATCTGTGGGAGTTTGTTCAGGGGTATTTCCCAGTTATTTGCTCCAGCAGTACAAAGTAGAAGACAGGACAACTTAATTGCATATCGGGTATACTGCAGGGTAGCCAAAAAAACAGACTACTTCATCAGCTTGCTTATATTAGAAGTAGGATTCAGGCCAATGAATCAGGGTATTTGAATCTAAGCCTAGAGATGTCTTAGTGCAAGAAATGCATGCACATCAGCTCATACCAAGACAACAGAACAATGAGTGCAATTCTATGCACCTCAGACGCTAGGGTGGGTATTTCTGGTTAGTTATTTCCACTGTATCAGTTACATGTTCTAGCCAGTACAGCTGGGAGCACTGATGGGAATTTTTATCCCTTCCTTTTCATGCAGTCAAAACTTAACACTGACTGATATTTGACCTGTAATGGAGTAACAATTTTTAGGGGCAAAAGGCTAAACTAAGATCAGAAAAGGACTGACAGAAAGCTCTGCTGTATAAAGCTTACTATGTAGCCCAGACCAGGGCTTTGAAGAGTTACTATAGGTAGTCATACCTATGACATAAAACTCAATGTACAGGCAAGAACAAGTCATGCGCAACAATGCAGAACATACCCATGCCCATTATGAAAGATCATGGCCATTATGTTATGTTCTTCTCCCTTGAAAGACTCTAATTCTCCTGTTAGTCACGCAACATTAACCATCACAACTACCAAGGCCAGCACCAGCAAAAACAGATTTTTGTGGCAACCTGGCTTGTTCTCTCACTTCTACCACTGCTTTTATTAGCAGGTTCTTCCCAGTGCTGGGTACTTGTAGCCTGACTGTTTTTCTACACTTGGGAAAAAGACATAAAGAGTAACAAAGAATATAAAGCATAAGCTGACCTGGCTCCTGCTGAAGTCACAGTAGCCTCTGGTTGTGCTGAGTTTGATCAAAATCAGTTAATACATCTTACCAAAAACCCCAATATACTAGCTGCTAATATTAGATAATAACTACCTTGTAAAATGGGTCTACACACAATTCTAAGTAACACTATGATCAGCCTTGCCTACCGGTTCTTTTTAGCTAGAACAAAACCACTACATTTACATGAAACTCTCACATTCTAGTAATGTTAAATCTTCTTTGAGAGAATGCCCTGAACTAGGCTGAAGTTTCTCTTGCTGATGTCCCCAACCAGAGTATCTGAAGGGTACCTGTATATCAAAGACATTGGAGAGAAGGACACCGTACGGATGAAAGAGGCAGTCTGAGAGCCAGCGGCAGTCATGTATGACCTAAAGCAAGAAAGAGCTGTCAGACAAACTTGTGTCCAACTGCAACTTTTTTGGTGTAGCCAGATCATTACATATGTATATGACCTCTGCCACCACAAACAGCCTCAGGCACCCTGTATCCTTACCTTCAAGATGTTTTTGTCTTCAAGCACCATCTTTAATCCATTTTTTAATGCCTGAGGTCCCAGAAGGAAGATATCAAATAGAAAAATACAGCTCTTTGTTGCCATCTACAATTCAGTTGCAGAGAAAATGAGTGAGGGAGAGTAAACAAAGGATTTTGAAGAAGCAGAGAGTGCACGGTTGCCCACAAGTCATCATCTCCTATGTACAGCCTTATGTTGGGAAAAGCAGGTTTAGTTTCCTTAATGCTCATTCATGAACAAATCTTGTTTTTTCCAGAGATGCTCAGAGGCTCTCACAATAGTTAGAAAGAACAATCCAGCAGTCTACTATTTGAGACATATCAGCAGCCAATGCTATGCACAGTACTTGAAATAAATTCCTACACCTACTTTGGTGACATTTTTAAGAACCACTTGCAAGAAAATGATTGTGCTCATGACATTCCTTTCACTGACAAAGACCACTACCAAAGAAATAAAGGACATAATTTTCAACCCTAGCATTTAAAACAGGATGTAAAATTTAGGTTTTGCCTATGTTCAAATTCACAATGGTTTAACAAAAGCTGTTATTTAAAAGCAATTTAGCCATAGCAAAGCAAACATTTTGTGGATGCTACTTCTGCATAAACGAGTTAAGTTTGAAGCATGAACTCCCACACACATTTTGGCTTTGGATAAACACACTCACTTTTAAACCTATTTAAAAATAAACTCAGACAGTTTTGAGCAAACATATTAAGCTGTTCTCTTTTCTACCCTTCCTTTTCTGGTGCTGATAACATCACAGGCAATTAAAATACTATATAATCTTTAGATGGATTTTATGCCTTCAATAATATTGGCATTGTGATTAGGTCTTGCAGTTTTTCAACAGGAACAGCTATAGCAGTGTAATACCTCTACCTGTACACGAGTATATAAAGATGGCAAACCAAGTATGTTACATAATTAGATACAAATGTATGTATCACATACAAGTTTTTATTATATTCCTGTATTACATACAAATATTTATTATATTGCCTTATAGTGGTATAATTCTTTTTGTAACACATTTTAATGAAATACCTGATCTGTCTTGAAGAACATCATATCCCTTACCAAAACAATTATGTATGTAAGTCTTAAACACAGGCTAATCCTCAAATGTTTCTCAGTCACACCTCTGTTTAGTATCACATTTTGGGAAATGCATCTTACCTCAAGCCATAAGAGTTTTCCATGATGACACAAATTAACACCTTCTCCTGCTATACTGACAACACACTGCTGTTTTAGGTGCAGCACCTAAAGAAAAAAATAAGTTAACCTAAATAGGCTTTAGGAAATTCCTCAAAATTACATAAAGAAGATGCTCCTTTCAGTTAAAAAGGAAAATTAATCTTCTAGAGTATAACAGAAAAACCTATTACTCTAGCAGACACAAAAGGTCTTCAGACAATTAAGATAAAGTAAACTACACTGTGCATGTAACACAAGAGAAGGCATAAACAAAAATTTTAAAACCCAGCTTCTTTTCCAAGCAACATTTAGATTCCTCTATGAGCAGGGAAATCTCTTCCTTTGGGGAGAACTTTTTCCTCTGTATGTGGAATAGACTTCCATAGTAAGAGCTCAAATCACAGATGCTGTCACTGCAACATGAAATGGCATGGAAGATCTATTGTACTGCTGGTCTAATTCAAGACCTAAAAAATGCTATTCAATTTAATAATACATATGTCATTGGCTCCAAGTTCTGAAACAAAGCCTTTCTACCAAGTCTGCTTATGTTGTTATACATGACTGAAACAGTGCAGGTATGTACAGAGTTCCAAACACCTACAAAAATTACACCATCAATTTCCTCTTGTACTGCTAACAAATCCTCATGTTGTTCCCTTCCTAAACAAACTAACTGTTCACTAAATATTGACCCTTCACCTCAGTCTCTGGTGGTACAGTCTGAAAACAGCAACCAACACAGTGATGCAGATTCATATCCACTCACTGGAAACTCACATGCACTGCCCTCTTTGCCTGCAGACATGCACACTTTAAATACACTTACTGCTGGGCCAAATTTCTTCTGGAAACAATCAACAACTGTGTACTCCACATTTTCTTCTTCTTTCTCCTCTAAAATGAAGAAAAAAAATAATCATGAGATACTCTCTCTGCTTTGCACAAGGGTATGTATTTTAGTTGAGTAACAACTCCTCTGGTTTAGCTGTTCAGTTCTTCCCTCTCTACCTCCTGAAAACAGCCCACCATGCTACTGAGCTTGGCTGATTCAGATGTGCAGTCCAGAGCGTGAGCGTAAATTCTGTTTTTTGATAGAAAACCTGTCTGTTTAAAAGTGAGTTGCAGTATTACTTTTTCTTATTATAAAAGAAAAAGAGTTCCGTTTGAAAAATTAGATCAGTTACAAAGAAAAGCACCCTGATTCCCAGGCTTGCCAGGGAAGGGAAAAAATGGTAACAAAGATAAAACTGACAAGTACAGCTAAGTGATCAAGGGGCCACCAACAATTTAAGACAGATTTCAGTATTTTTTAGAATCTGCTTAACAATGTCTGATGAACAGGTAAAGAATGGTTCTCTTAAAGATTCTCCCTACTTTTGAGGCAAGATGCAAATGTTAGTAATATGCATCCATGACAACACTTTGCACAAGGGTATGTATTTTAGTTGAGTAACAACTCCTCTGGTTTAGCTGTTCAGTTCTTCCCTCTCTACCTCCTGAAAACAGCCCACCATGCTACTGAGCTTGGCTGATTCAGATGTGCAGTCCAGAGCGTGAGCGTAAATTCTGTTTTTTGATAGAAAACCTGTCTGTTTAAAAGTGAGTTGCAGTATTACTTTTTCTTATTATAAAAGAAAAAGAGTTCCGTTTGAAAAATTAGATCAGTTACAAAGAAAAGCACCCTGATTCCCAGGCTTGCCAGGGAAGGGAAAAAATGGTAACAAAGATAAAACTGACAAGTACAGCTAAGTGATCAAGGGGCCACCAACAATTTAAGACAGATTTCAGTATTTTTTAGAATCTGCTTAACAATGTCTGATGAACAGGTAAAGAATGGTTCTCTTAAAGATTCTCCCTACTTTTGAGGCAAGATGCAAATGTTAGTAATATGCATCCATGACAACACAAGGGCAATCTTCTAAACTTATTAAAATAATAGTCAATTGAAATATCCTAAGAACACATTTTTAAAGGCTCTTCCAGATCACATGAACTCTTGCGCATTTTCTCCCCCATTCCTCAGGCCAATGCAGCTAGCCTTCCTTTAGCCTATGCGGGTCTTGCACTCTTGTCACAGCTCTGAGAACAGAACAAGCTGATCCCATTTTGGAGCTGTACCTGTATATGTGTATATAGCAGGAACCACACAACCAAATCAATGCAAGCACGTGACAGCACAGAAATAAAGAGCAGCAGTCTCACTGAGCTTTGCGTTACCTATCTTGCCACATACGTTTCAGCAACAAGTACAAGATTAAAACAATCACCAAAGAGGAATCCTCACTGGCTGAAGCACTTTGATTTCTCCAAAAGATCACTTGTGCTGCACAGCCACTTTTACAGCTGATGAGAGCAAGGGGATAAACATTCTGGAAAGCAGATGAGTTTCCTTCTGTTGTTGTGAACATATCAGCAGGCAAAGAGCATGTCTGCAGATAACGAGCTCCATTGTTCTTTCAGAATACACCCTGTTCTAATACAGGCAAACCAAGAGATCACAGGCTCTGCAAAATATGTTGTCCGACAAAGACAAACTAACTGCCTTGCTTGACTAACACCCACATCACCTGGGAGGGAATATTTTAAGCTATTTGAGGCTCTGAGCTGGCTCTCTAGGGAAATGCAACGTGAACTCTATGGGCCACAATCTGCTGCTCCTGTGTCTGCTTGTTTGTTCCCTTCAAGAGCTGAAGTGCACCTGCACAAGCAAGGCAACCAATCTTGAAGTTACCCCACAATAAGCTGATTTTGCACAAAAGGGCCTTTATTTCAGATAAAATTTCACATTTATTCTGAAAGTAAAACCCAAAAGCAGAACCTGAACAGATGTTGACAGCAAAGGTTTCAAAGGGAAGAAAGAGTTTGAAGTATAAAGAATTAAGTACCTGACCTGAGCCCAAGAACCATACAACTTAAATACCTGTAAATCTTTACATTAACAATATATTTGATTCATTAGTTAGTTACTGTAATTGGAAGGTGATTTAAAAAGTTCACCAACACTTAAAACAGTTATATCCCTTGAAACTTTACTGTAACCAAATGGAATTTACTAAATCATATAAAATGGTAGCATCTCAAGACCAACAAAAAATAAAGTTAGTAAATATTCAGCTGACTGAAAGATGTCACATACAAGATGCTTAGTTTCTGTGACAGGACAGTCTGAGATCAGTACTGCTTCATTGGGAAACAAAATTTATTAGCATACATTTCCTTATATTGGTATAGAAACATCCCATGATGACTACAGAGAATAAACTGAAAAAAAACCCTTTCTGATCAGCCTTTAGAGGTAGCTGAAGAATCCTGTATCTAAAATTGTGTATTTAAAGGATTACTACAGGAATCTGCTACTGACATGTGCATGTTCAGGTATGTGTGAACGGAGACTTACTTAACAGGGAGAAAGAAGACAAGACAGCAGCAAGAAAGACAACTGCTGCTAGTCACAATTCTATGTGTTTTTAAATATATTTTAAAGATTATTCAGTCGACACTACTTCATTCCTACTTCTCTGAAGAGGAAGAATAAATAATTTAAATGTGATCTTGTGAGCAGACAGAGCAAAGACACCTAGGACCTACGAGCATGGGTCTGCAGGAGCTTTTAACATTATTTTTACCATCTTTCCAAAGTCACATTTATATATGTTTTGAGAGCATCTGTATAAACCTAACCTTCCCTATGCAACTGTCCTGGGACTGTTCTACCACAAAATAAATGCTCATGGGAAATCCTCCCTGAAACCACAATCTGAAAAGGAAACAAACCAAGCAAATTCCTCTACCTAGCAACACTAGTGGGAAGAAAAAGAAATAAAAGTTTCCAAAGTGAGAAATCATAAGCAATAACTTTAAAGAACCTTTTACACAGTGGAGGCCTTCCAATCACCATCTTGTTCACCTCTTTAGAGCAGAGTAATACAAACTTGGCACAGCTGAGTCTGAACATCCATCAGTATTATACTAAGGCTAAGTGGTGGCTCCCCTAGCAAGCACATCCCACCCCTTCTCCCACCATGAAAGGAAGGAAACATTCCAACGTACTCGGAGCGCAACGCTGTTCTCTTCGTCAAATCTGGTTCACCCACCACTTCCACTGCAACAGAAACAAAAAGTTGCTTGTCAGCACTGGAGTGTAAATGGTTTGACATTTGTTATTGCCCAAAAAGGAGAACCACAATCAATACTAACCACCATAGGACATGGCCACAGACACTAAAAAAGAAATTGACCTCAAAAAGTACAGTTTAAATAATTTTAAATTCACTCTGATGTACAAATCTATATAAATTAACTTATCTCAGTAGTCTAGATAGGGTGTGTTTCAGAACTCTAGCATTTAAACAAGACTAATGGGTTAGCATCTCACCAAAACCAAAGTCAGTATCAAACTACAACTAACGACTCTACAGACTATTACATATACAATAGAGCAGGTACAGGGACAAAGGCAGAACGGAGTCAGTTAATCACCTGATAAGTCCAATAGCCTCCTTATTGCTATTTCACCCTCAGCACTTTGCTCCTTGTCCCCAGAGCAAGGCAGATGCTGAGCACAGGGCCTTTATACACCAGAAATGTTTTCCTTAAATAACCACATATTCTTATCACTACTTACAGAAGAAGCTTAGATAACCTGACCATTTAATAGAGATGCTTTTGCTTGTGTGGTTAAAAGCAAAAGAAAGTAGAACTTCAAGCAACTTAACTTCCCAGCGGAGAGTATTAGTGGAAGTCTTGCATCTACAAGAATATACACAACGAATGCAACTTGACTTCAGAACATTAACAAGGGGCATAGTTATCTCAACTCATTACTTTTGGAGTGGTTACTTTCATTAGTGGTCTTACAGGACCTTATTTGCTGTGTCACTCATCAGCTTTGATGCAATACAGTCACAAACCCTTCCCAAAGCAGGGAACTATTATTGCTTCATTGCTAGATAATGGGGAGCAGACGTTGTGTGATTTACATAACATTCCAATTCCTGCTAGCTTTAGAAGAAAGATACACAACTGAAGAACTTGGCAGTGACCAAAAAATGCTGAGCTCAGAGTGGGCATGATCCCTGTGCCCATGGTAAGAAAAGGCTCACCGGTGACTATTTCATGGCCTAGAAATATCTTCACCCCTGGAGTGCTTCTGCCTGTTTCCAAGTTCTTCACTGAAATGAGGGGACAAACACAGACACTCATCACGTCCCACTGCTTGGGGTAAAAGCTTATCAACTGCAGAACACAGCAGGACCATAGGACTGGGTGCTACTGTTAACCAGGAAAGAAAAGGATCATCAGATGGGTGACGTGACAGCTCTTTCACTCTACAGAAGAGGGGTTTCTACAGGAGGACTGTGCACCGCGTAGGAGCCAACTCCGAGGTGCTTCCCTCAGCCGAGGGACCGGCAGGTGCAGCTCTGCTCTGCTCCAGCCTCTCCCGGGAATCCCTCAGGAGCGCTCCCAGGGGGAGGCTGCCCTCGCTGCCAATGGCACTGCGCCTGTCCCCC
>NW_009953571.1:4803219-4821110 GCF_000747805.2 Chaetura pelagica
AGCGGGAGCCGGGCGGGAAGGGAGAGGAGCCGGTGCCCGTGGTACCTGCGGGGTTAACTCGTTGGGCTTTGAAGAGCCGTCTGCGCAGCCGTTTCTGTCCAGAAGCCGTTTTTAGCCCGAAAAAGCTCTCGTTGTACAGTAATTTTTTTCTAAATGTTGTTTCATAAGCTACCGCTAAAGTTGCCTTAAAAAAAAGATATTCGGGATCAATGCCGAGTGACATTCGGAACGTGGTTAACGCAAGAAAAGTGAGGATTTCTGAACTAGTCGGCAGTTGAGAGAGTGTTATTCAAGCTGCTACTTTACCCTATGGTATTTGGTTGAGTTATTTACCATAAACTACCTTAGAAAAGGTAAACTCAGGGTTGTTGTTTTGGCTGATAGAATGATTGCCTGTCTGAGAATTCTAGCAAAGACAGATAATAAATAGAGGGTACCCTCCTAACGAGTTGAAGAGGGGAAGTCATTACATAATGCTTGGCTGTTTGCTTCCTCCAAGAAGCAAACAAGGTCTTCCCAGATCGTGTTTTTCTCCTGCTTATGCTTGCTGATCTGTTCTTGTTCCCAATAGAAATAGTTTTATATATTTGTTTTAGGTGAAAGGTTTTTGTTGTGCAGAAAGTAGGTGGCTATAGAAAAGGAGTGGGAGAAATTAAGGCAGTACTGGCCAGTGTAATGAGCCTCTGAGTGAGTTAACATAGTTTCCATGATCCTTTTTCCGTCTGTCAAGGGAACCTTCTACAGGAAGGCTGTAATAAACAAGTAGGAATATCCAAGTCTACTTAATCCAGCAAGAACTTAACTGTTTTGTTTGTCTTGGGTTTTTTCTTCTTTTTAATCTCAAAGATCATAGAGTAAATGTAGCCTCACCTCATTTTATAAAGATACTTTAAAAACCAAGCCCCAATGTGGAATGTTCTTCCAAATGGCTTTACTGTTTTCCTCATGCCAATATTTGATTTATTGTCAGTGGTGTTTTATTCCTAGAATACTACCTACATGATAGTTAAATAAATACCACTAGGCTGCCTATGTAGGTATCTTAAGCAATAAGACCCCTCAGCTCTAGTTAATATCTAGAAGTAGATGGAAAACTTCAACAAGCTCTCAGCACTTAGTTATATGCTTTGTTTAGGTGCAGATATTTATGCAAGGTACAAGGTGGGAAAAAAACACCAGGATGCTGGGTTATCTGGAACAAAGTTCATAGGGAGAGTGTAAGTTAATGAGTATTCTGTGGTTTCTTAGAAACTTGATGCTTATGATACTTTACTTACTAAAGAGTTTCAGAAAGGGACTTTGTAGGTGTGAAACAATTTGGCAATAATTCATGTTCATTTTTAATTGATCTTCTGCTCAGTGTTCCTAAGGATTCTTTTTTTGGCCTCCTTGCTGTGAAATATGACTTCTTCAGTTCATCTGGGATAAGCATGAAGCACTGAACAGAGCAATTAATTTAGTTTTCAGCATTGGAAACACAACTTCTGTCTTGTTTATCTTATGTAGCACAGAACTGAATAGCTAATGATGCTAGTGTGAGTGATAAACCACAATGATAAACCGTGTTCTTTAGCTGAACAGATTAAAAAGTTCTATTTTAAGGGACTTGAAATACAATCTTTTAAAAGCTGTTCAGTGCTATGTAATCTCTTGAATGAAATCTAAGTTTGGGTTAAAGTTCTATGTTATTTTTTTTAATGGTGGTGAAAAATGCTGCCTAGTATAGTAAGTTTAGAAACATATGCAAAAGTAATGTTTCCAAAAAGAGGGAATAATGTGTCCTGTAAAACCCCTGCTTAGTGACAGAAACTGTATTACGTTCTCAGCAACAGGTGCTGAGCAGAAAATGACCAACTTAAGTCGTATATGACATTGTTTGCTTTGCATATAAACATTTTGAAATTTGAGTTTGGAGAAACCTTCAAGTAGTCCTAATTGCTTTTGTATTTTAGCAACAACTCTGAAAAACAGATGAGAGGTCCAAGATGTTGCTTGTCTGCATTCTGTTGCAAGCTTTTAGAGAGCTGTTGGAATGTAGCAGCCTTCAAACCATTTACTTCGCATTCTTTGTTCCCGTGCTTTGAAGCAGCCTACCTAAGGATTAATAATAAACTACTGCTCATACCAGAGTGGCAACAAAACCAGCTGATTACTTTTCTGCTGTATATTTCTACATTTCCTAAGTATATCAATATATGTTTACTTGAGTTTAACAGAAGAAAAATAGAGGGTGCAGCTCCTTTTCTTGACGGGTATGGAGGTGTTACAAAAGTTGAGTTGTTGACATTAGTTTGGAAATGGTAGCTGAGTAGAATTTCTTATCATCCCCTTTATTTCCAGGGAGAGGTGGGAGTACAGGGCTTCTTAACAGAGATTTTGTTCCAGGCTGTTATTCTTTCATCACCAGTTGTTGTTATTACATGTCATATCTAAAACACTAAATCAGAAATGCAGAAATTAAAAATCTTTAAAATAGTGCTGTCTGCTTTCTATGTCTGTGTTGCTTAAGTTGAAATTGAGCAAGCAGCCCAGTCTGCTTGTAGAGAAGTTGCCTTAGGTGGAACTGAGCAAGTTGCCCAACCCTATGCAAAGAATGAAAGTTGCCGAGGAGACAAGGAAAAAATAGTTGCTGGCAGGTCATCCTAAAGGAGGAAATGGTTGTACCTAAATAAATACCCTGGAGAAAGAACAAAGCTGAAAAAAAAAGTTTCACAGATCAGGCAACTGCTGTGCAACCTGTTCCCAAATGTTTTAGCAAGTAACAAAAGCATTGTGTATGTGCTGGTGAAGGCTTTTAAAACAGTTGAATCTGAATGTGACACCAAGTCCTACTTTAACTTTGTAGAAAATCACACTTCTACTGAGTAAATATTAACATTAAATTCAGTCTTACTTAATGTATTTAGTAACTTCATCTGAAGAGGGTTTAAAAAGCATTCTTTCAGTGTTAAAGGAATTGCTATTTTAGATAGGCTCAACCCAATCCCATCATGGACTGTCAGGTATCTCAGGTTGTCTAATGTTTTGGCAGTGTTGACACCATGATGCGAAACTTAATTCTTGATATGGAACTTTTGTTTCAAATTGCAGGTTTAAAAAGGTCTAGAATAACTTTCTGCTTGCTTTGTGTCCTAGCTCTCTCCTGGACCTTTTAGCAATAGACTTCAATTTTTAACTCAATGTCCTAGAAGCCTGGAAATTACTTTAGTGAACCCCAAAATGAACAGGCTATTTAGATTCAGGTAATCCTGTAAAGGAAGAAAAGTGATCAGGTGTAAAGTCTGCCCACTTTCCAGATGCAGAGAGGCTGAATATACTTTCCATCTCTAGCTTATCAGGAGTAGAGATAAGCAAAAAAGAATGAAAGATAATACAGCAGGGGTCTGTGATGTCATGCATGAAGTAGATATGGTTGGTGGAGGCTGTGTCCAGTTTATTTCTACCCATAAAGGAATTAAGAGAATAACAGGCGAACTGTGAATCAAGTATTTTTTTCTTTTTAAGTGGTGTTTACTGAATTGGATAACCAGGACAAAAAATATAAATAGGTAAAAGGCAGAGTTAAGACAACTTTTTTAAGAAAGACCTGTGGATTCTTCTGCAATTTACAACTCATGAAGCCCCTAAAGCACTGATGGTCATATGCAACCACTGTAACTTCTTTTGTATAATCTTTTTTTTATATACAGCTTCTGGCAACAGAGTGGCTCAGTATAATGAGGTCTGTTCCTCTGAGGAATCGTTGACATGCTAATTTGTGTTTCTTCTTTCCTTTTTTTTCCTTCAGTCTCCCACAGTCAAATCACTCGCTTGTACAGTCGTTTCACTAGCCTAGACAAAGGAGAAAATGGCACTCTTAGGTGGGTATAATAATGAATTTGACTGTCCTCGCATTGACACATGTACTGATGGCTTGCCGTGTTGTGGGATGCCTGCATGTTTT
Organism: Chaetura pelagica; assembly: GCF_000747805.2. NCBI lineage: Eukaryota > Metazoa > Chordata > Aves > Apodiformes > Apodidae > Chaetura > Chaetura pelagica. The sequence continues at coordinate 4,807,163 of NW_009953571.1, forward strand.
CCTCATGGTGAATTGGTGAGGCTACTCTAGTAGGTTTCTTCATACTTGCTGTCTACATGGACATTCAAGTTTGTTCCCTTTCATGAAAGGTCAGGAAAAATCTGATTGTTGAACTGAAATGCTCCAAATATCCATTGTCTTTACCGAAGTGCTGAAGGTTTGTAACAGTTAATACAAGAAGGGTGAGTTTTGGTATTCAAGGTCTTGCAGCAAATCTTCAGAAGATGTTAAGCCATATTCTTAGATTGTCATTTCTGATCGTTCTTTATATGTTGCTTCTAATAGTTATTACAAGAATGGTTCTGTTATGACACCTTCATCCTGGCTTTTGTAACAAAAATATAATATTTTTGAGAGAATGGGCTCTTAATTGTTTCTGATACCCAGTCAGTGTCTTTTAACACTACTTTGATCAGCAAGCCCTTTGCTGTTCTTAACTTTGTATGTCTTGGTGAAAGCCTATGACTTTTGGTATGCTCAAAAGTAAAAAGGAGCTGGGGCCAAGTAACTGTGGATAAACAGATACACATTTTATTCTCTAAAGTAGTAGAGCAGGATATTCTACTTCTGAAGTGTTTGACTTCTGTCTGCAATTTGAAAACTGCAGAAGTGAACTGGTTTCTTACAGCTTAATTAAAGATGAGGCTTAAACTTCATCTGCGAAACATTTTTTGCTGATGGGCTGGGTCTGCTGGAAAGTGTTTTCAACTGGAAGGTAAACTCTAGTGGGATGATTGCTGTTAAAATAAGTGTCTGCCTGCTGTCTTTGTTCTCTAGTCTTCTCCACTCTAGATATTTTATTGTGTGTTGGTATTGGTTTGCCCTTTATTTACTGAACTGATTATGAATTCTGATTGTATTAGATTGCCTATTCTTCTCGTGTTGCCTGCAGACTAAATTTGTATTATGGAAAAATATGACAAATAAGACCTGTTGATGACTGCACCAAGGGTGCAGTTTTGTGACAGTGTAGTTGATCTAGGATGACAATACCACTGGAAGTCTCTTGCTTTTCTGTGTTGATGCAGATACTCAAGGCTTACCTTTGGAAATTACAGCTTTGAAAACTTTCCAAGGAAATTAAAAAAGGAGTCTGATCAGTTTCAAGTGGTTTTTGTTCCATTAACCGTATGGCTACATATGCCAGAACCAGTGCACAGAGAAGCTGAAAAGAATGCAGGAGAGAGTAAGAAGGGAAAACGGACCTTGTTACAACATGGTATATGGGGTCTGGCTGGGATGGAGTTGTTTTCTTGTTTCATAGCAACTCTATCTCAATCAAGCCCAGTAAACATAGATTCAGGGGTTGCCTGCAGTTTTGTATATGATCCTGCAAAACTGGATTGTAGGATGCACTATAAACCTACAAAAGCTGAACCTACTTATAAACCAATGTGACTATAACACTAGAATCACTGCTTAGAAGATGAAGGTGACAGGTCGTATGATACACTTTCTTTGGCACTACTGCTGGCTTACTACAGTTTCCTTTATTGAAGGAAATGCACAGTTCCTTCCGGTGCCACAAACCGTTGACTTCTCAGTTAACATTTAAGTAATCGACTCTGGAGTTTCCTTATAAACAGGACTACTGAATTATTATTTTTGGTTGAAAATACTCTCCCTCCCCTTTTGGTTTGTGTAGATATTTTTAAGCTGACTCCAGTGATTTAGACTGTTGCTGTACTGGAAATATCTGGACTTGCATAGCTGAAGGGATGACAAAATGGGTTGTGGGTGTGGAAACAATTGGCTTGGGATGGGCAGGAGCTTCTTAAACCCACACTGTCGCTGAAGCAAATGTGTCATACTAGCTGTAGCATTGGCTAATTGACAATTGTGACATACAGATCAGCTGATGATGTTGTAGGTAAGGCTAATACTATTTACGTCTCACGATTAAATTACTTAAAAGAAAAGTACTTACAGCCTCTTCAAACTTTGCATGTGGGTTTAATCTTCACCAGTGAATAAAGATGTTGGCTGCTAGGCTAGTCTAGCACAGTTGGAACCTAGCACATGCTTTTCCTCAGATCCTCCCTTCCACCTGTTGAGTCCAGAGTTTATAAACTTCAAAGTGTTTGTATTTGTACTCAGTTTACATAAGAGGAGTAGTTAATTGAATATGCTATGAATGTCGGTTGCACAATCTTCGTTTCACAGTATTTGTTACGTATTGGGAGGAGTTTGACTTACATTGTTGATAATCACATGGTACTTGGGAAAGGAAGTTTGTTTGAAAAATCCCAGCAACTTTGCAAACTGTGATCCATTAACTTGCAGTCTTAGCCTCTAAGCATAGCCTGCTCCCAAATGTAGTTGACTGGGAGTGGCATTCAAATTTTGAAACCTGTCCTGGCACCCACAATATGAAAAAATGAGGGGAGAGAGTAAGCACTATAATTCGGAAGGTCATAAATGTTAGTTTTGACACAAGCAAGATGAAGTTATCACTTGCTTACTACCACCAGGTAGTTTAGAGGGCATGACTTCCATTTGTTTCCTGTGAGCAAGAATGATTGTTTCCATAAGGATGACTTAGACCTTTGACTTACAAATCAGACGTGATAGGAGTTGCTCATGTTACTATGATCAGGAAGGGAAGCATTAGGCAGTTCTTTATGGCATGAAATAAACTTTTAAATGTGTACCACCCTTTGGAAGAAGGGGAAAAGCTCTGTTCTTATCTATGTGTTAAAAACAGGCAAGGTAAAGAACACTTTGTACAGGAGGTCTGGTAGATGATGATTAATCCTGGTGATTGGAGAGGACTGGTAATTCATTGTGGAACTATAATCAAAAGCTGAAATCTTTTTTAGCCAGATGTGTCTATGCAGTGTACCTGTGTGCAGTTTCAGAGCACTTTCTTTTTACAGAGTTACATAAATGAGATGTAAGAGAAGGATATTGATGGACACAAAATTTCATATGCCTTGTTTAACTTTTTAAAAAAGTTCCTCCTCCTTATCCTCTGAATAACTGCAGCCATGGTTACTTATTTACTCTTACCAAGTCTTTCAAAGTGTAGAAAAAATATTTTTTTTTTTCTTAGCTTCATTTTTCCTAAGCAAAATGAATAAGCTCCCTCAGTCTTGCACCATCTGATTGAAACAGGGTTGTTAAGCCCAGGACAAAACTGTTCCTTTGAAAATTCTTTTGTCACCTTTGATTTCAATATGGTGACATGCTGAGTTACCAAAACAAGAGACTGATAGCCTTGGATGGCCATAGCTACATCTGAATTATGAAATCTGAAAGGTACTTGTTCTGCTTGCCTCTTAACTGTAAGTCATGAGGAAGCCAGTGTGCAAGTTTTCTCTTTCTGTTCTGATGCAAGATGGGCCCCTGTTTTGGGGGGAATAGTACTCTGCTACTATATAGAAGTAAAAGAAGGGTGAAAACAACCAGAAATAATGGAAGAAAAGAAGGATCTAGTAGGTTTCTTGCAGCCTCTGGAGTAAGGCATAGTCACCTTTAGAGTTGGGATCTGCTATTTTCCTTGGAGAGTATACTTATGCTTAGAAATCTTGTCTTAGAATCTGCAAATTCCTTGTAGGTTGAAGTGTGAATGCAGTGGGATATATATTAAATCATTGGCCTCTATAATGATAACATGCAGTTAAAGGTTGCTTTGTACGTTGCATTGAAGCAATGGTTTAATATAAATCAGGTTTCTGGAAATACATGTTGGAGGAACCTTATTGCTATGGTGAATGAACAGAGTAGAGGGCATCACATTTCCTGTAAGCTCCAGCCTCAGCCAGGTGAAGTTGGTCCCTAATGACTGCATGAAGCCTTAGGTTACATAAAGTGGAAAATAACTTACCTCATACATTCATTTACTTTTATGGCTGTTACAGCTATTTCAATTATAACACTCACTCAGTAATGTGGTCTTAATAAGCAAAAATGGTCTACTGCAATCCTGATAATGACAGGACAAATAGATTTGAGACCTTGGGGCTTATTTGTGGTTAATTGTTAATCTGTTAGAAAGCAGAGCCACTGGAGGCTGAAATACTGAGTGTAAATTGAGGCTCAATACTAAGAAGTAGTGATATGCAAGTAAAAGATTTGGAAGCATTAGGATTTTACTCTAAATGGAAGAGAGAGCAGTTCCTGCTTTTAGCTTGTAAATGTTAGCATTGACACTGAAGTCCTGTTGTTAAAGTATGGTTACTGTGACATAGGTTTTCCACATCACTGCATCTCCCGCCTAAATCGCTAATGCATACTTTGCCCTTCAGCTATAGCTTAAAATGCAGCAGTCCTGAAGGGTCTGTTAACAAGTTGGTCATGTTATACAGATGTTAACTTTGCCTATTAAAAAGGATTCAGACCTGGTCAGAACAGAAGTTTGCTAGGATAGCCTAAAAATAGTCAGGTCGCTCTATTAGAAGGTCAGTTTAACCAAGGTTAACCAGTTAATTCCTCCTTCCCCCTAATCTTTAAGATCACAGTATTATAAAAAGCCAGTATACTTAAATAATCACAATGTTGTGGTTTTTTTACTCTGCCAGTTTTTGATGTAATGACATAATGAAGCAAATCTTTTTCTACTTCATTTAGTGACATAGTTTTAAAAAATAGCAAACATGTAGTAACTAAGTTTGAGGCTTTGACCCAAGCTTCAAAACCTGCAGGACTGCATTTAACTTGAAGGGAATTACCAATATTTCTGGGGACTGGGCAGGAAATGTCAAATTATACATCCAGACAGAATAGATTTTTTACAGCCTTACCCCATTGATGTTATCTTTGCAATTTTGAACAAATTATTACAGAATACATCTTGTACTAACTGATAAATTGCTGTGCTCTGTTCTAGTGGGGAGAAAAACAAAGTGAACCAACCAACAACGCCAAAACCCCAAACCAAACCTGTTGACTGACATATTCACTAAGACAGACTTCGTGTGTCTGCCTTGGTCACAGCATGATTTTCCCACTTTCCTTTCAGTGACATTTTTCTTCAAGAAAGAAGAATTATTGATGCAACTCTAATATAATAGAATGAACCCTGTGTTCATGTCATACTGATGTAAAATATATTTATATCAGTACAGCTCATGATGTTTCCCAGATCAAAAGAAGCTATAACAATGTAAGCATAGCGATGCTTATACTGTACTGTGTACATACAATCATGAGTGGAAAGAATGGCAAGAGCAGTGAGTATTTGCAGTATATTAGTGTAGTTACATCTAGTGTACAGGCCCCTGTCAAGGTCTAAATTTGATACTTTAAAATAGAAGTGCTGCTTGATTGAAGCATAAATAATCTGTAATAATATATAAAGTTGTTACATAAACAAGAAAATTTCTTAGATTATGCAGATCATCTGTGGTATGTGTGGAGGAGTATGGTATTGTCCTAGAATCTGGAGTGGAGTAGTCTGGAATATTCATGCCAACTCAAATGATTCAGTACCAAAATATTTTCTTTAATTTTGCTTTCATTTTGAAGCCATATTTACCTTCAAAGTCAGTTCAAAAGCTTTCCTTAAACTGTAAACCAGTCAGCATTACAGGAAGGTTTCTTGCACAGTGTTAGCATTTAAGAAGTTCTGTTCACATGGTAAATAAACTCTGCTAATCTGTAATGTAATACAGGCTTGGCATTGTCTTTTGCTTTGCTTTGTGCCATTAGTCATGGAGAAAACATGATTCCACTAATTACATTTTTAAAACCACGAAGTATCTTGCTACAGAAGTAGAACCCAATGGATCTTTTTACTGTGAATTCTTTTTAAGCATTTTTTTTTCTCCTTTAGCTTAAGCTTTATGCAGACTTTGTGTTCTTGCTTTACTTAGCCGTGAAGACTTCCAACGTATTCCAGAGCTGGCCATCAATCCACTGGGAGACAGAATTATCAATGCCTTCTTTCCAGAAGGGTGAGTTTCAACAGACTGGATTTCTGAGCAGGCACAAAATTTGTAGTTCATCGGAAGTTTTGATAGCAAAATGCTAATAATTAAATCACAGAATTTTAATTTACTAATAACTGAACACCTCAAACTTGTAATAAAATGTGTGTGGGTACATTATTTCCTCAGCATGTTTTCATTCTGTAATGAGAAATACTTCACAACCTTACAGGAGTTTTGTGTACTTTATTCATTGACAAACTCGGGCTTCGTGCCAGTTTTCCCTCTCCTCTTGCTATGCAGCTAAAGAAAGTCAAGGGCATTTGTGGGCTTTGGTTCTTAAAGCAAACTTGTAGCAATACTATTTTATGCTAAGTAGTACTGCAATTAACTGACTCAGTCTTGGTTTTTACCTTTCAGGCTCTAAGTATACCTTTTTTGTAAGATCAGCTTTGTTTTTTGTTTTTGATTACATTTAAGATATAGCTTACAGCAATTCAAACAGAAATCCAAAGAGATTATAAAATTTGCTGTACTGTCTCACTTCATTATACCTCTCTAGATTGTTCTATGAAATCTGCTGCTGTTCTTGAACACAATTGTCATTACTGGTTGATGAAGATCAGATTGTCTAATCAAGTAATAATATCAGCATTAGCTGATAATTTCCTGCATAGTAGTATACAGGAAGCCAGGCAAGGTCTCCTAAATAAAAAGCAGGAGTTCTGGAAAGTACTTACATAGCTGGTTCCCTCAGAATCTCTAGACAAGAGAGCTATCTGTCAGGGATGCTGTTACCCTTGGCTTGTGCTTGTGGAGCAGCAAAGCTGGCAGAGCAATGTATTTGCTGACAGTACCTGCACAAGAAAAGCAGAGCAGGTCGAGTGACTGTCATGTTAGCCAACAGTCCAGGGGTTGCCAGAAGAGTTAACAGTGGTGAAGCAAGTCTTAGTCAACCAAGAGAACCAGGGTCCACATCAGCATGATAATATTGCCAGACTTGGCCATAGCTACAGGATAGCTCATGCAAGGGCCAAGGGTGAGGGCTTGAGCTGAAATAGAGCTTGCAGGCAAGGGGAGGGGAGCCTTCAACAAGACTTCTCACAGCTTCTTTTTTTTATACATCATACTTCACAATGGTGTGATCCCAGGTTGCAACTGCACCCACTGCGTGAATGCTGGGTTTGAGCACAGGCAGCCAAACCCTGGGGAGGTGGGAGTAGAAGAGTCTGCATTGTGTTGATGGTTCAGACATTAATACTCTGCTTTATGGAAGTAAAACTTATACAAGCTATGCTAAAACTGACCTGCTGAAATGCTTACACAGAGAGGACCAGGTGAATTTCCGTGGATTCATGAGGACACTAGCCCACTTCCGACCCATAGAAGATAATGAAAAGAGCAAAGACCAGAACGGACCAGAACCATTGAACAGCCGAAGTAACAAGCTCCACTGTAAGAATTGAGAACCTTCCTATAGAAGCAATTGTTTTCCCTTTCTTGTTTCTCTGGAAAGGGAGTGAAGGGGCTTGGAGCCTTCTGTATAATAACTCCCCATAGAATTCTATCCTCTAATACATGGTTTTTCTTAACTTGTAAGCTTATCTGTTCAGAATGTCAACAATTGACCCATTCTTGTGATGAAATTTGGTGGAATTGGTTGAATCTTGAGTAATATATATGCTTTTTGAAACCTTTCATAACAGAAAGGTTTCAGAATGGTTTGCATCCAATTATTTCATATTTACAAGTAACACTCTATATGTGAATGGGCTTTTCTGGTTCCATATCCAGTCTTCCATAGAATATAGTGCTTTTTCCTCACCTTCAGCTAAGTACTTTCTTGAGTATTTGGACACCTGCCTACAGTATGAGCAGAATGCTCTTGCTTGCTAATCAAAGTTGGCAGCAGTTATCAGAGCACTTAAAATATCTGTCATATCTCATCCAGAATATAGTCAAAGAAAATGAATGGCACTGCAAAAATGCTTGGTTCTGAAGTTAAAGGATTGAATGTTTCTTAATGGTAATTATACTTCCATGACTTGGGCCTTTGAAGAAATACCTCTGCAAGCAGAGTGCTTCTGAATATACTCATACTGAGTATACTTCAGTAAGATGTTTTCATTTCTTAGCAATAATGTTATTTATGTATGTGGTAATAACACCTTATGCAACTGAACATGAATTTTATGGTGAATTAAATTTCTAAGCTAGTTCTTTTAAAATTATTTATGAATACCTACTATTTATTTGGGTTTGGTTTTTTTGGATAAATGTACTGTAATGAAGAAAAACAAAGGCACTTGAATTAAGCTATTATTATTTTTTTTTCTTCCCTGTAGTTGCTTTTCGGTTATATGATCTAGATAAAGATGACAAGATTTCCAGGGATGAGCTTCTTCAGGTAAAGAGCACAGTACTCCATCGTGACCTTCTCTTTGACTTCCCTCTTAATTCTAAGTGGGTATGGAGTTCTGACAGGCTTCTCAAAAGGACTCCAGAAGGAATTTGGTGGCTAATGGCTTATATCTGGTTTAAGGCTACAGATATGGTATGAGACTTTAATTTGTTGGTTCAGGCTGTTCTAGTGGACTGGGAATGCTAGATTCAAGGTTAAACCAGAGCGTTAGCTAAGCAGATCCTGTTGGAAATGATACTTAAATATCCAACAAATACGCTAAGCTCCTTAAGAACTACCTTCTAGAACTTCTAAAGGTTCTTCTGTGAGGACTTTGCAGTAACAATCCTTAAGGTGGATGAGATTGTTTGCCTGACCCTCTGTGCATCCTCTCATTAGAATACAAAGAACTTCCTGAAATTGCAACAAAAGTAATTAAAGTTAATCAGTACTGCATAGTTTGAGCTAGGAGTAATTACATACTACTAATCTGGGGAAACACACATGGCAATTTGTGGTTCCTGATGTTGGACAAGGATTTGCTTTTCACTGAAACTCCCCTCAATCTGCACAGAAAATGCTTTAACTGTAGAGAGTAATGGTAGTTATCATTTGACCATATTCTTGCAAGGTTCCTGTAGGCTATATCAAGTAACAGATACTCAATCAAATGTTGGTATGTTTTGTGGGAAAAAGATAGAAAAAAGCATTGGATCAAAACGTACTCACTCCTAGTTCCAAAAGCTTTCTCCTATATCATCTGGTTGCCTAGTGAAAAAGCAGGATTCTGTGCCAAAGATGGCTACTAAAGGAAGCTGTCTTTCCTGAAAGCCTTGATGCACAAAGGACAAATAAAAGTCTGTCTAGACATCCAAAGAAGTCCTTCAGGGTTGTGCCTTATGGTGTTATTTTGATAGTACATGTGAGGGGGAAAAAAAAGCATTAAGAATACTTCGGTTTCACTTCAATGTGTTTTTTTCTTGTTTTAAAAAAAATAAATCTAATCTGGGGACTTTGATATGTTACAGGTGTTACGGATGATGGTTGGTGTAAACATTTCAGATGAGCAGCTGGGCAGTATTGCTGACAGGACAATCCAGGAAGCTGATCAAGATGGGGATAGTGCCATCTCGTTTGCAGAGTTTGTTAAGGTTGGTAGACTAATTTTTAACAAATGAAACTGATCAGTAATGGACAAGTAATTCAGACTTAAATGCAAATAGAAACAAGAAGTTGTTCAAATAGTCTGGCCTGCCTACATTTAGGCAAAGGAAACCTGATAACTGTTTTTCTTCCCTTCTTTTTCAGGAATTTTTAAACTGTCAGAGTACTAATAATTAGTCTATATGTTTCTTCATACTCTTACATAAGCTTACAGCACTGAATATACTGCAGAAATTTCACTTTTTTCTTTTGCATCCATTCTATACACGTAGCCTGACTAGCACAGTTACAAGAAAGTATTTCTGCTGCTGTAATTGCCTTGATCAGTTTTCACTTGGAGATTTTATCCATCAGCAGCACAACTAATAGCAGTATTCATGTTCCTAGCTCTAGTCCTTTAAATTACATCATTTGTTAATCAGACATAGGTAGTAGTAAACAGCCATTGTATAGTCAGTGGAGAAATTTGTCCTATAGCAATTTCGACTGCCTAATGAGTTAAATTGACAAGAGGAACCAAACTCATCTTGGACATGGTCAAAGACAGGACAAAGAGGCATCAGAAATAAGTTGCAACATGCAAAATGCTGACTAGTTTATAGCTAGGAAAGGTTTTTACCATGGAGTATGATCATAGGTGCTGAAGATTTAGAATCTCTTTCCTTGGAGATAGTTAAAACTTAACCGGACAAGGCCCTAAGCAACCTGATCTGCTGACCCTGCTTTAAGGAGAGGTTGAGGGAATTGCACTACAGACCTCCACAGGTCTCTTTAAATGTAAATTACTCTGCTTTCAGAACACTGAAGTGTATTGCCTGGAGCAGACTAATGTCTCTGTACTTCAGTGTTAAGAGCAATTTAGTGAATTGAGTTGCCATCCCAGGTTTACAATGATCTCTGAGTGTGGTCTTGATTTTAACTCTTCAGTGACTGCTTATGCCCCTTCCTTTAGTCTGTTCTCTTGTCTGTTCCCTGGCCATGCATTCCCATACAATCTTAATTTTGGAAATCGTAGCCTTTCTGAGCTGTTGGAAGACTGAAAATGCATTAGTTAAATTTTGATTTACAGCCTTCTTCTAACTGTAATGCCTGAAGTTTCTTTCCTTGGAATTACTTTAGTACAGAAGAAAAAATAGCAGTCTCTAGACGAAAGACACGCATGCCAAATTGAAGACATCCCATGTTCCTGCTCATTTGCTCTATACTAGAGTAAGAAACCTTGTAGGAGAGAAGCATGTACAGTAACTTAAGTAGCTCTTTCTGAATTTTATTGCAGGTTTTGGAGAAGGTGGATGTAGAGCAGAAAATGAGCATTCGATTTCTTCACTGATGGATGGAGACCCTATTCCTTTCTACCCCTACTATATAATGAATAGAACTTAATTTTCTCCTTTGCACCTTCCCCCAAAGCAGTGCTACTGGTGCATATACATCTCCAGCCCCTCCCTGATTTGTTCTACCAATGTGAACATGCCCTGTGCATCAGGAACAAAGGGAAATGGCTGCCATGCAACTTGGAAAGGAGCATTTTTTTAAATAGATCTTTTCCTTCAATTTTTTTTACCCTCTCTCCCTTGTCTCCTGCACTACTGTTTCAGAAAAAATGTCTCTCCTTATGTACTGCTGTTTAATCTACAAACTGATTCTTCTGAGCTGAATCTGAGAATGGAAAAATGGAATGTGCCACAGGAGCACCCTTTGAGACACTTTGGAGACAAGTATCTACTCAAACACTAGGTGCAACGATAATGATTCACTTTTGCTTCCAGTAGCAACGCCACATTACAGCTGCCTTTCTTTTTTTCCCATTTGGCTCTTTATGTGCAGGGTTTTTTTGTTCCCTGCTTCCAAATCTGCCTTTTACTTGGGGACTTCTCCATTTCTATGGCTCGATTGTACATTAGCACTGAATGCATGATGATAGCCTAGAGTACTTTAAAGTACTGTGAGTAGATTTTATTCTTTGGGATTGACAGGCACATTAGAAGAATCTGTGGAGGAGACAGGCAGTGGTGTCCTCAAAAGGAATAGGAATTCTGCACTAAGTCACTGCTCCAGTAGCAGAAGCGGGAACTTGTTTCCTTTGAGTGGCTTGCAGACTTGGTAGCCAGTGGACCATGAAGTGCCCTCTCCATGTTGCTTTGCTCTAGGATCCTTCCTCTCATCAGAGTGGTTTTGCCTCTGAAAGTGTAAACTTGTTTACCAGTGTACATAATGCAAAAATCTAGTCATGACAAAATCTGGACTTGTAGTTCTGTCACTGCCCCCTAGTAATAGTGTCATGAAATATAGTACTGATTTTATTTTTTCAAGCCTGGTGGCCTGGGTAGTTGGTAATTATTTACATTTTCTGGTATGGAAGTCCTGGTCTGTTAGATTTGTGTTGAGGGTGGTGGCTGTATTTATGAGAGCTCTGGCATAAGAATACAATTTGAGGAAGCTTGTGTTATCCCACATATTTCAGAATATATTTCTACAGAAATCTCTTCCTATGTGTAAGACTATTAATACTATTAATAGAATGTTGATAAATTAAAGAGATCAAAATTATTGAATGTTCAATAGTAACAATTTTCTGTGGCTGGATTGGCAAATGAGCTCATTGAGTTCAGCTGGAGCATCCTGAGGTCTGGGAGGTCCTTCCATTAAAACCAAAAAACCCTGGGAGCTTCTTTATTGAAGAATCAGTGTTATAACTGCTTCTCTATGTCATGTGTTAACATTTCTATAAATACCAGTCTCAAACTACCATCAGTGTGCATTTCCTTTTTCCTTAGTTCCTTTAATAATCAGTTGCGTTCAAGAACAACATGCAAGTCTCTGATGGATTTTTATATTACTTGGTTTAAATTAAATTGCAAAGTGAAATGTTGCACTTAATTGTTTTGCAGAGTGCAGCAAAATTCTGGGAAGAAATATAAATTAAAAATCTGTACTCTGAGGAAGAAACATCGTTTTATGACCATGTCATGTAAAATAGGAATGTAACAATGTTAACAGGTTGAAAAGTAAAAAAAGTATGTGTGGGCATTGTGATCTGCTTAAAAGTAGGTGTTGCTCTCTTCTGGCTATATAGTTGTAACCTACAGTTGTGCCTTATTGTCCAAGTGAGACTGGATATTGTATTTATCAATCCGTAAATAAACCCTCCACTGTATAAAAAAAAAAAACACCCAAATGATTCTTGTATGGTAACTGACTACCCTTTAATGACTCAAAGTTAAATACCATAGAACAGTACAACCAGGCCTTACAGATAATTTTTTTTCTATCTGAGCTTGTTTTCTGAGTTATTTGTAACCCTTAATTCTGCTGGTAGAGTGGAAGAAACTAGTGCAAAACGAGAAGAGGACTTGCACTCATATTACTGCACTGTGGATCCTATAACGAGCTTTACACCTCTCCATGGTTTTAAACTAGGCTCTTTTTTTCCCTCCCCAAAAATCTTGCGTTCTAATTAAAGGGTATGTAACACCAATGCTAGTTTGTGATGCCTGTCCTTATAACCCCCCACCTTAGCAATCAGCAATTTTTGCTAATGTGCTTGTAGATGAACACAAATACTCTTAAGTGCACAGCAAAAAAACCCTTGCAATTACACAAGACCCAACTAAACCCTCCCACAATACACACACTCCCCCCAACTATCAGAATCTGATTTTGCTATTAGTAGTATCAATCACATGTAGCCACCAAGTATCTTACTCAGTGTTCCAAAATCTACATATTTAACATGTAATTTAAGAGGTGGTCGAATTTTAGAGAGCTGAAGTGTTAAATTTAAAATACTTCAAAACTAAGTTGTACCAATAAAGGTACTCTACTACCTCTACAAAGGTAGTATCCTTACCATACCTGATTGCTTTTAGAAATGAAATCATCTTGAGAACAGAGGTCATCTATGAAGGGTAAAGTCTGGAAGAGAGATAAGATTATAAGTGAAAATGCACAACTGTCTAAGATGTCATCTTTGTCTTTTGAAAAAGCAGTATAAGGAACAGATACTTAAGTAGAGATGAACCGTTTTCCAGCCTATTGACAATTAAGTTTCTTTTCAAATTAGCAGATTTAAGCTTGATATATTGAGAATCTCTGGATGACTGGTGGCAGAAATCTAGGTTGTGATTAGTTTTCTTAACTGTTAAGAGTATTATGAAGACTACAGAAAGCAGAAATAGCTAATCCATAATGAAAGGTGGCAAATTAGTTAACTTAAATAGCTGTATGCTCATTAGCTTGGCATCGTGCCTGGGCAAAACAAAATAATCCTAACACAGGATTTAAGTCATGACTAGCAGAAGTAAACATGTTAGTTTCTGTAACTTTGCAGTGGGAAATGACTTGAAAGGTGTCCTCGATTTTCCTTGAAGAAACAACTTTGCTTGTCAATAGTGTGAGGATATCATATTTAAATCGGCAGGAGTTTCATTTAAGCTGAGACTATGCATTACATAGTAGGAAAACGTGCATTAATGGATTAAGATTTCAAGGAGAATGTTTCATAGTAGCTGAACCG
>NW_009953571.1:4821783-4843650 GCF_000747805.2 Chaetura pelagica
GGGGCCGGGCAGGGCCGGGCAGGGCCGGGGGGTCCGAGTTACCTGGGAGCTGGGCGAGGGCGGCAGCGGCACCGGGCGGCTGTCAGGGACAGCCGTGCCCCGCAGCCGAGCCGGGAACAGCCCCCAACACACCTTCGGGGAGCGGCCAAACGGGGTACGGGGAGGAGAGAGAGAAACCCAAACGTGTCACCCGGAATGAAGTCCTTTCATCTCCGGCTAACAAAAGTAGCACCGCTTACAGCTGCTCTTCTGTTACCTTTGTTGTTAATGGCATCTGTGAGTTTTGTGAACCTGCTAAACTGTTGTGTCTTCTTCTGATGTCTTGATGTCGCTGTGACACGGGAGGGTACAAAGGGGATGGGGAGGCTTCCGAGGCGGTTGGTGAAATGAGAACGTAGGAGTCATCTACAGTGCAAAATACATTTCACGGAGAGTGGAGAGATTATACTGAGAGTGGAATCGATTGTAGCCTTATGAATTGATATAGTGTGGTAAAAGGACTCTGCACACGATGAAATATGTTAAATTATTACTAGAAACACTATCTCTTCTTTTCCATGTTAGTAACATGCAGGTCAGGTATACTCTGAAATTTTCAGATTTGAGCTATTTTCTACTATAGAATGGCACTATGGACTTCTGACAAAGCAAAAGGATTACTGTCACTAGCATGAAATGTTCTGTACTAGATAACAATTCTTTAAATTTTGAGTTTGTCACAGGATTCTAAGTGCATTTTCAGTGGTAGTGTCAGGTAAAGGTAAAAAACTGAAGTGGTTAAATGAGAAGTATAGCTTTGGATCTCGTGGAGATGTGATACCTTACGTGATCTAATAATGAAGTAGTAGATTGTAACTGGTGAAAAAACTCAAAAGAAATAACGGTGTATATGTCACGACTAGTTCTGAAAGAAGTAGCTCCTTGTGAGAAAAACTTCCTAAGGAACATGTTAACAATTTAATGTGCTACACTATTCATGTAGTAACAGTAGCAGGAGCTTATGAGAAGCACACCATTAAGGCACAGTATGCTGCTGCTGCTGAATATTTTTATTTATATGTGTTTAAGAGTTGTTAAAATAAGATAGGGGATTTGTCTTTGGCATATTACATATAAGGTTAATTTGACTTTATATTATAATTAAAAGAATAACAGCAATCAATTTGATTTCATATGAAGCTGTACATTATTTTAGCAGTAAGTAAATTCATTTTGATTAATATTTATTCTTAATTGCTTTGAATGCACAAGAGCTGTGAGAAGTAGTATCTTAAAAAAAGAACCAAGACAAAAGAGCAAGAGTATTCTATTACTGTGGTATGTCAAATCAACTGTGTTTGACAGTTGATCACTGCTTTACAGTCTTGCCCATAGTATTGTGAGTCTGCAGTGTGAAGATTTGGTTGGACAGGCTGTGCATCTTATGATTGTGCCCTCTCATTCAGGGGTGTCAAAAATCTTGGGCTAGCAAAGGCTAAAAATTCTGACTGAGTCTGTGAAGAGTCTGGAGCATCTCTTGAACACGTCCCACGTTCATTCTTAAAAAAATAGAAAAGGAACAGTGTTTGAAACCAGTCTGGACATGCTGGAGGTCTTGTGAATGCAAGATACGAGGGCTCACACAGTTGTTGGAGGATTTAAAAAAAAAAAAAGAGAAACGATTATGAGTACTCTAAAATTAAATGTGGAGGAGGGGAAATACAAAATGAAGCAAAACCATCGCTCGGACCTGCAGCCTCATAAGTAGCTGGTTGTGTGCAATGCCTGATGTCTGTCCAGCAGCCAAGAACCGTAGCAGGGGTGTTTAAGCTGTGTGGCTGCCAGTCTGGTGCTACATTGTTCATATCCAGCTTCTAAGTCCAGGGTCCCTTGAAACGAAGAACAAGGGACATTAGCTGGCAGACCCTTATGTCTTCTGACCTATTCCTAGTTTTGCAATTGGTCTGGGTTTCAGATATGCCTTTGTGTACCCTTTTGGAGGTGACAGTGATCTGTGTCTCCACCCTGTCCCATTCCATTAATTATTACTGTTCTTTGCCCCCAGATCTGTATGTCTTCCGAAATTGCAGGGGGATACGCTGGGGTCATGATGACCTGCTAACCTGGGTCCATTAACATGAGCCCTTCTGAGAACCCTGTACCTGCTCTGTGTTCTTTTTGGTGCCTTCACACTCAAGATACTCCCTTTCTTTCTCCCATCACACCAGTCTTAGCCTTTCTTATTACAGTTCTCTGCATTCCCTGATAGATTTGGTTAAGCCTTACTTAGAAAGGGAAAGGAGCATGATGGCAACTGATTTTTTACAGGATTGGAAGCTACTTCTGTTGTATGTTGTGTTTCTGATTTGAGCTTTTGTCTCTATCAGCTTTCCATGTTAAGTTTGACTTTTAAACTGTTGGAAAGACTTCAGTGGGCTTGCGATCTGTAGTGCTAATTTTGCTTTCTCTATCTTTGCACACCTCCACCACATTTAACTTTGAAGTATTCGTGTCTTAGTCTTTCCACATAAACCTGTTTCTAGATCTTTCCTTCCTCACCTACTTCTTAGGCTCTAGGTGAGAGGAATCACATTCTATGTCCCTGTTAATTCTGCTTATCTCCTGGAACATTTGTGTGTGTTAGAGAGAGAAGGGTAGTATTTTGGAAAGCCAGATCTGATTGATCTGAGTTTTTGCTGACTAATGTAATTAAAAGTAAGGGTACCTTAAAACAGAGTGGAAAAGGTGGGGTGAAACTTAGTAACATAGCTATACACTATTAATTTCATTATAGTTTCCAACTCCAGTGTGCTGATTATGTCAGAAACTTAATGTTTTTTCCCCCAGTGGCAATAAGGCCTCTTGATCTGTATGAGAAGACAAATACTACAGTTTTTTAGGTAAAATTAGTGAGATGTTTCTTCATCTGTTTTTGGCTTTGAAATTCATGAAGTTGCCTGTATCCAAGAAATAATATATCTGAATGTGAGATTTAAGGCTCATGGAAAAGAACCTTTAGTTATGCTACAGCAAAAAAAAAGTAATGGACAATAGGTCAAAATTAATAAAAATATTATTTTCAGAATCTTTAACAGAAAAGTGTTAATTTATATAATGTTGAGTTTTTCATGGATATTTCATGTTCCAGGTCAATTGATTTTATGTTCAGTAAGGTACAAAACAAGAAAAATAGTCTTTTTTATTTTTCTTCTTCTTTGTAATTTCCACTAGATTTGAAGTGTAGAGCTGATACTGCCACTATCAATTTGAGTGTCTGCTAATTATCAATAGCTTTGATTTATGTAATTATATTTCAAATTTTGTTTGTACTAGCGTGAAGGCTGCTCCCACATAGTCTGTGAAAGTCAGATAGAAAGTATGTCAAGTGGAGCAGTTAAAAACTGGGGCATCCTGAGTTGGTGAACTTGTTAAAATAATTTTTTTTTAAATTGTTAAATGAAAACTGAATTTCAGCATTGGAGGAAACACTCCTTTGTATGAGTTGCTTTAAGCATCATCTGTTTATAGTGACTTTTTATAATAAGTATTTA
This sequence comes from Chaetura pelagica, assembly GCF_000747805.2. Taxonomy (NCBI): domain Eukaryota; kingdom Metazoa; phylum Chordata; class Aves; order Apodiformes; family Apodidae; genus Chaetura; species Chaetura pelagica. Next base: position 4,825,314 of record NW_009953571.1, read on the forward strand.
TAATTTAGTATTTAGTTTAGTTCATTTGTAGTTTTAAAATAACTGAAGGGAAACCCAGCTTTTCAAAGGTTGGCATTGGGAATTGTTTCCATTACGATGAATAACTTTGAGCAAGTTCCTGATAACTGTTCCTTATCAAATGAATTGTTTTGTGAACAATTCCTCAGTTGTTCAAAGTCACACAGTGCTTGGCAGGTTCCTGAGGGAGGACTTGACTATAAGGGTCAGAACTGACAACACAAGAATGGAATAACTACCCTGAAATACAGGGCTAGGGATCATGTGCTGACTGTAGTTCTTCTGAAGGTGCAGGTCACTGGTCCTGCTGTGTTGTGCAGGAGAGTGGAACCTCCTTAATACCTTGGTGAGGATACTGGGAGTTTTTAGTAATGTAAGTTGTGTGTGGTGAGACAGTTCTGCTTATACCAATCCATTATTCTCCCAGTTAGGTTGTCGGCTCATCATCTAAGAGAACAGTCATTACACTTCCTTGTTACAGTTGCTTGTTTTTAACATGAGTTTCTTGCCTTACTGGAGACTGAAGTTGTGTCCATGTTAGGTCTCATGAAGCTGGTATATGTGTCTGTTGATTATAACTACCCTAACAAGATTATTTATCAGCAAAAAGTAATTTGGTAGTGATGTATACTTAATGCTCTGGGTACAGTTGGTCGAGCATGGGCTCAGTAAAGTAGAAACCAGCAAATCCCAAGGAAAAAGGGAATTCAGTATTGTGTAAACTATATTCTGCAAAATGAACAACGTACATGATTTTACTCCAGGAAACAGGCTGGTTTTTGAAGAAAAGCCTTTCAGGCATGTTTTGAATATATGCTTCTCCTCCCCAGCCTGTTCTTAGTTGAAGTTTGAATCCTCCATACTGGACCATCCTTCAAACTAAAAGAAGGGGGTGGCTATGATAATTTGAAAAGTAACATCAACATGTTTTATATAGAATGTTAACTAGTTCCTGGAAGGTACAGGTAATCTTTTGTCTGGAGCAGATAATCATGCATGGTCTGAATAGGTGCCTAGATGCAAATTTAATTTCATTTCTTAATTTCTTTCTCACTAGGCTCACTGAAGAGAAGGTGGATTGATCAAAAATAATGGTGAGTCGGGCCATAAGTTATTTAGGTACTAAATATCAGGTATTAAACTTGTCAGGTTTGTTGGTTTATTTGGGTTTTTTTCTTTCTTTTTGTTGTCTTTTTTGGGTTTTTTTTTGTTTGTTTATTGTTTTTTCTGTCCGAACAGATCAGTCACTGAGACTTTATATTTTCATAGGGTACTTTCAGAGGACTGTAAGCTTTCACCTTGGGCTTTGCTTGAAAGAAACCTTGATTTAACTATATATTCTAACAAGACTAAATGCTTTTAAGGCTATAAAATTCCTGTCCCATTATGTCACTTTACTCTGCTAAGAGAGACTCTAACCATGTCATTGAATTAACTTGGAGTAGTTATCTTTAAAGAGTTGTATTAGTTAAACAGTAGGATTAGAAGAATGATAACATAACAAAATGTCAGTTACCATATAGAAAAAAGTACATTCAAAATTTCTGAGGATGGCAATCAGCTTCTCTAGTTTTTATTTTATATATTTTTTTTAAAAAAAAATATTTTTTTTTCCAGTAAATGAAATAAAGATATTCTGGTATTTAAGGTGTGTAACAGAGTGCTATATTTTCTTCTCAACTCTGTCACAAACCTTTTGTCATGTTTTGTTCCAGCTCTCCAGATCTGTTTTTCCCCATCTTCATGACAAGAATAAGACTTTCCCAACAGCGTGAGCATGGATGATCAAGCTCATGATCAGCTGAAATATTTCAGTGCCTCAGAGAGAAAATGATGGTGATGTGTGCTGTGTTTCCGTTTTCATATGCTCGCTACTTCTAAAACAGGAGTTGAAAATTGTCAATGGAAGATTATTTCTGAACTTGATCAACTAAAAGGTTAAAGTACTTAGAATAAGAAATACAGACAGATAAAGAGAGGAAGGGGTTAGAAAATACAGTGTATCCTCATGTTCTTGTATGTGAGAAAGAGAAACCAAAGGAAAAATTCACATTCACATCTCTAATCGTAGTACAGGAGAATGACAATAAGTGTTTCTAGCACTAGCTGTGCAGGATCACACCCACATTGCCTTCTAGTCAGGTTGGCATCAAACTTAAAGCAAAGATCATGGCTTAACAGCTGCTGAGACTACGTGGTAAGAAGTGGGTGGCACAGATGAAAGGCCAGTGACAAAATGAATTATTCAAGTATGTCTACACTGGATAAGTGGGGAGAAAAGAGTAAAACTAAATACTTCATCTGTGTGATTTTACAACTGTCACAAGTGCTTTTTTTTTCCTCTACAGCACTGACAGTTTTGTAGTTGATTAGGTGATAGTTTATGTTGTCTCTTTGAATTGTGGCCTGCTATAGCAGAGTATTTTCTCTGCATGCAGAGTATTTTCTCTGCATGCAGTGTGCATTCTGGTGCTACCTCAACAATGTGATGCTATATGTAGGAGCCACAGTTAAGAAACCCCATAGCTAATTAATGTGGGTATATTTTTGGATGCATTGCTTCTGTAGTGTTTTGTTAGCCAACTTACAGACTTCTACAGTTAGATATAAAATCTTACAGAGCAGGGGATTATTGCAGTTTGTGAAGCCAACTAATTTTGTCCATTAAAGCCAGGCTTTTAAAGTAACGAAACAGTGGGTATTTTAATGCTGAAATGTATTTTATTCTGTTTCCTAATCTACCTCTGCTTTTATTTTGGGATTTCAGATTCTCTCCTGACATTCAAGAAGGCAATCCTCTTGCTTGCTCATAGGCTGTGAGATGTAGATGTTTCTCTTCTAGCAAGAAAAAACCTGTCCTTCACTTCCATGGAGCTTAATGAACAAAGATCTCTCTACTTCCCGTTTCAACCATTTCACCCGATGTTTCATTCACCAGATGACTTCTCCCACCAAAGTACCCTGCTGTTTTATCAAAAGCAGAGTAACAGAAATCAGCATTTGCTTCCCTGAAGAAACGTCTTCTGTGCCAGCTCTTCATCCCGCTTTCTGCATTCTGTTCTAAAATTAGAAATACTTTGTAATCAGGTGCAAGTGGAAGCTGGTATTCTTCACTGATATCTCCTTCTTCATTTTAGGAAGGTTAAATACTTCACTGTGTCATACTGGAATTCCTAGCAGATAAAGTGTCTTCATGCATTGCTATATCAGACTGTCTTGACATGTATGGAAAGTTGCAGCAGGAAAACTAGAAGATATTTTCTGCTCTGACATGAGGAAGAAACTTACCAAACAACTGGGGACAGCCCAGACAGGTATTTTCTAGACCAGGACCCAGGCTTGACTTTGTAGATGGTTGTCTTGATGTCAGCTCACATAAAGCAGCTAATGCACAGGAACAAACGTGGCATCACCTTGACTATAGTGCATAAATGCATTGTCCCAGTCTGTGATCAAAATGTATATTTTTGCATATGCAATCCTATGTAAGTGTGGATGTGAGGAGCTTTCACCAGAAGGAGAAATTGCTCTGCACCATTTCATTTTTAGTAAAGAAGAATGAAGCGTTAGAGGCCTCTGGGGTGTCAGAATAGTGATTAGGTTTACATTCAGTCGTTCTCTCCCTCTGGGTTTTTATGAATCCTTAGCAGCAAAAGGAACAAAGGAACAAAAGGGAGCAGGAATACTTAGGACAGGCCTTTTTCTGGTTCCTCTTACTCCTTCCCAAACTAAAGCGCAATCTGTTGTTCTTACGTTTACACAACATTCTTTGTCTCCATTATTTGTGATTTTATATAGAATGTTTTCTCTCATAGTGAGATGGGAGCATGGATTGTTTACATGCTCCCCGCTATGTAACTGTATATGGCAAGTAAGATTTCTTGGCAAAAAAAACCCACAACAAAAACAGAGCTAGGATGTGTATTCTGTGTCAAATCTTGAGCTCTTCTTAGTGCACCTTATCTCAAACTTGTGATTTAAAAAATGTGATTTAATAGGTTAAAATAATATTTTCAATTCTGGATCAAATAAGTTATATAGGTTCTGTTAATAGGCTTTGGGAAATAATAACATGCTTGGGGGTGATCATTTAAATGTCTTGTTCTGTTTTTCCTTTTAGAAAACTGCTGGAGAGAGCCAGGCAGCCTAAAAATGGCTGAAAAAGCCAACAATTTAAATCCTTCTTAAATCTTTATGATAGATTGCACAGGCAGCATTCTGATATGTAAAACTGGATGACATTTTATGGGACCCAGTTCTATAGCAGAGTAAGGGCAAGTGTTGATGTTGATTCTGATCTTCGGAGTAGAGCTGAGCCAAGTCTGTGTTTAGACAGTGTTGTAACTTAATAGCAGCTTTTTGTTTCCATTAAGAGATTAGACTGAAGAGTGGTGGGCAAGACTGCAAGCTGTGGTGCCCCAAAATTGTGTCTAACATTGTGATGAGCTGTGTGGTAAGAGTTACATTGATGAGGCAACCACCAGCTTGGCCTGACTTCTTTTAAGAACATAGGATTTCTTTTCTGAATATGGTCTGAATTTTCTGGTATTGGAGGCAGCTAGAAAAGCATACTTCCTTTTAGGGCCTCCTTATGTTGAAACTGATGGGATTTAATGCAGATGTCTGTAGAAGCAGGATCCATCTCTAAGTGATGGAAAATACTGTCTGTATCATAGGATTATAAGTGGTTAGGAGGTATCCGGTATAAGAAACATTGATTTTTAGATCTGCGAATATTCTTTTCTTCCTTCTTCCAATACCTATTATTCTGATGTTAGAGTTAGCAGTCGTTTCTTGCATAGCCTACTGACAAAAGACTTTGGAGACAGGAAGGTATTTCTGTTTTCTGTGGACATGTACAGTAACTAAATTTGTCTGACTAGAGAGGAGACATTTAAATCTCTTGGATTTCTTTTTCCATAGGAATAATCCTCAACATTTTGTAACCCTGCATTGTAACAAAGTAGTAAAATTGCCACTTTCTCCTGACTCCTATCCATGAAAATGGAGTAACATTCGTTTTCAAGTTTAATTTTAGAACATAATATTTTTTAGCAGGGCTATGAATCTGTGGTTTTCACAGAAGTAATACTCCAACTGTGCATGCCCAGAAGACCCCCATTGCCATACCCTTCTGGCAACCTTCTGGCACCTTTATAAAACTGCTGTGTTAGGAAATGCTGCCTCAGCCTACTTACTTCTTGCTCCACTTTTTCTCTATGTTGGTTGGAAATCTTCCCATGTGAAAGATTACAAAAACAAGGGGCATGTGCAATAGATCATATATATATATACATATATATATATTTTAATACTTGTGGACAAAATGATGTTACAAGTTGTTTGAAAACAACAAAATCACCAATGTCTTCCATTTTGAGATGTGTATAGTTCCATAAGCATTAGTGCTTTGTAGCAAACTGTAGTGCCATGTTAGGATCAGTGCATGAGCCTAGTAGTATTTTTACAATTTCAGAGTGACAAATTTATTACTAAACAGTGATGATAATGTAACTAACAATAGAAAGGATACAATAGGAATAGTCACAAACATGGTCTAAATATGCAGTATCCTCCCTTTGACAGTGGCAATGCTATCTTTAGAAATTGAATACGTTCACTTAATGGGCTTCATAGAATCATAGTTGAGTTTTTGTTTTTAGTCTGTCTAACTGCAATAGTAAGGTAGTGTATGTGAGCATCCAGAGTTTTCATCTCTATCAGTGGGATTCTTTTCTTTTCAGTCTCTGTTGAAGGTATTTGTTTCTGTGTACAGCATTTTCAATTTTATTGTTGATCATCCTGTGATATGCGCAGAAAAGTACGAATATGCTAAGGAGTCTGCATTTTGTACACATCTCTGCTACATTCAGATAATACACAAAATTTGTTAATTTTTTTTTTTTTCAGATCTGACTATATAATTTTATAACTAAACATTATCCTCGTTTTAAAATAAGTCAATGGTTGCAAAATGCTATTTGCCAATTATATATAGAAGACTTTATTGCAGGAATGGGGAACCTTTTTTGCCTGAAGTACTTACTGAGTCTTTTAACACCTTTGGTGGATCCTGCATTTACATACATCTTCATGTTGGTAATAATAAGAAAGAATATAAGTCAAGGGCTTATGAAAAACAACACTGCAGACAGTATCTGTGCAGCAGGCTATCTCTAGCCTATGGATCAGAGATTCCCCACCCCTGTATTAATGAGAATTCAATATCCTGTATTTTAGGTAACTTCCAGTATTGCTTTCCAGCTCTAAGCTCAATTTTAGTAATTTTAGTCTCTTCCTCTGCTTTTTTCAGAAGTTGAGACCAGGGAAAGTTCAAATGATTTAGCACTCAATGGGCAGCTTGAACTGGTCAAATAAGAAACTGATATGATTCTTGAGATGTGCAATGCTCTGTGGATGGCATCTTCTGATTTCCTGGGAAGAAGTATTTTGTTTGGTGCCAGTGTTGCTCTTCACCATTTCTCTTTCACAAGAACAAAAGTATATTTCAGCATAGAGAGGATACTGCATCTTTTCCTTAGACCTGACTGTAAATGGCCATTAGGGGGAGGGAGGGAATGGGTAGCTTGGTTTTGTAATTTTTATACAATTTGTCTCTGAAGTAATCAATCAAGAAGCACGTACTTTGGTGCAAAACCAGTAATTTGTGAAGAGTTCATGTATGTAACGGGGAAACAACCAACCAACCATCTGCATCTAATAGATTTCCAAGAAAATTGGACAGGTGGGCCATTTACAGCAGAGCTCTGGGGGACCTGTGCTGAGAGTTACGTTCAATTCTACATGGAAGTAGCTGTACCATTGAATAAAGTAGTGTAGTGCTTGGGAGAATCAATTGAAAAATACCTCTGAAACTGGAATGCAAAATAGCACAGTATGTAGGGGGAGGAATCCCTGATGCAAACAAAGCCATAAGATGATTTAATAAGAAAATAGAACTTTAGTAGCAATAACTGTTTTGCATGTGATAGTAAATAACTTGCATTAGCAAGACTGTACAGTAGAGTAAGTGGGTAATAACCAAATAAGTTTGTGGTGCTCTGTGCTGCAGGGAGTTGGGTGAAGAGTCTCTTTCTCAGAAGATCAGTGAATTCCTCTTATGTTCCTCTCATTGGAGGGAATTTGGCACTTGAATACTTAGTTAATGAACCTGATAAAAAATAAAAAATAATAATAAAAAAAAGCTTGTCAGTGAGTGCTGGGGGAAAGGCAGACAGTTCTTTTTGAAAGGATAGCTGGAGTTTCCGTATTTTTTTTCTTTTTTGTAGTCTAGCACTTGCTCTGTTTCTGAGATGAAACTAAAGCCTTCCAAATATTGACCTGTGAACAGAACCTGATTCTGAAGTTGAAAGCTTTCACTTTTTGTTTGCTCTATTTAAAAAGACCAATCTTAGGTGGTCTTTAAATAAAAAAATAGAAAACATTGTACATCCCAAGCACAGTTGCAGAATTCTAAAAATGTTACTTTACAGCAAAAAATAATTTTAGCCTTGCTGAACACCATTTAAGACCATAAATTGGTTTCTGTTGATGCCTGAAGTTTTGCAGAAGCAAGTACTGTGAAGTCTCAGGTGTTACAAAGGGTTATTGATCTACAGCTGTATCCTTTGCACCCAGCAAAGTATTTGCTGTCAAAGGGTTACATAAAAGAGTTGCAGGAGTACTAAAATGTCCATAGTTGACAGTGTTTTCAGTGCAGATAGGTAGTCTGTAGCAACAATATGGCCCAACAGATGTTCTGAAAGTAGGGAGGTGAAGCCCTTTGGCTCTTTGTAGGTTGATAATGGGACTGTGAAGGCTGTAAACATTTTTACAGTATAAAGTAACCAGATAAGCATGAGGATATCTAAATTTAGTGTTGGCTAATATGTGTAGGAAAAGGTAATTGATTTGGAACATTGTAATCATCTTAAGTTTCAGCTATTGAATTATTGATAAAATTGGAAACTGGCCACAGGGGCCTTTAATTTGATTGTTATCTGATTACATTAGAGAAATCACACATTTATTCTGGATTGTGGTTAGCAAGTACATTTACATAATAATGAAAACACTGTCATGTGTATACTTCAGAAGTATGAACTTAGTGGCCGAATAGAATTCTTCAAATATTCAATTCCTTCAGAGAAGAGAGGTGGGAGGGAAGAAACCAATACAATTGTAGCCAGGTGAGCTATCTCCATATTCTTCCCAGTTCAGACTTGTCATAACAATCTGTATTCTATGGGCTGTTGGACTAGAAATTACAATTCACAGCAACAAAACAAATCCCTTTGCCTTTCAGCTCTTGTAGTATACAGCTCTCTCGTACCTTTGCTCCAACCCCCTTGATTTCACTGCTTCTAAAACTAAGTGGAAGTGTTAGATGCTACCACATTTCAGTGTGGGATATCAGTGCTGTACTGACCAGTACTGATGTGCCTTCTTTAGCAGTACTTTTTGGGAATTGCACCTTCAGGAATTGCACCTTCTGCAACTGAGGATAATTGTCAATTTTAGGACAAAAATAAGTCTTGCAAAGACTCCTGGAATGAGAAGAAATTGTACTGAACTGCAGGACACTGACACTTTACACAAGGATTACATTGTCAAGAGCTGGCAGAGTGGTTTTTGGGCAGAGAAGGGAAAAATATGGAAAAGAAGAACAATTTTTAATGGATAACCAATGTTTCCTGCATCCCCAGGCAACTGTCTGGTCTTCCTCCAAAACTAATAATCTGGCTTGCTGTTCAGGTACAGAGCTGCATCGTGGCAGTTCCAGTTATATTGTACTGAACTTGTTTTACTGAGTGAGCCAGCATTTTGTCCTGGTGGTGCTGTGACTGGCACACAAAGCCAGCAGTCAAACCAGGGTGTCTCATTTAACAGTACAGAACACTAACCATGAATTTTGATGTCCGTTCTTTCAGTCTGCTCTGTGTTTTCTCCTAAGTTTTAGAGAAGCTGTCAGTGTTTCTGTCTTTGAGCCTATGTACCAGGTTACAATAAAGACAGATTCCCTAAAACTTCACAATATCTAAGGTTAAAGACAAAAGGTAACTTAGTGTTTAGTGTGTCTTACGTAAATTCTGTCTGCTTCTCTTCGCTTCTCCTCCAAATGAGCGTGTTTGCAGGTCAAATCAAAGGCTGCTAGTTCATAATGCCCAAGGCATGAAGAACTGCATCAAGAAACTGAAGGAAAGTGGCACAGGCCCACAAACCAAATCTTAGAGCTAGTATTCTAATTATGCATGATTCAAAATGTCTAGTGTAATGTAGTTATTACCAGTAAATTGAGATATGCATTTATACATAATGAAGCAATAGGAATTTATATACTGATAGCTTGAACTTCCTGCTTTGATTCTCAAATTTTGTTTCTTTAGAGAATGTGCTGCCTCTGTAGAGAAAGGGGCAGAATGTATAGATAGGGACAGAAGCATGGCACCAAAACTGTAAATCAGAAACCAGGATCAGCAGAACTCACCTTTATAACCTCTTGTCTGGTTCATATTAATGCCCTGAGCATGTAAGAAGCAGGGCATGAACTAAGCATGTTTAGGGCAAGATGAGGTTTCTCACCTGCTGCAGCTGTAGCAAGGAAAAGGGTGCAGAGTTTCTTACAAGGTGCAGGGGGGAAGCAATAGGTGAAAAAAAAACCCCAAACCGCAAAACTAAATAAAACCCAAACAAACTAAGTAATGGAAAAAAGACTCAAATTGAGTTTAGTATTTGCCAGACTGTAGGTAATAAGCTTGGGTGTGGTGAGATAAATTATTTGGAGAAGATCAAAATTAAAGCACAGTACATATATTTCAGGTGTTGAATAGCTTTTTAATAGACAGTATTTTCAGGTAACTCTCTAGCCACATAGGCAGCTGTACTGAAGCATACTGGTACCAGCCAGCAATAATGGCACCTGCAGGAATGAACCTGAAAATACTAGTAATCTTGTATATTTTTTAAGTTTTCAAGAGATTTTTAAAAACAGAAAATGAGATTTGATCACTGAAGGTCTTTATCTTCTGCAACACAGGTTGCAATAGCCTTTTTTTCCTTTGTTTCAGTGGTTAATAAAAGGGAGTTTGGGTGCCATCTTTCTATAAACTCTTCAGAGTGTTCTCTGTAACATTTCCCAAGTCTTTTAGTGAATAATGCAATGAATTTCTGCTGGCAGTTTGAAAATAACATAGAATGTGTGGCATAGCCTATATCACTAATACTTTTCCAGGAGTAAACTTGTATTCAATCATGTAGAATACTAGCTTGTTATTGCAGAATTCCATACTTCTAGTTTAGCTTAATTTTGCAGGTGGGCTTAACTTGTGTAAAACACTTAGCCATGTACAGAGGCTCAGTCCTCTTTCTTAATTAGAAAGAGGAAGTGTCTTGGAGGAAGAAACTGTTTGTCAAGTTAACTCCTGTTCACACTTCCTAACTAACCCTCTGTAAAGCACCATGATTTGAGTTTAGATTGGTGGTTGCATTTTTCTCATGAACGCTTTTTTTAGATATACAAGAATTGCCAAATCAAGATAGGAATATTTTAAGAAAAGATAATTATTTTACGGTATCAGAAGTTAAACTAAATTAAATCTTTTGAGCCAACTTGTTCAAGCAAAAAGGGAATTTCTAAAACAAGTTTAGCACAGCAATTATCCACAGCCACATAGTTCTTTGTAGTTCTTTGTAGATATTGTTTAGAGTGCTTCACATGGTTTTAAATTCTGTTACGTGTATTTTCTTCTGTGTGATAAGTAAGCAGTTTTATCTATTGTTATTGCTTATTCCCTTAGATGTAAAACTTTGGGAATAAGCTTCTTTAGGATGTTAGTAAAGATACCCTCTCTTGAAAAGTATGATGTAACAGCAAAGGAGTATTAGTTACAGGTTCATAAAAATTACCCTAGCACTTAAACAGGTGAGAAAATACTTCTTATAGTGAACTTCTGATGGCATGCTTACATGGATTAGTGAAGGAATTTATTGGTGTTACTAGAAACTGTATTCCCATTGCACATGTTTTACATGGTAACAGTGAAAGAATGTCTCCCTGAAAATTCTGATGTTTTTCCAAAAGGCAGCTTGCTTTTATATCTATGCATCTTTGAGGTTTTCAAGATAAGATTTTATTCTTTTGACACTGTAAAGAGGAACTGTTTAAAAATGAACTTGGAAACTCTGCACCTGTATACAAATTTTTTTTAGCAATAAAGCAGCACAGGCTGAGAATGCACTAAAACTGGATGTGTCATTTGTGAAGAAACATTGACCAACTTACTATACAGTACTGAGATGTCTTGTACTTACTGTACTTTTGTCAAAATGGTACAATTTGAGTTGAACTCACATATGCTGAATATCTGCTTTGGGTCCAACTGTTCTGGCAGACTTTGGACACAAGAGCCTCTCTCTTTCTGGAATGCAACTAAAGAAAAAATCTCACACCTATCATACTAAGATGGGCAAGTTATCAGATAAAAACTATCAGATAAAAGCTTAAAGGGTTGTTTCAGATGGTAGCAGAAAGCTTCTGTTGCTTGTATAGATTACCTAAAAGTAACAAGCCCCTCAGGAAAACTGTTCTGTACATGTGGATTGATTGTTGTTTTGGCAACTACATTTTTGAAAAGTTCCTTCTGTGGCTGGGATGTTGCACCCTTCAGGGAGGCACAGCTTTCCTTGCAGTTGCTGCTGAAAGCAGTTTTGGGAAGTACTGTAACAGCAGCATGACACCACCTGAGGACTGTGCTGAAGAAACCATGACTCCCAACACTGCTACAAGCTTTTCAAAACTTGCTGTGGATTGCTAACCCTTATGCTAGTTTACAGAAGGTTTACAGTACAATTGCTATGTCAGTTGCCTATTCAACCACCCTAATTTGTTTCTAGTTGTTCTTGTCTTTAGATTCCAGAAGAGAGGTGCTGGTTTGCTAACGTAAGAATGCCTGACCTTGAGACTTGCTTTCTAAGTTATTGATATTTGTTTCAATAGAGAATCTCTCTCTCCTAAACCAGACTGTCCCCAGCTGCACTAAAAGCTAAAACACATCTCTCAGTATGCCCAGTTAGAGGAGATTAGATTTTACACTAGAATAAGAAAAACAAATATTCACGGATCAATTGTAGATTAAAGAGGAGTTTTGTTTTAATCTGGGACAGGCTGGGGGATCAAACACTGAATCAGGAATAAAAGTTTACAAGCCAACACCTACCTCACTATAACCTCCTCTCATGTAGTTGTAGAGAGCAATGAGGTCTCCGTTCAGCCTTCTCTTCTTCAGTCTGAACAGACACAGCTCCCTCAGCCTCTCCTCATAGTGACAGTTCTCCAGACCCCTAAACAGCCCAGTTGCCCTTCTCTGCACCCTCTCCAGCACCTCAATGTCCTTCCTATACTGTGGTGCCCAAAACTGCACACAGTGCTTGAGGTGCAGCCTCACCAAGGGCGAGGGGCAGGATCACCTCCCTGGTCCTGCTGGTCACACTGTTCCTGATGCAGGCCAGGATGGTGTTGGCCCTCTTGGCCACAAGGGCATACAGATTAACTCCTAGCTGGGTTTTGGACCTTCTAATTCCCTCCCTGCATAGTCTCACAGCATTTTTGTAGTCATCATGAGTGGTCCTCCAAAGGCCATAGATTCTCATTTTCTCCCTGAGCACCAGCCAAAGCTCCCTGTTCAGCCAGGTTGGTCTTTTCTGCCACTAGCTCACCCAACAGCACATGGGGATGGCCTGTTCAGGTACCTTCAAGACTCCCTCCTGGAAGAGTGTCCAGCTTTCCTGAACTCCTATTCCCTTCAGAACAGACTCCCAAGGGATTGTGGCAGTTAGGGTGTTGAGCAAGGTAAAGTTTGGCCTTCGGAAGTCTAGGGTGGCTGTTTTGCTGCCCCTGCCTCCAGGCATCCCCAAGAATAGCACATAGTTATTATTTGTTTAAATTAGTGCTAAGTAATGTAAAGTGAGGAACCATCAATTTAATGCTTCATAATGAACCAGGACCTAAGCAATATAAACTGATGGGTTTTTCTGCAAACATAGTCTAAGGAAAAGTGGGCTTATGACTCACATATAATCAGTGACCCACATATTTCTGAATTTCAGCTTTTTTTAATTAAAGTTTTTTCTTTACAACTTTAAGATAATATAACAAAATACAACTGACAGCTTGCTTTTCCTTTTAGGGTTGGACACATAGCTAAATGAAGCAAGACAATTTAGAACTATTCTACACAGTATAGATGTAAAGTATACAGCAAGACAGTTTCAATGCAGAACCAGAATGAATAGTAAAAGGGAGCAGTTCTGTTATCAATCCTTTTTCTTAGACTGATGCAACACCAAAAGTGTTGTAACACAAGGGTGAAAGTAACAGTGTACAACATAAAACATGTACCTGAGATTAGGGGATGCTTGCATAAACCAAGTTTAGTCACAAGATCCCAGTTAAAGACCAACGGGTCCTTAAACATGATGCAGAAGAACTCACTGCACTACACAACTTTAAAAACATTATTTGTTATTTTGTGAATTTTACTTCAGGTAGATACTTTTGATATCTTGCCATTGAAAAACACTGTGTTTTTGCACTTAACACCTGTCAGAATCTTAAAACATAAACAATAAAAATAATAATTTAGATAATAGATAATATTAGAAATATAAGAGACAACCCCTCCTCTCCCTGCAGAACAGCTGTTGATATTTTATGTTGCTGCTGCAGAATGAGCAGAGAACTCTTAATCAAAAAGCAGTACAGTGAACACAGGTAGTAGTAAAAGTACCACCTGCCCACCTGAAGCCTCTGAGGTGCCTTGCAATCAGTTCTGTCCCCTCTGCTCCAAGAGTTCCTTTACATATAAAACAATTACAAACATGGAATACTGGTGTGTAACAGGGAGTGCAATCTGCCAACGATTTATGGCAGCAGAAGAAAAGGAATGGCAAAGTGTATAACTGGAATAAAATTGATGAAGTAAATACAGTCCTCTAGACTACTACAGACAACTACTAAACTTTCTGCAAGGTTTAGAACAGTCCTTTAGCAACAAAATGGAGAGGAAAAGGACTCTTAATCTTCCAACTAACAAGAATTAGGGATAAAGAAATTCTGACCCAATAGCAAGGGGAAAGTAGTGTTCTTTCTTTTCTACCTAATTATTTTCTAGATGTTTTGAAAGAAACAGAACCTATTCAAACAGAGAGATTCCAGTGAGTACCCATTAGGTACTTATGAAACATCTTGACTGGCCAAGTGAAGGCAGCAGGCAGATAATCACAAATTCAGCAGAGCAGTGTTTCCATGAATGAGCAGAAGTGAAGGGGAAAAAAAGACTGCTTCTTGGTTTCACGTCAGCCCCAGAAAGAAAGGCTTGAGTCTGTTAGTTAGCTGCTCACAGCCCAGGCTTCATACAGCTGACAGCATCAGTTCATTGTGTGCACAAATGAAGGACAGACAGATTATTTCCCCATAGCAAACAACCTTGGCAGACCTGCAGCAACAACTCCATCAGTTCTTGAAGACTGCATATTATTGGTTGTACCTGACTACACGATAACTTGGCCGTAGCTTAAGCGTGTTTGATTCAGAGCTCACCATTTCTCTTTCTATCAGATTATCATCTTTCTTCAGTTCCTCCAGCTGCTTCATCACCCATCCTATGCGAAAGTAGAGCTTCACAATCCTTTCTTTCAGCTATGAAAAAAAAAGAGAAATAAGAGTATTAAAACTAGAGAAAAATGTCCTAGCACTGGACCTTCAATGATGTGCACCCCACTTTCACTGGCTGAAGAGCAACTGACCTTCATGACAGAAGACTAGACTGGGCTTTAATCTCTATCCTACATATCTAGTACAGCCAAAACTGGCACCCAAATCAGAGGTCTGTGCTACAAAGAGGAGATAGATTTATCCGTGCCAACATAGCCCCTTTTCAGAGGCGTATGGAAACACTCTTGAAGGAAACAAAGTTCCTCAAGCCTTGCTACAATCAATTCCATCATTCCTAGCTCACTCATGTCAAGTTTTCACACGGCCAGAGACCTTCTTTGACAACATCTAGACAGACTATTTCATCATTAGCTTAGGAATACATGTGGACAGTCCCTCAAAACTTCTATTTCCAGAGTCTGGGGTTTAAGTGAACATCTAAAACAAAAGTGTAAAATCCTGCTGTCAATGTATCTCAAAAAGCAAAGACTAGATTCTTACACTTCTCCTAGTCAACAAGCTCTCCACAGTCACATAATTTGTGTTTGCAATTAAGTACTACCATTTTTTTTTCACTTCACAAAAAGATGTCTCAACTTCAGAAGTCTTGCCTGGATAACTGTAGCTGCACTTGTCTTATAAAAACATCCTGATCTTATTAGAAGATACTGGAAGATGACTTAAAAGAGGACAAAACTTAAGAAATGTCATGGACCCACTTCCATGCTTAGAACAGAAACTCAAAAGGAAAAAAAAAGGAAGGAACAAGCAAGCATAAGTATTGGATACATTTGCCGTCTCCTACACTCAATTTTATTTGAGCTATGGGACAGAAGTTAACGACTAATCAAGTTACAGCAAATATTATCCAATTTAAACACCAAATATGGAGGAAGGCTCTAATGTTGTCTCAAACAGCAAGTAAACACTGCTATGCTGTTTTGGGCTTACATAACCATAAATACAACTTTCCCTTTCAAACTATCAAATTGCTATTTTTAAAATTCTTCAACAGTGACTCACCAATTCTAGGGAGAATCCAAGTAGTAATATTTAAGCAAAGTCTGTCTAAATTATTATTTTTTCTTCTTTTCAAAGTGTACAGATAAACTGGTAACACACTTTTGCCAGAATATTAGCTAGAACTGGATATGCTTTGCAGATAAATAGTTCTAGAAAGTATTTTGCGTGTCTCATACATTTAAGTCAGTCCCTGTACTTCAAGTTAGTATTTTCTCCATCTTATGCACTTAAAAAAAGTAATTGTATAAATATTTTTAAGTAATAAAAAAATGCCAGCATTTATAAATATTTTTCATACATATTAATGTAGAAGCCTTACTTTATTCACTCGTTCCTCTAAGGTCACAGCAGGAAAATTCACCTTAGAAGCTTCTATTATAATTTCATTTTGTAAGAGATAACTGGAAAAAGAAAAGAGAAAAAGGGAAAAAAACCCTAAGAAAAACAGTTTAAAACCCCATATTTGCATTCATTGCTTGGACAATTATTTAGATTATTTTAAAGCAGCTACAAAGCTGTTGCCACGGGCAGTCAGTACATAAAACGCACAACGGTTTTACTTTGAAATCTCCAGATTGTCAGGATTGGAAAAGACCTCTAAGATCACCGTGTCCGACCGGCGACACCCCACCCCCCAAAAAAACCCAAACCCAAGAACAAACCACTAGAGCATGTCTTGAAGTGCCTCATCTGCACGGTTTTTAAATACCTCCAGGTGATGGTGACTCCACCACCTCCCTGGGCAGCCTGTTCCAGCACCCAATTCTTCCTAACATCTTGTCTAAATTTCCCCTGGTACAACGTCAGGTCACTTCCTCTAGTCTTATTGTTACCTACTCGAAACAAGAGGCCAACACCCACCTCCCTACGACCTCCTTTTGGGTATTTGTAGAGAGCAATGGGGTCTCCCCTCAGCCTCTGCTTCTACAAACTAAACAATCCCAACTCCCTCAATTTCTCCTCAGGACTTGTTCTCCAGTTGCTTCACCAGCTTGGTTGCCCTTCTCTGAACTCTCTCTAGCAACTCAATGCCTTTCTTGTAGTGGAAGGCTCAGAACTGATCCTCTCATCATCAGGTATAATTAATTAAAGTTTCTGTAGTCAAGTCCTCAGTCTATCATAGAACTGCTTTGGTACCTTACATTCACTAAGCAAATCTGGAGCTGAAGGAGATTTCAGTATTGCAAACAACTGAATTTAAACCTTGACATTACATAAGAACACATAGGAAGTACAAGGCAAACCAAATGGAGTCACACCAACACAAATAATTTAAATGTAGAGGATATTAGAATCCCACACCAATGCATTCAGTCAAATGCAAAGCCACTTTTGTTAGCAGCAGATTGGTTGCACGCCCTCTTGTAGTAACTTGCAAATTTACACTAAATTATTGGCCATCATGCAGTGTACTTACCAGAGGATTTTGTCCTTGAAGAAACAGAAGCAGCCTCGGAGATATGCCAGGTCTCTGGGGGCAGAATAAAGAATAAAGCCCACGATCAAGCCACATGACCGACAGGATAACATATAGTGAGCACTAAAAGATAAAAGGCAAACCATTATTAAATAGAGGCTTCTGAAACCACAGATAACTGCATACCTGACAGAGGACATAAAATAATCATCACAGCAAAAGACGTAATACACAGAAAGTACGAACATAAAAAGTTGGATATGTTGTGTAAGAAATAATCTCTCTAATAAGTGAAGTTGCAATTAGGGAAGAAAATACATGACTTATTACCACAGAGTGGTTTAGGCTATGCCCTTGGAAAATTATTTAACTAGTAAAACAATGCAAGTCATAGATGTGACATTTCCTCCTGATAAAATACATCATTGCCTCATGCAGAGACATACCCCCCCAAAAAAAAACCCAAACCAAACCAAAACACCAAACTCAACAACGCAAGTCTTTTAATTAAAAAGTTCTCATCCCTTACAGATTGTGGAATAGCCTTTAAATATCATTTAAGAAAACTAATGGCTCTGTAAGCCCTCAGGTGATATTTACTTCCTTCCCATCAGACTAATCCCAGAGTTACCAAACCTGTTGCCAACTGCAAGCTGTCAATAGAGAAGTCATTTATTGTCAGTACTGCAACAAACAAACAAACAAAACCACAACAAAAAGCCCAAACAGAGATGCCCTAATTAACGTCATGCACCTTTTGGGGTAGGGGCAGGAAGAAGGAGAACAAAAAGCTAGGCTGCCTTCCACTGCATTGCTCAAATGTTCTCCAGCAACAACGGTTGGAACAGCAAAACTTTTGATTTTGACAAAAATGAAAGCTACGTACCTACAGGAGGATTCTCCATCCGCAAGCGCGGGTACAAAAAAAGCACTTTGGAGTCACCAAACCCTACGAAACCCCCGCGCAGGAGGCAGAGGAGCCCCCAGCCCCGCCGAGCCCAGCCAGTCCCGCTCCCGGAGCCCGAGGCCGAAAGCAAGAACTCTCCGAGCTACGCACCATCCCAGGAGGGGCTCCTCCAGGCCCACCATGAGGGAATCCTCCCACACCACATCGCTCGTGACTTCTGAGAAGAAAGAGAGACCCCCTGAGGCCGAGATGCCGGTGGCCC
>NW_009953571.1:4845859-4867789 GCF_000747805.2 Chaetura pelagica
GCGGCCGGGGGTGTTGCCGGGGGGGACGGGAGCAGCAGCAGCAGCGTGCTGTAAAGGGTGGCACCGCGCCAGCTGGTGTGCTGGTGTGGCTTAAGGAGGTGAAATGGAGGCACACCCCGCTCTCCTCCGCCTGGAACCGCAGGTGTGTGGCAGTGACCTGTCTCTCCAGGTGGGTGTAAAGGGTGGCACCGCGCCAGCTGGTGTGCTGGTGTGGCTTAAGGAGGTGAAATGGAGGCACACCCCGCTCTCCTCCGCCTGGAACCGCAGGTGTGTGGCAGTGACCTGTCTCTCCAGGTGGGTGCTGCCAGTAAGCCACTGGGCAGCAGCCAGGCTGCCACGCTGCCAGCAGGAGAGGGCATGAAGCCTTAAAAGAAGGAAGATCCACGGCTTCGTGGTGAACAAAGGAACTCGTCCCGACAGACCTAAGACTTATGTTTGGGCTTTTAGTTTTAGGTTACTTTGATTCTAAGCTTCTACATACAGTTTGGTTTTTTACTTTTCCAATTCTATATTTAAGTGTCTTTCATAGCCTACGGTATCAACAACATAATTTTGCTGTTGTTTTATTGCTGTTGAATGTATGCAAGGGATGAGAAGAATGCTTTGCATGTAGCGTGGCCAAGACAGAAGTTATTGCAGAAATTTGATGCCATTTTAACTCGTGTTCAGCTAGGCAGTGCTGCTAAAAACAGTCTTTCTCATTTACCTTGACAATTAAACTCTCAGGAAAAAGATGAGCTGGAAGTAAACCTAGTCAGGGAAATTTATCTGTGTGCCTCTGTGGAGAATGTACTACATATTTACCTTCAGCCTTAAGCATTTCCTCCACTTGAATGAAGCTCTAGGCTTGCCTTACTCCATTGGATTCAGGAAGTGTTCTGCTGCTTGTTTGTTGGATCAATTTATAGGACACTCGTTGAGTTTGTTTTATGATTTCATGCAGTATTTTGTTCATATGTTGTTTTGATTTCTCTACAGGCAGACAAATTGCTGAATGCACTGAAGGAACACTTTCATGGAACAAAGCAAGAAAATATGGTAATAATGATAAATGAGATGTTCTTTCAAATGAAAGACAACTAGATCTAACTTTAGTTCCAGATACTAGTCAGTACCAAATATAAAAAATATTTTATTCTTTTTGAATACCTAGGTAAAAGGGACTAGATATTCACCAGAAAGCATTTTGCATCTACTACAGTGTACTTAAATGATAACAGTTGTGGTGTTTCCTTTATCAATCTCTTGATGTATTGGGTTTTAGCATTTTTATAAAGTTTTCTCTTGCAAGCTGAATTATTTTGTTGAGTCTGGCAGTGTTTTTATGTTTTTGATAGAAACTAAACTGGGATCTGCTTTTTCTAAAATGTGTCTATCTTTAAATGCTTTCTTTGAAATAATCTTTAAAGGTTTGAGGAACTGGTGTAATCTTTGTCAGTTAATTTTTAATTTTAAGAAGCATGGAAGAGTCTCTGATTTTTATTGATAAAGAGAGTTCCACAGAAATGTACAAATCTGGGAGGGTCACAGCATTATGCAAGGTAGATTTAAAATATAAAGTATTAGTTTTCTATAATCATATTGAAATGCTGTGTAATAAAACAACTGTAGGACTACTTTTTAAAGTGTTTCAACACTGTGCTTTAGTGTTTAGGTAAATATAGATATTACCCATTTTTTTCCATTACTGTGCTAATTGTGCTACTCTTTTTCCTCTGTGTGAAATAATTTTTCCAATAATAAAATCAAAGCAGTCTCTGGAGTATCTGACGTATGTCCCACATTATACTACTTTTCTGCTGCAGGACACTGAAAAAAGTGCATCTGCTTCCATTGAATTCGATGAAGTGAACGATCAAGAGGAAATGATGTCTGATTCCACGTGTTTTATTACAAAAAGACGTGGTAAAGAAAAGAAAATAACCAGAAAAAAGAGGAACTCCAATGAGGAAACTAATACTGGTGAAGAAAATACAGGGCTCTCCAATGACAAAGAGGTGATTTGCATTGCTTGTTTCTGTGTGCTGGCTGCCCCTCTTTCCTCCAAGCATAATTTAAATGTGCTTGATTTGTTCTACTACCATTTAACAAGTGGTAAACATTCTCTGTGTGTGTGTATAAGAATTACGTGTGCAAAACTCTGGTGCAGTCTTCTGTACATTGTAGCACTAATTATGTCTATCTTCATGATATGCTATTCTACAATTAACAGAGATTACTTGTTAGCCTTTACTTCATGGAAATAAATTTCTCTTAAGAAACAGACAATTCCAAACCCTTTATCTGAATGTGAGGCTGCTTTCTCTAGTTCATCACAGTATTCTGAATATTAAAGTAGTTGCAGAATTTATCTAAAGTAAGGCTGCTTTTACTCTCCTTATATAAAAAAGAATTAACAGACATTTGTTGATTGCCTAAACCTCACGGAATTTTAATTCTCAGTGCGTTCTTTATTCATGGGTTTTATGACTGAGGAAGGGGGAGTATAAGGTGAGATGTGGGTAGAATTGGTTTTTTCTCTAGAATTACATGCAAGTAGTGGGTGATGTGTGTGGAAGAATTTTACTGCTTTAGAGTTAGAGGAGGGAAATGAAAAGATAAGGAGTGTTAAAGAATTGCACAGTAACCAAAACTACGGTAGGAAAAAGTAACATAGCCAGTGAATTTATTTTTCCTTGCAAATAATTAAGTTTTGTCAGTAAAGGCAGTTTTATACTAAAAAGTTAGAGCTGTGCAGGTAAAAGCTTTCTAATACAGATTTACTGGTGAAGTAACAGGGTAGTTCACATGTTAATTCAGGCTGGACTTGAGAAAATCTTTTGCACAGCACAGCCACCTACAAGGTTAGATGACAATGGTTAATGCCTTATTTAATCTGATACAAAAAGCCTCTAAGGATGGAGGAGCCTAGGCAACCTGTTCCACTGACTGACCGTTCTCAGGACAACAGCCTTTCTTTATATCCAGTTGGAACAAACTGTTTAAATGCAGTATGTTTGAACCACAGGAGCATTCCGAAATGAAAGAAAACAAGGTGCCTCGAGGTCAGCAGCAAAAGGGACAGCAGCTATTCCAAAATGAGGAACAAGTATCTAAAATGAAAGATATTGAGAATCCAGCTATAAGTCGGAAAGAACAACTAGAGAAGACTTCTATTAAAAGTAGTGGAGATGAATGTAAGTAGAAAATTCAAAAAAAGTAAGTTTAGTAGCTTGTACTACTTAAAATGCACCTTGAGTTGTATTATGGATATTCTTCCTGTTCAGTAGTATTTACAAGGACATTCTTATTGGAGGCCATCTATAATTCTGAAACTAATTTAGAAAATAAAAAAAAATAGATTTTCAGTGTCTGCATTTAGTGTTGAAAATTTGATTTTTCAACAATTATTTTCAACACCTCCCTTTTATTTGCTTCCAGTGAAGGTTTCTGTCAGTGCTTTGAGGTTACCCAAGTTTACTTTAAATGGAATGTAAATTAATAAAAAAGCAACTATTTGTTTTCAATATACAAATATTGAACTCGATGTGAAGTTAACTGATTTTTTTTTTTCTGAATGTTAACATTTAGTCTAACAATTTTGTCCAATCTTGTTGTACCAGGTGATGCTCGTCAGGCAAGAGGGAAGATCCCTTTATATGTGGGCCGTGTGTCTAGGTCTGGGAAAAGAGGAACAAAAGTTACTACACCAAGTAAGATAACTAACTTACCATCTTTAGAAACAGATGTTTTGTCTGTGTGTGGAAACTTGACTTACAGCTTTTTTCAACACAAACTTCTATTTCTCTTTGAAGAAGAGAACATCCTGTCTTTTTTAAAAGGAAGCAAACAAAGGTTCCTAAAGGTTACATTTTCAAGTATATTTTCTGACTTGTACATCCATAGTAGTAAATGCCTCACATGTATGTTACAAAACTGATATGTTTAACACTGTCTTTTGGGTATAACACTGGCATTTGTGATTTTTCAAAACAACGAAGAGCAAGGAAGACATGCTTTTGCTCCTGCTTCTTTTGTTTTCACTTTATAAATGCTACTGTTGTAATGTATTAGGTCATGTATTAGGTCATTTTCATCACTGTGAAATACTTTTGTTTAAAATTTGGAAGTATTCTTTTCTAACTGCAGAATTTAGGGTTTTGGACTAGATGATCTTTAAAGGTACCTTCCAACCCAAACCATTCAATGATGTGTATATACAATAGTCTTACTTAGAGGGATATATTCTATTTTCTTTGAGGCCATAAGGATAGGTGCTGCAAGATTCTTCTGTTAAGTAGTAAACTTAGTCACATATCCGATAAGCTCCTCTTATTTTTGGAACTTCTTAGACTTTAAAAAGTTGCATGAGGCTCACTTCAAGAAAATGGAATCTATTGCTGACTACATTGAAAGGAAAAAACAAGTGATTGAAAACTGGAACAGTTCTCTCTCTGAAGTCAAGGTAAGTGATAACACATGAGAGATCCATTGTTCCCATCCATATTAATTTATTTCCAGAGCCTCTGTACAAGCCCTGTAGAGGCTCTTCAGAGCAGTAGGTAGCTGGTTGTGTGTATGTGCAGTTGAATGATATGATCAGTGAAACTTAACTATAGTCCTACATATAGTCCTACTCCTGGAGCTTTTGTTTATGACTGTTTGAATTGCTGCAGAACTTAACCAAGGGGATGGGTTATTTTTCAAAGAGAGGGAATTAAATAACAAGTTCCTTTTTTGTGCCTTAAAGAACCATTGTCCAATGATTGTATATGACTCTCCTCTAAAATATATGCAATATACGTTGTTTTCAGTGGCCCTGATTCTCAGTTCTTGTATTTCATGCTTATGTGGGTGAAAGCTTCTAATCAGGTTGCTTTCAGAGTGCAGCAGATCTTGGGAAAATAACAGTAATGTGTCAAGGGATATATATATATATAAACATAAGAAAAACACTAACACTGAAAACCCTGAAAACTATGTTTCTCTTTTCTCTGGCATACAGTGTATACTTAAGACTAATTACTTTTGACAGGTGCTCTCCAAAAAATCGAATCTTGTAAGAGCATCAGAAAAAGGCACTCCACATAACAATTCTAAGGTGTGTGTTTTCACATCAGTTTAATAATAATGAAACTACTTTAAAAACTTGCTTTAAAAACTTGCTTTAAAACTTGCTTTGAAAGAAAGAAAGGGAAAAACTTGAAGAGACTGTATGATTCTAATTCACTGTGTATTGCCCCTTCCTTTTAGCTGCTTTTCTGATAATTTTTTATCAGTGTGCTAACTCATTTTTTGCTTTTCCCTAGAAACAAGCCAGAAGTAAAACATGTTTATTCAGCCCAAATCCAGAAAGAGGCAGATTCTCTGCCACCTGCACTCCGAGTAACCTCCGGCGCTCCCCACGCAGCTCTCTGAACACTGCCAGTCGGAGTATTTTATCTAGGAAATCTTCATTTAATCCTTCTGTCCTTTCAACAGCCAAAATGAACGTCAGGTAAAAAAAGCAAAGCAAAACTACCAGGGAGCAATTTGGTGCAGTAGACATGAAATAATCAACACTGACTGTGATTTGACACTCTTCTGAAGGTGAAATCCAGGAGAGTAATCCTGGTTACTAGCTTTCAGCCTAACTTCTTGGCTGGTTTAACCCTTGTAGTGCTGTTGCAGTCTTGATTATTCATTTTGCTATCTAATAGTAGAGAAATCTTGCTGCTCCCTTAGCTTTCACTTTGCTAAACCAACCATGCCAAATTATTTTTCTTCTCTTACTCCATTAGCTGTTCCATTTTTGTCAGGCAAACTAGTAGTCTCTGTTCTACCTGAATTAATTTGTCTATGAGACTGCTTAACCAGAACTGTATTCAGGATTCCAAGTGAGTCTCACAGTGGACTCCTCATTTGGGATTTTCTGGCACTCTCCTTTTCTACACCTCTCATTCTCCCCCCACCATGTTGCAGCAAGGGCTCGTCTTGTGACAGACTATTGTAAGCAGGTTTTTTCTAGCAGAAGGGACCAAGTTGACACCACAAAGTTGTGATGAGTTGCTGAATGAATGAGCTCATACTCAGTGCTATTAAATTTCACCTAATTTCTTTTCAAAACAACATGTGTACTTATTTATTTCTACACAGTAATATAGTTCTCTATTGTGTTAGTATTTCCTGAACTTTTGTTTTTGGTAAATTCTACTAGCTTATTACAAATTCTTCTGAAGTCTTGAGCAAAAAAACCTTTTAAAAGAAGGAATCAAAAGGACAATCCATATGGTACTCCATTGATAAATGTCCTTTTCCCTAGTTTTATTTTCAGTGAAAATTATTGTCTACTATTTCTTTGTTGGTTTAGAAGTACTATACTAATGCCAACTTGATTGAGCTTACTAAACTTCCCATAGTGATTGAAGTTCAGATTTAGACACACTGTCATTTACCCCTACCATTCTCCCACTGCTACAATACCTGATTTGGGGTCTCAGTTGTGTGACTATTTTTCTGAAAACCTTCACTTCTCAACTTTTGCATGCCAAGATGATATCTGGCTGGGACTTTTGCCCCTGAATAGTGTGTGTGGCATTAAGTCAGATAGTGTGACTTCCAATATTGACATCTTCTAATAAACACTTACGGGATGTATGAATGCGCTTCTTTTGCAAAGGTCAAGGTTACAGGTTCCTCATAAAATCAAGTACATAAACTTACTAGCTTTGTTTCTACTTTGAATGTACCACCTTTGATTTTAAATATATCATAACAAATGACAACAATATTCGTTCCTACTCTGGTGTCCTGCTGGATGATCTTTGTCTTCACTGCAGCCCAACTTGATTCTTAGCAATATTTAAACCAAAACAGCACTTTTAAAGTTTGTTTCCATTTAATTGGCTCAAAGATGTTCTGAGGTGGATCTTGCAAGCTGCACTTCATCCATTAAATTCCCAGCCCTCGAAACAGCTTTCTTCAACATTTACTCTCTTTCTATGTTTTATAGGCTTTCAGCTTAATCTCAGTACTTTTTTGGTAAGGCTATTACTTCATGCAAGGTTTTGAGTTTTATACGTATGTGTACACACAGATACATATTAAAAATGTGTATATACACACATGTATACAGCACATATGTGTGTCTTGGTATGCAAGGATCTTAGTATTTTTCACTGAAGTTTCCAGCTTCTCCCTCTTTGAGTTCCAGAGTTCTGTTACTTAGTTTGTTTTCTTTTATTTTAAAATTAACAATATTTCTATTCCTGCCTTTGTACACAGTAGAACTTTCTACCTATAAGAAAGGTAGAATGTGGAACCTTCTGTATTCTGTCACATTGCTTACATTCCTT
This sequence comes from Chaetura pelagica, assembly GCF_000747805.2. NCBI lineage: Eukaryota > Metazoa > Chordata > Aves > Apodiformes > Apodidae > Chaetura > Chaetura pelagica. The sequence continues at coordinate 4,853,173 of NW_009953571.1, forward strand.
GTAGATTACTTTATCTTCATATTTCTAATAATTTTCAGGTTCTCAGAAGCTACAAAAGATAACGAGCATAAACGTTCTCTTACCAAGACTCCATCTAGAATGTCTCCGTACTTGCAGATTGACACACCTGAGAGCTCAAAGAGCTGCAAACTAATAAACCAGAAAAACAGCAAGGGAAACGAAGGAAATAATGATCCAAGTGTGTCAAAAGGTAAAATGGATGGTAGATATTTGGCTCTTTCAGGTCAATACTTATGTCTTATTGTATTCATTTTTTATAACCTAATGTCATGTAGACCGAGGTTTTAATTTTCTAATTTTTTACTGATTCTTTATAAACTTTAGTAGTTCTGTTTCGTTTGGCTTCCAGTGTTTTCACTAAAATGGTTAGGTGCTAAGACTTAAATATATGACACCTGGCTACCTATAGAAAAGCCTAATATAGGATGTAGGAAATAGAAATAGTTCTTAGACCCTTAGGGACTAGATAGCAAAAGATTCAAGTAATCGGTACAGGGAGATCTTGTCTGTGGTGACAGGAGTTCCTGATGCCTTCTCAGAGGTCTTGTTCTCCTTGTGGGATTGGCAGGCATTAGGCCTCTGGCTGTGTTTTAGGACAACCTTTGTTATTATCAGCCTCAGCAACCCTGATGAACATGGAAAATAAAGGTCTATAATAAAAAGCAGAACTCTTGGTTACTAATGTTCTCTGCACCAGCACAGCTCTACTATCTAACCACTGATGTCCTGGCATCGCAGGTATGTTAGCACCAGTCAAGGGACCTGTTAGGTTAGGGAGAAAGAAAAGTTCCACTCCTGATCTGGAGCTTGTGTGTTCTGGAAAGATGTTTATTTTCTTACATGAGAATCCACTTGGCTCAAAATAAGCATAGAGGCTAGAAAACACAATTTGCTCTGAAGGTCTAGAACCATGCATGGAGGTCTATATGCCATTCTATAGCATAATCAGAGGGGAAGGGCTAATATTCTATAGCTCTTGTGCTCTCCAGATCTGAAATCTCCCTATTTCAAAGTGAGGTGCATTTGTGCAATTCTGTCTTTAAGGGGTAGCAAACAGTAGCACTTACTTACTTGATAATTGTAAGGTGGTCTTCACTGGCACTTTCCAACTTGCTACATACAGTGAAGTTTTTGCTACTATAATGACAATATGTTGATGCCTTTTGTAGTTATCACCCCGTTCAAGTTTGCAGCTCACTCTGCAGAACCCACAAGCACAAAGAAGACATTTGATCTCAAAGCAAGTCTCTCCAGGCCACTTCCATACCAGCCACATAAAGGTACTGTCATCCTGTGTAGTTTGTGTTGGTTGTGCCCCTTATAGTCAACTGCTCATAAAGGTGTTGTTAAATAACAAGATGCAGCAAAGTTTTCAGTCTCTTTACCTGTCCCCTTCCCTTCCTCTCTGGATTCTCAGTCTGTGGACTGATGTTTAATGTCCATGTAATATATGCTTTAAGAGCCTCCCTACTGAAGAATAAGTCTGTATGACCAAACGTCCATAAATACAAGAATAAACATGTTTGTACTCTGCTGAGTAGGTCTATGCACAGGAAATGAGAAATACTCTTTTAAAAATGAGGTTTTTTTTAAAAAATGCACTTTTGTGGGAGAAGCTGAACTTTGTGTGTTGAGTGTTACTTGTGAGTAACCTGTTACAACTTACAGAAAAATTATTTGTAAGGAATGGGCTGGAGAAACTGATACTACAACTGAAGAGGTATTTCATCTTAAACTCAACCAGCAAAAAATAAGCTAGCTAGTATAAAATAAACAGTGAGGGAGAAGTTAAGCACACAACTACTAAATTAGTAATTCAGTTGTCTCTCTTTTTGCCCATAAATGGTAGGAAGACTAAAACCTTGGGGAGAATTTAAAGAAAATGCCGTCCTTAAGAAGTCTGTCAGTAGCAACATCTCTTCACGTAAGAAAGATTATAAACAGCCGCATCTCCAGACAAGGTTAGTGCACCACTCACTTTTTATGAATAGTGTTATTTAAATACTAGGACTCGTTTTTCCTTTTAGGGTTGAAATATGGATTTCAGGAAAGAAGATTTTTTTATATTTAAAATTATTCTTGTCTAAATTACTGTCTAGACTCTCACCTCGGAAGGAGCTGTGAATATTGATGTATCGTTACCTTGAATGTTAGACCCATATGTCTAAGCAGAAGTATTTGCCTGAATGTTTGGATTCAGTCCAACATTGAATTGTTTTCTCCGCCCATCGCAAATGTTGCACATTGGTTAAACGGATGTTAGGCCTTGGTCAGCTTCAGATTCTTTTCCTTGTGCATTCACCTTTAATATAACTTGACATGGTCTCTCTTTTGTTTTTCCCCTTCAGGGAAGAAAGACGTGAGAAACATGAGCAAGAGAGGAAAATCAAAAAGGCTCAGGCTCTCAGAAACCGTAGAGGACTATCTGTGGGTTAGGAGGAGTAAGAAATATCTAAGAAATCACTGTAAATATTGTTACTGTCATGTAAATATTTGTGCTGTGTATGGATTAGGTTGCTGTTCGCAAGTGGAATCCAGAGAGCATTGGGTGAGACCATAAAACACATCTGAGTGTAATGTTTTAGTTATCAACTTCAATGAGATTCTAAACTTTTATGAGCTTAGAACTATCTTGAGTTGGCTAATGATATTTGCATTTAACCTATTTAATAAAAATGTTAAAGCAGAAAATGTAAGTGAGGAAAAAAGATGCTCAAGAAACCTCAGTGCAACTTAGGCCAGATTTCTCCAACAGAAAGCATTTGCTGACCACTAGAATGCAGACTTTGGACAAGCAGCTTCAAAATGTCCCACTGCTATAAGACAGGAGGTGGAGATGTCTGCTTGCCCTGTTCTCCAGATCAGCCCCTAAGTTACATAACAGGATTAGTAGCGAATTTTCAAGAGAAGAAAAAATATGCAAGCTCTCTGGAAAACTAGAAGCTCAGAGTGTAACATAGTTGTAAAATAGCTTATTTTAAAAAACAGCTGAAAAGTAGCTCTACGAACTGCCAACTGGATGCTTTGAACAGTTAAGTTCATTTTGTTCCTTTCTATGGTCAACAGTAGGTGTCAAAATTCTGCTTTTAATCTCTGTGATGCTTAAAAGAGTAATGTGGAGGCACGTTCAATACTTTAAATGTAAAAGTTCCTGTTGCTTTTCATTTAAAAAAAATACATATAAAAGCTCTCTGGATTTACTATGGATGGAACTGGAAAGGTAAACTTAGTTGTAAGCTCAGCAAGTAATTTGTTCAGTGTACTTTGTGTCCTATAAAATACGCTGAAATGTCAAGAACAAGCTATTTTTTTGTTATAAACTTAGTAGGAGGGAAAATAAATATTTTGTATATACCTTGTTTAGCACTGGTTGTATGGCCTCGTGTACTATATAAAACCACCTTTGTAGTGTAGCACTAGTTTTGTTCACACATGTATTTACTACTCGGTGTCTTTTCTTGCCATGAGTTTGCCTTGCCCATTAGCCTGCCTGCCATTTCAGTAAAGTGTTCTGCTATCTTTAGAAATTGTAACTGTCACCTCTCTTCTGCACTTCAGCTATGTAATTCTGTGCAAGGGGAAAATGACAGCACAAGACACTGCTCCAGCTTGCTTTTTTTAATGGCATCTTCCATATAAAATATAGGTACACTTAATACTTGTAACAAACACACAAGGTCACCTCAGTGGAGTCAGGGCTTTGATTAGATTAGTTTGTGACAGCTGAAATGAAACCATGCATCACATCTTTAAAGTGCTTCTCAAATTACAAAAAAAGACTTCCCCTAAAAAGGGAGGTTTTGAGTTTCTCTGCCACTGGCTGAGGCTGTTACTTCTTAGAACACAGCCGAGTTAAGCTAATTGCATGCATCAGAAATGTTTGATCTGACCTGCCCTGTAATGGTGCTAATCAAGCTGAGCTGTGCCTGCTCAGGGAGCAGGCACTAATGGGGGTTTCCTTTTGGGAGATTACTTCATGTCAACAACATTAGCATCAACAACTCTAAACTAAAAGCCAAGCTCCCTGCACAGCTACTATTTCAGTGTTGGCAGTAGCAGCTTTTTCTTTTTTCAGTTACTCAGAGGAGCTAAAGGTTGAAACACTTCTTCCACTTCTGGTGCTCCTCTTTGAAAATTTCAGTGGCCGAGTCACAGTGAAGCACTGTTCCCCAGAGTATTAATTCTCATAATACTTTTCCCAGTGTAAGAGTAGTAGATATATATGTCTTACAAGCTGTATAATGTAAAAAAGGAAACTGTTGTACAAAAAAGAACTACAACAAGCTCACAAAACACTTTTATTTCTGTAGAGGTCAGGACAGGAGCCAAAACTTAGCCAGTCAACAGTTACTGTTTTGTAAGTACAAATGCATCTCAAGTCTCCCCAGGTTCTGTTCCAGTCCATGTATGCACAGGATCCCTGGAATTCTGTATCTGGCAGCTCGAACATGCCAAGTGTCACTCTAGTTCAATTACTTCAGTCAACACTTCATGCATGTATCTCTTCAATGTTTACTTAGCATCTTCATGTTGATACACACCACACTTTTACAAAGTGTTTTAGAAAAATGAACCAAGCATCTGAAGAGTGTGCCAAAGGACACCAGCCCAACCTAGGCTGGAGGATTCTTTTCATATGTTTCATAGGCAAATTCTTCTGTATGAGCTCTGTCGTTTAGCAGACCAATAAAATCAATCTCCAGCTGGAATGGACCATCTACTTTATCTCCAATTGTGAATCCAAGGGTACTAACCTAATTAAAAGATACCTACATTAGAACAGTGTAATATTAAAATCAACCACAACCTTATCTACCACTGGGGTGTTTTACAAACAATTCATGGCCAACCTCTTTAAACAGTGGGATTTGAAGTGCAGCATTATTTCTTTAAGGCTTAGACACTTCACTACCACATTTTCAATAGAGTGAGAAATTACTTCCACTGTCTTTCTACCACTGTTGAACCCTGTCTTAAAAATAAACTGAGCCTAAATTAATGCTTCAATTTTTATCCTTCAAGGTTTGCATCGTGCCAGTTTCATCCTGACTGAGTGCTGAGTGTACAAAATCTGTTACAATTCTTTCATTAGCAAGAAACACAAACAGAATGTAATTAAAGATAGACAGGAACTTCCATTCTAAATCTAGTAGTATGTGTGCTATCACATGAAAGTGCACCAAAAGAGACTAGTTCCCTAATTTTCTCCCCCACCACTATTCCAATTTTTTAAAAGTTTTTCATTCTAATAAATTCCATAGACACCCATGTGGCTCAGGCATGTTTCCTGTTAGCCTATGCCTTGCCTGAAAGTGCTCTCAGCTCTCACATGTCACCAGTCCCCTCTCAGAGACTCCAGTGCTAGCAGATCTCACACAATTTGCATCACCAGTGGCACACCACCTACTAACCTAGCTGCCTCAAAGCCCCACCCGAAGTGCAGGTCTGAGCTCTATACCCATGATTTCAAGGACTGCTGTATGTGCAGAAGAATAATGCCTAGTATGTGTCAGGTAAAGCTGAATAATTGTAGGCTGAGGCTAAATGTATATTTCAAATGCATGCTAAATAACAAAGCTGAAGTAACTCAATGCATTGACATTTCTCTCAGATCATTCCAATGTTTCAAACACTGTCCCCCAGAAGCCAACTCTACAATCAGCCCCCTGGCTTGTGGAGCCTGAAGAGGTTTAAAGCTCCCTCTTTCTGGTGTATATTGTTACAGGTGACAATGGGACTCACTAAACTCTGCTCTGATGAATATTCCTTTGCAAGCACTAGATGCATAGTCTATGTCCTGCCTTTTTATTCCTGTTTGACAATGCCATTCCTGGGAAAACATGTAGTAGTACCATGATGGACCAAAACATTGCATCTTTAATTGTCTTCACACCACTTCCCTTATTTTTAGGTTTCTTTAAATTACTTTTGTAAAATTACACTTCACATTACATGCAAGCGCCTCATTCTTACTGCACAATACTAAGCATAAGATAACAAAGAATGAAAACTAAGTGGAGAATACTTAGATCAAGTCCTGTTTTGTCCCTTAAACTCCTGATATTTTTAAACACCTCATATATAACTTTATGTTTTCATTTACTATGTTGGATGACTTATCAGGATTTAGAACATAAATTCTTCAGTATTTGTATTAAACATAGGCTTTTTATAAAACTTTGTTTCATAAAGCATATTTTTTTCTTGTAGTTGATCCAGCTTCTTCATATCATTCGTACTCACTTTCTACAGCCTCAACTTCTGTTTTAAAACAGGTTGGTTTCATGCTGCCAATCACTGAATATCACTGGGAGGATAGAGTGTATCCTCAGCAAGTTTGCTGATGACACAAAGCTGGGAGGATTGGCTGATACACCTGAAGGCTGTGCAGCCATTCAGCAAGATCTAGACAGGCTGGAGAGCTGGGCAAAGAGGAACCTAATCAGATTCAACAAGAATAAGTGTAGAGTCCTGCATCTGGGGAGAAAAAACACCATGCACCAATACAGATTAGGGGTTGGCCTGCTAGAAAGCAGCCCCATGGAGAAGGACCTTGGGGTCCTTGCGGACAAGTTATCCACAGGACAGCAATGTGCCCTTGTGGCCAGGAGAGCCAGTAGTATCTTGGGATATATTAAGAACAGTGTGGCCAGCATGTCAAGGGAGGTTCTCCTCCCCCTCTACTCTGCTCTGGTAAGACCACATCTGGAGTATTGTGTCCAGTTCTGAGCTCTCCAGTTCAAGAGGGACAGGTATATACTGGAAAGAGTCCAACAGAGGGCTACAAGGATGACAGGGACTGGAACATCTGTCATATGAGGAGAAGCTAAGAAACCTGGGGCTGTTTAGTCTGGAGAAGAGATGACAGAGGGACCTTATTAATGTCTCCAAATATCTGAAGGGTGGATGTCAAGAACAGGCCAGTCTCTTTTCATTGGTGCCCTGTGATAGGATGAGGGGAAATGGCACCAAGTTACAGCACAGGAAGCTCCACCTCAACATGAGGAAAAACTTCTTTACTGTGAGGGTGATGGAGCCCTGGAACAGGCTGCCCAGAGAGGTTGTGGAGTCTCCCTCTCTGCAGACTTTCAAGACCTGTCTGGATGTGTTCCTGTGTGATCTGCCCTGGCTGTTCCTGCTGCAGCAGGGGAGTTGGACTCAATGATTTTCAGAGTTCCCCTCCAACTCCTATGATTCCATGATTTGCCCTCAAATTTTTCCTAATTTAGGTCTTTTTGTTTGTTGTTGGAGGTTTTTTTTCATTAAGGCAATTAGAAATGGAATGAAATATTTCAGGTGGCCAACACTGATTCAAGTAAAAGGCCCTTTATTTTCTCCCTTTATAACACTGTTTGCCTTTTGGGGGTCACTGGGTATCACACTGCCCTCAATTACATATAGGACAGTCACTGAAAGTTAAAAGAAAAAAGATATGGGAAGATTTTTTCCAACATGTTTCTTCCTGTGAATTACTCTATCCATTTGCAGAAATAAAAATTACTAATTTACTTAATAGTTACGACTAGAAAGCCTGAACAAAAAGGAGCCTATAGATACACCAGCTAACAGCTCACCATCAAGGTCAGTGATACAGTATATCCTCAAATAAAATCTCATTAAAAGGTATCCCTTAGTCTTCTGTCAGGGAGAAAGTTTATGAAACCTACTTTTATTATTTTTGGCAGTAGTGTACCAACCAGCTCTTTAGATTTTAGTCACTGATCATTCCTAAAAAAAAAAGTTTTGAAAAGCCAAGTAAGCTGTGAGTTGTTTCTGTGTTATCTAGATCTCTTATATTTTGGAGCTACTCTGAAGTAAACTGATACCACTATCACTAAGTGAGATGATTTAAATGCAAAGACAAGCACACAAGAATAAGTACCAAAAAAAAAGAAAAAGAGGCCCTTCAATTTCAAATTCAGAAACTTCAAAGGGTTTGTAAATTACCTACATCATGTCAATAGAGTCTTAAAGGACCTTTCAGACAGGTAAAGCCTACAGAAAACTTGCCTTGTCTAACCAGATGGGATGCTGGCTATCCTGGACTCTTCCCCGACTGGACAGAAAGAACTTGGAGAATGGAATCTGACAGAAACAAAACCAAACCAAACCAGACTTTAGTGTTAGAGTACACAAAAGCTTAAAGAAAACAAAACAAAACACATGCTTTAGTAAATGAAAAAACACTCTGATACATCTGGTACCAGCACTAGCTTCAGTACGTAGAACTGGCACAGAGAAATGATCCACATCCAATCTCATGAACCACTCGCAGGCAGCTCCAGCCCCACGCTGTTCTGTGGTGGCCACGTGTAGCCCTCATGCAGGGGCATTGCGAGAAAAAACACCATGCACCAATACAGATTAGGGGTTGGCCTGCTAGAAAGCAGCCCCATGGAGAAGGACCTTGGGGTCCTTGCGGACAAGTTATCCACAGGACAGCAATGTGCCCTTGTGGCCAGGAGAGCCAGTAGTATCTTGGGATATATTAAGAACAGTGTGGCCAGCATGTCAAGGGAGGTTCTCCTCCCCCTCTACTCTGCTCTGGTAAGACCACATCTGGAGTATTGTGTCCAGTTCTGAGCTCTCCAGTTCAAGAGGGACAGGTATATACTGGAAAGAGTCCAACAGAGGGCTACAAGGATGACAGGGACTGGAACATCTGTCATATGAGGAGAAGCTAAGAAACCTGGGGCTGTTTAGTCTGGAGAAGAGATGACAGAGGGACCTTATTAATGTCTCCAAATATCTGAAGGGTGGATGTCAAGAACAGGCCAGTCTCTTTTCATTGGTGCCCTGTGATAGGATGAGGGGAAATGGCACCAAGTTACAGCACAGGAAGCTCCACCTCAACATGAGGAAAAATTTCTTTACTGTGAGGGTGATGGAGCCCTGGAACAGGCTGCCCAGAGAGGTTGTGGAGTCTCCCTCTCTGCAGACTTTCAAGACCTGTCTGGATGTGTTCCTGTGTGATCTGCCCTGGCTGTTCCTGCTGCAGCAGGGGAGTTGGACTCAATGATTTTCAGAGTTCCCCTCCAACTCCTATGATTCCATGATTTGCCCTCAAATTTTTCCTAATTTAGGTCTTTTTGTTTGTTGTTGGAGGTTTTTTTTCATTAAGGCAATTAGAAATGGAATGAAATATTTCAGGTGGCCAACACTGATTCAAGTAAAAGGCCCTTTATTTTCTCCCTTTATAACACTGTTTGCCTTTTGGGGGTCACTGGGTATCACACTGCCCTCAATTACATATAGGACAGTCACTGAAAGTTAAAAGAAAAAAGATATGGGAAGATTTTTTCCAACATGTTTCTTCCTGTGAATTACTCTATCCATTTGCAGAAATAAAAATTACTAATTTACTTAATAGTTACGACTAGAAAGCCTGAACAAAAAGGAGCCTATAGATACACCAGCTAACAGCTCACCATCAAGGTCAGTGATACAGTATATCCTCAAATAAAATCTCATTAAAAGGTATCCCTTAGTCTTCTGTCAGGGAGAAAGTTTATGAAACCTACTTTTATTATTTTTGGCAGTAGTGTACCAACCAGCTCTTTAGATTTTAGTCACTGATCATTCCTAAAAAAAAAAGTTTTGAAAAGCCAAGTAAGCTGTGAGTTGTTTCTGTGTTATCTAGATCTCTTATATTTTGGAGCTACTCTGAAGTAAACTGATACCACTATCACTAAGTGAGATGATTTAAATGCAAAGACAAGCACACAAGAATAAGTACCAAAAAAAAAGAAAAAGAGGCCCTTCAATTTCAAATTCAGAAACTTCAAAGGGTTTGTAAATTACCTACATCATGTCAATAGAGTCTTAAAGGACCTTTCAGACAGGTAAAGCCTACAGAAAACTTGCCTTGTCTAACCAGATGGGATGCTGGCTATCCTGGACTCTTCCCCGACTGGACAGAAAGAACTTGGAGAATGGAATCTGACAGAAACAAAACCAAACCAAACCAGACTTTAGTGTTAGAGTACACAAAAGCTTAAAGAAAACAAAACAAAACACATGCTTTAGTAAATGAAAAAACACTCTGATACATCTGGTACCAGCACTAGCTTCAGTACGTAGAACTGGCACAGAGAAATGATCCACATCCAATCTCATGAACCACTCGCAGGCAGCTCCAGCCCCACGCTGTTCTGTGGTGGCCACGTGTAGCCCTCATGCAGGGGCATTGCCCTGTTAGGACACACCAAGAGGCTGCAGCACGGAAGGTGGCCGTTTACATGGAGAATACCTCCTTCCAATAACATGTCAACAGAAAATAGAAATCAATGAAAATTCTAGCATGCACATATATTGACAGCTCATCTGTCCCCAGGTTGTGTTTTTCATAGTGCAACCTTCATACTGAGACATCAATATTCTAGCAAAACAGTTCAGAATAATGTAAAAATGACTTTGCGGAGGGAAGAAGAAAGAGGAGGGACTGTGATAAGAGAAAGGACACAGGAGGGTTGGCTGCTAGCAATGATGACTGGACAATGGTATTACAAAGCACTGAGAGCCAGGGCGTGAGGACATGTAAACCTCCTGAACTTTGTCATCAGCAAATTACAAAAGTTCCCCACATTTCATCAGAAAAGAGTCAAAACTCCCACTTCTTACAAAAATTATTTTGTGCCACAGATTCAAAGGCTATAAATGACAAACCATGCCTTGGAGTCTTTAACTGACTCCAGAGAGTCAGCAGGTTAAGTAAACCCTGTCACGGGGTACAAATCCTACACCAACCAATGTCTATTTGTAATAGAAATAAAATGGTTATCATAGAGAATATTCCTGGCAACACCTGCTAAGCTTCAATGGCTGTATCTATCTAATACTTCAGCAACAGCCAACAGCAGACATTAGATAAACATGGTGCAACAAATCTTTAATGCAAAGTGTGCCCTCCCGCAATCCAGTGGTTTACAGTTTTGGGAAGTCCCAAGCCAAAGGCAGGTCTGTATGAGGATACACAGCAGAAACATGGTTGAATGGGCAGCAACAGCAACAAACCAAATGTTGAAAGAATTCCCCTTCCACAAACCTATGGCCAGGACCCTGAGACAGTCTCATTGGTTTGAAAAACTCATTAGTTCACCTTTATTTCCTCCCAATATGGGCCTCCTCGGGTGAACATGAAGTAGTTGTAGAGGTCATCTTTGTGATGAGAGAAGTAAGGGTCTGTATAAATGTTTACCATCCAAGGTCTGCCATCACCACGGACACGTAAATACAGACTGTTGAAGTTGGACCAGTCATAATACTTCTTCCTAGCAAAAGACCCCTACAAATTAATTAAAAAAATAATTATTCCTCCTTAATAAAGGGAAACTTCCATTAGAAAGAACTGAGAAGTACTGCTTTGACCACTGCCCTCATTATTATGCCAAATAATATCTACTGTGACATAGTGAAAACTAGGTTACTCTTTCATCATACTAACTGCTGATCCCACTGAATTTCCTTCAGCATGATATTAGAGCTCACATATTGCAGTATTACCATTCTGAGGACTCATGCTTTAATTAAAAACCACAATCTTATAACTATCAGAAATCAGACCTCCTTCCTAGGACCAAATTCCCTACCAGACAAGTACACAAACTACACAACGATTGATCAGCAGTAAGTTTAATGTAGCACATTAAATGTAATGTTCTGAGATCAGCACTAGATTATTCAGAGGCAATTACAAGAACTGAAGAAGTGAGATACATTATTCCCTTGCCTTTTTGAAGCACGACATAAGCACTGGATACATTGAATGTTTTCCAGCTCTTTTTGTCATTAACTTCACATAATTAAATGGACTGCAAGTGTGTCTAATTCTCAACAGCATTTTTTTTTCCCAAAGATCCCAAAGTCCTGCTATTGGGATCTGCAGACAGGTAAGAGTCTTCAGAGCTACACTGACATCACCTAGAGCAAGGCAGGGGTCAGGGCTACTCTTGGCCAGAATTGCTTCAACCAAGTAAAAATTGTCACCCAAAGTTCAGAGGTTTCCCCTTTATCTTACAGCACTACTAGAATTAGCTATCAACTGTATTTGTTGATACCCATCTGATGGGCAATAGGATGCAGAGATCACCAATATATTATTACAAGGCCTGCAGCTACTTGATTTCACGGCTTTGCCAGTTTTGAGCCTTTTTACTTACACAAGGAAGAGCCTTTGGATTTATGGTTTCACCCTCTGATTTAAAACTGCATTATACACTCCGCTACTTCAGAATTAGGAGGTGAAAGTCTGGGTCACTTGCATGAGTCAGTAGCAGGCCTGGGAATTTTAACTCAGGTGAGATTCAAACTGCTGTTCCATTCCCCTGGCTCACTGTCACCATTCTAATCAGTGTTCATCTGCCTCTCATTGGCCTGCTGACTTTGCTTGCTCATATTCTCTGCTCTCCAAGTTTCTGACCCAGAAAAGATTTTACCTGTGTACTTGTGCCAAGTTACAATCAACAGAATGGACTAAGGAGTTAAGCATTTTATACACCGAGTCAAAACGTTCCTGTCCTGTTGTAGAAAAGTAAACATGTTATTCCTTTTCTAAGAAAGGAGAACAAAATCCAATAAGTCTAATTTCCTTTCAGGTCTAAGGATACAGTGGCAATTACACCTCTGAAGGACAACGGTGAACAACGGTTCACTTGTTGTTACCAGGATTACCCAAAAATGCTCTCCAATTAAATAACTGAAGCTATGCAAACACAGATCTGTACTTACCCTGAGTGGTTTGGATCTCATACTACAATATCCACTGTATTTGGTTTCCCCGTCACGAGGTACTTCCGTATTGAGGGTTCCATATAGCAGGGCAGCCTGGTCATTCCTACCCAATTTGAGGTAAACTTCACTTTTTCCCCCAATCTCTACATCAGAGGAAATAACCCATTTATTTAAATCTTCTTGGCTCCGGAACTCCCACAACACCCTTGTCTGTTCCAACAGGTAACGACTGAGTGGATGGCCCCCAGGTCCTACTAAGTAATCTTCAGTCTCCTTCTTCAGCATGCTTAGCTGAGTCTTTAGGACATCAATGCTCTTCTTAAAACTTAAATCAACATTTTGCCAAAACTTTTTTTTCTCAGGCTGTGTCCCTGGCCTTCTGTAGCTGCTATACAATTTTGACATGGAGTTGTTGAGGAGAGGTCCAAGTGAGGGGTGCAAAACCTTGTGCCTGCAGCATCTGCCATGTAAATAAGCACTGTTCAGCAAGGCAGTCATTAAAGCCATGTTGGTAAATGTGGAGAATTCACTTCCAGTGAGGCGATTCAAAAGGTTTGCAATCAATTTAACAACAAAGATAGTAAAGAGCCTTTTGTTAATGTCCACCTTTAATGAAAAAGAGAAAAGATAAATAAATAAATAAATAATGTTTGTAGAACTGTTTCACCTTTAAACCAGATATTAACTAGAAATCTAAGCCACTGGAAAAAGGAATAAAAAATATGTTCACAGCAGGCAGATCGTGCTGCTCTATGGACCAGAATGACAGATATGGTGCTTCTTCCATAAGTCATCCAGTCCCTTGACCCCTCAATATATCTGTATTTAGGATTCCAGGGAGTTTGCAAAGACCAAATCATTTCACATGAAAGGCTGGATTCAATAGGCTATTTTATAAAGCTCTGAAAAAAAATCTGAAAATCTCTTTGCTTCTCTCTGCACCAGTGCTGGTAAGAAGAGTTAGCTATGTTATTATTCTCTAACTCATAAGAGAGAGCTGTAACCTTCAATGCTCTGTACAGAGGCTATTATCTCTGACTCATAAGATTAGCCAGAGTAGTTGCCTAGTTTTGGGGTTTTGGTTTTGTGTTGGTTGGGGTTTTTTGGCAGCAGAATAAATCCTAAAACTATTTCAAATCAGTTCATCTTCTCTGGGCTTTTAAGAAGGAAGTCAGTCAAAATGGGTTACAGAATGGGCATACTGGACCATTTAGCTTGTTCAATCCCCCTAAGAATTTTTAAATTAAAAACCAGTCTTCCCTCTGCCCCTTTCACTCACAAAACCTTCTGACCTTGGAAGCCCCACATAATTCTCTGCTGCAAGCTACCGTTTGACACTAGTGGGATGATCCTTTCTTTCTCCATGTTTTAAATGCCTTCTTTCTCCTGCAGGATGAGATGACATGCAGAGAAGCTTGCTTTACACAACGTGACACCTTACAGGGAAACTAGTCTGGATCTTTAAACAGCTGTATTGACAGAACTTGCAACCCATCTTAGCGTGCTCTGTTACCCAAACACAACGCATCTGAGGAAGCAGTAAAGTCACGTATCAGCAGACAGGGCCAAAGCACTTGTGGTGAGCCACAAGCCGCCCTGCACTCACGGTAGGATTCAGCCCTATCACACCCACACACCTCACGGTTAAGCCGCGCACCGCGAACTTGCAGCCGCTGCAGTAATTCCCGCGTTCCCCGTCACGCACCCGCCGCCAGACGGGACGGAACCTCCCAGAAGGGAAACCCGACCCGCAGGCAGAGCGACCAGACCTGCCCAGCGACCCGGGACGCTTCTGGGCCCCGCGACAGAACCGCCCCGGCCCAAACCACAGCCGCGTGAAAAGCCCAGAGCAGCTGCGGTCCGGGGG